>NC_034593.1:53402403-53434163 GCF_900095145.1 Mus pahari
TGTGGTGGCGCATGCCAGTACTCACAGCACTCGGGAGGCAGAGCCAGGCGGATTTCTGAGTTCGAGGCCAGCCTGGTCTACAGAGTGAGTTCCAGGACAGCCAGGGCTATACAGAGAAACCCTGTCTCAAAAAACCAAAAATATATATATAAATAAATAAATAAAAGAAAGAAAGAAAAAGAAGAAAAGAATGGAAAAGAAAAAGAAACTGAAAGATGGGGAAGTAATGACTCAAGCTGCTTCCACTGGGTAGCGGAGCAGAAGACTGAGAGCCAGCTGCCGGGGACCAGCTAGGGACTTCAGATTCATTACCTCCTTTCCTTATCTGAATCTGAGACGGAGTAATGGCCTCTCAACGTCTCCCTCACAGCAGAGCCATGTTATTTCTATTCTTTTCTATTTGGTGAATGTTTCTCTGCAGCGCAGGTCTCAGTCAGTTGTGGGCTACATAAAGCTGTGACAGAGCAACATAGTTACGGATTTCAACAAGAGGAGAAGCAGCCTTTCTAGAGAAAGACACTTAATTCCCCACGGTGAACTAGGGGAGTCCCTCCCATGGCTCACTCACATTTATTTGTGGACTTCGGAGGCATTCGGTTTGAAACTCTGAGTAAGGGTTCATATTGTTGATTGTATTTTATCCTCAAATGCCCAGAGCTTCTTAGAATTTCTACAATCAGATATGTTGTCAGGGAGTATAAAATATCATCGTAGGCAGGCTACTCCGTGTTTGAAAAGGTTTTCAGTTTCTTCTTGTCCCTTGTATTCCAGTCACAAAACTGTACACTGTTTTAATGAATTTGAGTTTCCTAACTCCAAAAAAACCCAAGCCTCGAACAGTGAAAATTTCGACTGGTACTTAAAAACCAAACTCATATTTCATTAACTCAGTTACTTTGTGTCTGTGCTTTAGTATCTGCACTGGGCACTACATTTAAAGGGCAAGAAAATAAACTGAGCTGTGTTTCCCTGTGGTATTCACCAAGGTTTGAGTGAATTCCAGTGCTGCCATTAACCAAGGTTTGGGTTCATTGTCAGGGAGAACGGATTTGGTTAAAGTGATATCTCCCGCTTCAGCTTCTCTGAGAACTTCTCAGGGGCTCAGTCTCTTACAGTAAACTCTGTATGTTTTCTAACAAGAGCTTGTGTCTGATGTCAGGAAGGTTCAATTTTTTTTTTTTTACTATGTTACAATAATTATAGCACATCAGTCACAAGTTTACAGACAGGAATACTGGCCTTTCTACATAGTCATCCCCATTAAAATGTAGCAGAAAATAGACTTAAAGTCAGGTTAATGCCTCTGCCATGCAGACAGCTGGGTTTGAGGAAGTTGAAGGGATCTTCTAGAGCTAGAGCAATAAAACAAAACAAAACAAAACAAAACAAAACCCAAAACTAGAGATGCATGAATGTCTGCTTTCCTATAGGCAAAATTGTGATGAATTGATAGATGAGTTATGAATAAATGGCATATTTATGACACACAGGTAGAATTGCTATCATGCTGTTGAAGTTTTTTTTTTCTTTTTTTTTCTATTCTGACCACTGTGTTTTGTATTTCTGCTGTTGGTGTCAAGATTTCTCCATAGCATCACAGAATCTCTCCTACATGGACTTGCACATGCAGTGACCTTTGTCTCCTGGCTGCCAGCCAGGCCAATGCAATGAATGCGCTTCAGTTTCCTGCACGTGTGAGGCCTCACCCCCTTGGCTTGCTTACATATATGTGAGTCTATTTTCTTCCAAATTCTCTTGCTCTTTCCAAATTAAAACCACCACCACCAACAACAACAAAAGACTTGCTGACTATTAAAATGTGGAAGAGAATACTGTAGGTACTCCAAAAGCAATTAGAGCCAATCATATATCATACTTGGACTTAGGTTTCTATAACAGATCAGTGCTTTCAGGGACTTGGTAATCACTGAAATAAGAGTACAATCTATATAGAAACATGGAGGATTAGGGCCCAATCCTATCCTGCTATCCCAGAGCCCAGAAGTTCAGTACAAGGACAGGACCCTTCTACCTTTGTACAAAGGGGTATGCTAGGTTGCCTGGACTTTGCCAGTTTATTGGCAGAGAGGTATGTTTTCTCACCCATCCTTTCTAGCTGAGAAGAACCAACTCTTTCTACATGGCATGAAAGTAATATGTAGCACAGCTTTTTACACCATGGGCCACATGTGGTCACAAATGAATGCGGGGGTCTCTGAGAGTCTCACACCTGGGAGAGCTCTCTATACATGATGTCCAAGCATGAATTCAAAATCAAACGTCCAATGTATCTGAGATGCTCCTGGCTGTGCTGGACCATGCCACATCCCCAGCTTCCTTGCAGCCTTGATTCCAGACTCACAGCAAGCAGTTCACACTGCACATGCTGTCCTTCTGCCTGATGTCACACTGCTGGAACACTGAGGCTGCTGTGTGCTATGAATTACACAAGTTTCACTGTGCTGTCGTCTTCTGCCTGCACAGAAACACAATGGCTTAATTATGGAAAATGAAGTGCTGTGGTCCTTTTCTAATATCATTACTCAGTATGTAAGTATCAAATAAGCATATTGTTGCATTGAATCAGGTTAGAACAGTAGCATTTAAAAATGCTATTTGAGTTGCCGATATAAGCCTCATAAAATAAGGAATAAAATAAGTTTTGTTGGTATTAGGACAGAAATCCCAACCATATTTTTAGTAAGGTTCCCTAGGGATATGTGGTGTGTGTGTGTATGTGTGTGTGTGTGTGTGTGTGTGTGTGTTTTAGAGAGAGAGAGGAGAGAGAGAGAGAGAGAGAGAGAGAGAGAGAGAGAGAGAGAGAGAGAGAATTTAATAAATCAGCTCAAAATAGTAACAACAGCAGGATCACACAAAAGAGCTTAGAACACTGTAGTTACTTGGTTCTTGAAACAGCCTAAGAGTCAAAATGGTTCCATATCTTTCCTTGTAGGTTGCTAATTGGAAGTTACTCAGTTTATTTAAGTCCAGGTGACTCAGTAGTCCCCTTATGATACTGAAATTGGAAGCTTTTTGGAGAGCTGCTGGTTCCAAGACTGCTCATCTCTGCAGCAAGAGGGAAGGCCCAGCAAGCAAAGGGCAAGATGGTCTTCCTTCTGATTTACTCATTTTATCAGGTTGAGACTTGAAGGTGCCACCACAGTTGGGCCAAGTTTCTTCTTCAATATACAGACAGTCAAGACAGCTTTTCAGGTGCGGCTTCCTACCCAGGTGTTTTCAATTTATATTATGTTGGCATTAAACATAACAGCTTCGAAAATGCCCCCTAAATGTACTTTTCCTACATATTTACATCATGTGGCATTCTCAACAATGATGGTTATAAAATCAGAACATTAATCAGTTTAGAAAGTGTGAAGCCACTGTGTAACCTACAATATCAAATCTTTGTCCCAGATTTACTGATTTGTATAAAAATAAATTGGCATACCCATCTTGTTAGCATGCTACATTATTTTTATTTTCAAGAACTATATCTGATATCATATATATCTATTCAAAGAATTGCTTTAAAGTAACTTTTAGGATGAAATGTTATCAGTAAATACTTGGTATTTTATAGAGCTCTGTCCTGGTTTGGTGTGAAATTTTCTTGGGTGAAAAGGGGTCTCAAGTGGAAAAGTTTATGAAGCCCTGCCCTGAACATTAGAAATATCTTCCTTTCATGTGCTATATAACAGCGTTGATGGGACACACCCTTAGAGGGTGCTGCTAACACAGACTTCATGTTTCAGTAGAAACCCTGTTTCCTTCAAAAAGTGGATAGGTCAGTTAGCACGCAAAAACAGTGCTCAGAGTCTTCCAGGGATGGGGCTATCGTGGTCACTTCCCAATCTGTGCCCACAGATCTCCTGTTCTGGGTACTTGCACCCCTCTGCCACTTCTCTGTACACCCACTGCAGGATCTGTATGCAACTAGGCTGACTCCTGGAGAAGAGCGCTCCATGCCACCTTCTTTGGGGTGTACACATTACACTTTGAAGCCCAAGAACTAGGCAGGAGCTGAGTCTAACATGAAGCTTTAAAATATAAACAGTATGTTTTATGATGGAATTGACATCAAATAACTCCCCCTGGCACATGAGAGAAAGTGAAAAGATGTTTGCCCCTCCTCACCACAAATCTAGTTTTTGATTCTCCAGTGTGTCAGTTTCTGGGCTCAGGAATATACTCATATTTAGAAATGCGTGCACGCATGAGGCTGTGTGTCTGTGCCAGAAGGTTCTATGTGTTTAGTATTCTGCTTTCATAAACACCATCAATGTCTGGCAATATGCAAGAAAGCCAGTTGAGTCAGTGAGGTGCTCTAAAGCTGGGGTTAGGATTGGGGGAGGGGGGTTCCAGAAGACTAGGAGCGAAATGAGGCCAGGGCTTTTTGAGGACACTTGTTCATCTTCTGGTTATCTGTGCCAGTACTAGTGAGGGCTGTTCATCCTTCCTGTGTGGCTTCCCTAAGTACAAATCTGAGCCAAATCTGAGGGAAGTTTTCTTCTGAGTTGTACAAGTGCTTCTTTGACAGTCATTAAAATAGCCGGAACAGCCCAAGTCCCAAGCATGGGTCTGCAACAGAAAAGAACTTTCTGGAACAGTGCGTTCAGAGATGTTTTTAATTATGAGACTGAGCACCTGCATCTGTTATGCTGCCCTGGAGAGGCTGAGGAAAACTGGGGCTAAGGAGAAAATGTCAGGAGAGTATGGTAGTGGGGGACAGCTACATAATATCACTATACTTTACAGCCTACTAGTAAGCAAGCCCTTACAGTCGGTCTATTAGGAGGCTGTGTGTGTGTGTGTGCGTGCACGCGCGCGCGTGTATTCATATTAGAGTGTGTGCATGCGCATACATGCATATGCATGTTGGTATGTGAGTACATGTGCCTATGTGTATGTCTCTGCATGAATGTATGGTGGAAAATACGTTTGTGGTTGAGAATTTAACATGTGCGTTAAAAACTGCTTGGTTGTTAACAGCATTTTGTTGTCAAATGGGAATATTTTTATTACTTTTATATTAGCTTAGCTAATATTGGAGGGATATTGTATTTCTTAGTGTGACATTATTTTTAACATGTTGCAAGACTACCTTTAAAAATATTTTTAGTGTTTTTAAAGTACTTTGTTGAAAAGCACTTCTCTCTCTCTCTCTCTCTCTCTCTCTCTCTCTCTCTCTCTCTCTCTCTCTCTCTTGGTTTCTCAAGACAGGGTTTCTCTGTATAGCCCTGGCTGTCCTGGAACTCACTCTGTAGACCAGGCTGGCCTCGAACTCAGAAATCTGCCTGCCTCTGCCTCCCGAGTGCTGGGATTAAAGGTGTGCGCCACCACACCTGGCTGTAGTACTTCTCTTTTTAAAAGTGTTTTATTTTCTTTAAAATTTAGGTATCTTTGGTGGTGGGTTTCATATCTGCACTATATCTTAAAGTGCTTGAGCAAAGAAACACTAATCAATACTTAGGTTAATAAAGAAAGGGAGCTTAAAAATGCTAATCTTTAAAGTATAGACTCGTGTAACATAGCTAGATTTTATAACACTCTGTAAAAACACAAATACGAATTAATAATGAAAACTTCAGGAGTATGAGTTATGTTTGAAGAAGAGAAAGAGCACAGTAGATAACATAGCTGGTTGAAGGGGCTGCCAGTGAATCCTAAGGATAAAGGCTGGTGTTTGAACAAGTTCTACCTCGCAAAGCCTGCTCAAGAATGGCAATGTCTCTGTATGATGGATGAAGCAATTCAACCTTGCTCTTAGCCTCTGAGCTGTGGTGTAGAGGACCTTCCTTTACTGTGAAGACTGTAGGTGAAGCTTCAAAATGCTCTCCTACCTTATACTCAGTCAGAAAGAACATTTTTCTCACAGTGGGTGCCTGTGCAGTAGGATTCTATGGGTCTGGATATTAACCAACAAGATCCTTGTCCTGTTTTGGTTTGGTTTGGTTTGGCTTTTCTTCTTGTGAACTTCTGGAAAGCATTTAGCAGGTAGCATTGATGCTGTCTGTTGATAGCATTCTCAGCCTGTCATGCTAACGGTGTTTGTGACATGGGGTCTCACTATCTTCCTTAATGGGAACCTCGAAATCCTGTGTCCAAATGATCCTCCTGTTTCTGCCCCTATTGCCTTACATTAGATTCATTATCTGAATTAGGACCCAAAGCAGAATGCTTTGCTTTTGACCGGTAGGAAAATATTGGAAGATGGATTTTTAGCTGAACGTAGTTTCTATCCTTCTGTCATGTTGCAGACTTATTAGACCTCTATATTCATTCACTCCATAAATATTTACTGAGCAGCTACTTAGTGTTTTGGTTTTTTTTTTTTTTTTTTTTTTTTTTTTTTTTTTTTAATGAAAGGGCAAACAGCAAGGGACATGCACTGACTCCTTAGAACTTAATGCCTTCTAAGTGACTAAGTGACATTGCTAGCAAATGTGAGGGATGATTCGTATCATTTATTTCTGACCCTCCCCTGACCTTCACATTGTGTTGGACATAATCTTGTACTTTCTAAAGCTGGAAATACTTTTACTGACTCTGATTTTTCCTTCCGCTTCCAGGTACTTGTATGCCAGAGTGCAGGAACCAAAAGCTCACAGGATGAGCTATTGCTGATTGCTGGATCCTGATGGAAGTGGATGGTGTTGAGACAGCACGGGGAAACTGGTCTTTAGATCTATTTGAAAGTCATGACACTTAGGGCATTAGTCTTCCTGTCCCTCTTAGATAAGAGCTCATGAATTTATAGTCCTTCATTCAAAATGCTAGTATAGAGATCAATTGCAAAAATCTTACATTTCTTTATTATTACTTAAGAAAGCATAAACTTTCCTTGAATGATAATTCCTACCATTACTTTTAGAGGAGAAAACATGCTACATTTTAAAGGCTAAATCCTTTTGTGATACTGTACTACTTTTAACAATAGTTTATTTCTTCTTTTAACAATTAAGTTTTTAAAAAATAATGTCATGAACATTTATAATTCACTCCATTTGCTCTAATTCCATAAATGATTTCATTTCCCTCTGTCCAGGCTAGTTCTTATGTATACTTGACACAAGCTAACAAGGAGGGAAGCCCAATTATGAAAGTACTTTCATAAGATAGGCCAGGCATTTAGGGCATTTTCTTAATTAGTGACTGATGTGGAAAGGCCTAGTCCATTGTAAGTGGGGCCACCCTTGGAATGGTGGTCCTAGGTTTTATGAGAAAAGAGGCTGGGCAAACCTTGAGGAGCAAGCCAGTAAGCAGAACTCCTCTATGGCTCTCTCATTAGCTCCTGCCTCCAGGTTCCTGCCCTGCTTCTGTTCCTGTTCTCAGTGTTAGCAAAATATGGAACTGTGAGCAAAATAAACTCTTTCCTCTCCAACTTGCTTTTGGAAAGGGTGTCTCTTCCCAGCAATTGTAACTCTAGCTAAGACACCATTGTATTCCTGTCAACCACCCTCCTCTCCACATGGCCCATTCCTATATTCACATCTCCTTGTTTCATTTTGTTATGGACTGAGTTTAAATAGAGATATTTGTACAACCATGGGTTTGGAAATACTCGTTGGAGATTGGCTGCCTGAGTCCAGTCCCTGGGACTCATGATAGTAGGAGACACCTGGCTCTTGTCCCCTGACCGTTACATGCTTGCCTTGGCATAACACACACACACACACACACACACACACACACACACACACACACACTTCCTGGAGTAAGGATGTCACTGGAGCTGGGCCTAGAGGGGTATATGCTACCCTGCTTCTACAAGAGCTGTCCACTTACTGGCAGGCACCATGCTACATGAAGCTTCTGTACTCTTCTGCCACAGTGGGCCCAGTCACATCAGCCATCCGAGACACCAAGCCAGCTCCGCCTAATGGACTGTCCTTCTTCAAACTGTGAGCCCAAATGAACGTTCTGCCATATCTATCAGGTATTTCTATCACAGCAATGAAAAGAATCACAGATGCCTTGGCTGAGGTTATCTGGGACCTCTTATATTCACTTTACAGGAAGACTCTAAATGCTATGTGAGGACGACTGAGCATTTGTGTTCTCCATACACTTAAATGCATGTGCTGTGGCTGAAATGATTAGCAACATGATGCTAACTGATACTCATTTAACTCATTAAGATTCCTTTCTGCCCTGTAATGCTATGCAGTATTCACTCCTGTGGATAATTCATTATCTTTGCTGATAGTAGTCTTTAGGTAGCTCTTCAGTCAATGCAGGATTGCTGAGGTTCAAACCCACGCAAAGAGCAAAGTCTCTCCAGAAACCATCCTTTCCTTCTCCCCAGAGGGGTGCTGGGTTGAGAAGAGAGAATCCCTGGAGCCTGGAGCTAGAAGGGCTAGCTCTGCCTCTTGTCCTTGCATCCTCTCTAGGTGCCGCTGCATTGGGTACTACTGTAGCTCTCAACCATGACCTTGCTTCAGATGCCCCTGTTTCTGACTTTAAAGCCTTTATCTCCTGTCTCTTGTCCAGTAGGAAAAGCACAGAGCAAAATGAATAGCTTGAAAAAGGGTTGTGGGTGGAGGACATACAATTTTTAAATTAAATTATAATATACTCATTCAGGTTTCATGTATTTTTCTCCCTCAACAATGTGTTTACAGAAAACAAATGACTTCTATATTTAAAGGCTGATAGCAATATGACCATATGACCGTATTGCTGGTTCTGCTGGCAAACACCAGCAGGATACACTTCAGAGCTGAAGACTGGAGGGTCATAGGAAATACGACCTTATCTCTCTTAAACATCAACCAACACACAAAAGTTAGTGTTCTCTTCTATGAACAAACCAAAAGTACACTTTATTTCCTAACAAAAAGCTATATAAAACATTTAAAACTGTTTATAATTTATGCTTACCCTTACATGAAAATAAATACAAAAATCATTAATATTTTTTCAGTTACACTTATTGAGACTTTCTGCTCCGGTTACTCAAAGACATTGTGTTTAACTAGTCCCTCATAGAGTTTACAGTGTATTGGCAGAAAAAAAAAAAAAAGCTGTTAGAAATACAGTGATTGGTAGAGGAGTAAGAATTTGTGTCTCACAGGATCCATAAGGGTAAAGCTCTTTACACTGAAGACACATGCAAACATCTTTGAGACTGAAAGGACTCACACTTTTAGAGATGCTCTTGAAGTCTTACTAGAGGCAATGATAGCAAGCCCCTGACCAACCTGAGGAGAAGACAGTATTGAACCCTAACCTGAGAGGGTGCTTGGGATTTAAAGGTTACTCACACCGTAGTTTAGTGAGAGGCACATGTGAAAGCTTGATTATCCATTTAAAAACACTGTAAAATCCAGCCAGAAAATGTATCACTAAGTTGGGAGATTTACAGTTTAAGTGATGTTAAGGGGCAGAGGAAAGACAAACAGATTGAGACGAGATTAAGAAAATTAAACTGTTAAACGTACGCTTGGTTTGAGTAGGAGAAAAGACGAGGAAAAAACGAACCAAAGATGACCCCAATTAAGGACACACAGGACAATAAAAAGGGGCAGGCAGCTGCGGGTGGGGCTAGGAAGAAGAGTTTGCCGGGATTTATACAATTGGAGATGTCCAGTAGGCATGCATGTGGTTATTACCAGAGACAGTGGTGTGGGTAGGCATTGAGCCCAGAGAAAGGGCTGAACTGCAAGGGCTCGCTGAAACCATCCCATGCGCTTGGCAGGGAGAGCACTGAGGAGGGTTGTGATGGCCTTAGAGGGGAACAGAAAATTGCAAGCAAATGCCAGTGAAAAGGCACAGAAACCTGAGACCCAAGAAGAGAATGAGGCCCTTATGCTGGAAAAGAGGAAAGGGCCCAGTGAGTAGAGCCCAGCGCCACAGACACTTAGGAGAGAGGGAACACAGTGAAGGAGGGGCAGGGAAAACCTCTCAGGTGCTGCTGAGAAACCAGGAAATGCAGTTGTCTGAAATGATCAGCAGCAGCTCCCAGGAGAAGAGCGCTGAGGGAGTTCAAAGCTCGGGAAGCTACTTAGAATAAAGTGAAGGGATAGGTTGAAGAGGAGCAGGTAACCCTCACTGAGAACAGCTACTCACTCGCTCGCTCCTGGGAGTTACCAGAATTGACTTGCATTGCAATGCCTGACGTGGATAGAGGAACCCAAGCTTTTGTGAGAGACTGCTTTCAAGTTAACTGGGTGAGGCTTCCAGCAGGGTGTTGCAGTGGGATGAGTCTGCAGAGCGTTTTTTCTGAGTATAACCAGAGAAAACTTTGGGACAACATTGGTTCTTCTCTGTTTTTTCCTGCTTGAGCAATCAGAGTCCTGTGAGGGAGTTGATTCAGCCCCAGCTGTACTATTGTTATTCAGACTCTCTGCCAAGAGTCTGTGCAGCCTGCTTTAGAGTTGGCAATGGCATGGCAGAACTGTCCTTCCAATCGGGGTGTCTGGTAAGTCCCAGTCCCCTTCCATGCTCTGTTTGTAGGACTGTCAACTTTAGCAAGTGGACTAAAAATTTAAGTGGAATAGGACCCCTCTCATTACTGAAATCACTTTGTATTTCTTGTTACTATGGCCTTCTGAGTAGTAACTCGGTCAATTAAAATAACTTTTGAAACAGGTTGGTGTAGAGTATGTGTGTCCTTCAATTCAGACAGTCCAGATTGGCTTGACTAGGGGATGATAAAACATAGGAACAAACAAAGAAAGACTCCTAATACTTTACCAGATAGCTTAGAATACTGGTGCCCAAATTTAAAAAAAAAAATTATCAAATCTAAATTAATTTGAGTTTCATGAGGACTTTTGACAAGTGAACTTTTGTACATGTGAAACGCCTGCTTTCTTTCACTTTTTAACAGCTTGGCTGAATGGGGTTATTAACTTGTGCTATTTCCTGAGACCAGCACCCTATCAGGATGGCTCTGAGGCACTCCAGTATTTCAGCCAGACACCCACACATCTGAGTTGTTCTCCTCCAAAAAAACAATGAGACCATTCACTGCCCAACTGCTGTCTAGTGCACAGAAAGTATCAGTCCCAAGCTGAAATCTACAAATTTGTGTAAAACTTCTTAATTTATCTGCAAGAAAGCACAGGGGCCATTCCCTGACTTGGAAGATAGTACTGGGGCAAAGGAGCAGAGGCAGGACAACCAGAGAACTGAAGTCTGCTTACTCAAGTTTCCATGTAAACCAAAGCTACTATGAGTCCCAGGCAGGAACGGCCCTTGTATAGGCAGCACATTTGCTGACTGGCTGTTGGCCACTAGGCTGCGTTTGACTGGAACTGAGGGAAGTTGCTGGGTGTG
Organism: Mus pahari; assembly: GCF_900095145.1. Classification (NCBI taxonomy): domain Eukaryota; kingdom Metazoa; phylum Chordata; class Mammalia; order Rodentia; family Muridae; genus Mus; species Mus pahari. Next base: position 53,413,687 of record NC_034593.1, read on the forward strand.
AACATCTTCATGCTGTATCATGTTCAAAGTGGATTAGTGTCACTAGGCAATGATCTTTTTCTGTAACAAGTTACAACGGCTAACTGTGCTCTGTCTGTACAACACAAATGGATGCATTACTGCCAGTAAACTTGAAGCTTTGATGACTCAGTGTGCTGAGCAAAAATTTCAGCATCTAGCTTGTTGTTATTGTGGATTGCACAAAACGTGTTATGTACATACTGTAATCTCTCTTTAGTACTAGAGCCTAGTTTACGCTGCAAGCAACCAGCTTCTTATTGTTTCTTTCAGAGTTGTCTTTTCTATCAGAAAGTCAGTGGTCCCATCATGTGTAGTCTGCAACTTTGTTCTTAGCATCAGTTACTACTCCAGTGCTGGGTATTTCATGGGTGTTTAGGGTCTCCTTCTGTCAAGACTAAGGGGGCAGTTAGTATCCAAAGACGTTGATAGACCTACAAGTTTTACTTGATTTGCCTATGCAAAGGCTAGGACACACATAGATGAAATGACTAGTCCTCCACGAGCTTGGAGATATGACAGTCTTGGAACCCGGGACTCCTCTTCCAGTCCCTGAGACACCAGAGTCCCACTTTTCTGTTCACTATCCATTCACCATTTCTTAAGTGCATCACAAGCATGAAAGCATTATACCCAGCACCTAATCCTTGCACTACAGGTCAGGACAGAGCCCAGTGTGAGAATACAACACCGAGAATCATAGCAAATAACAGGGCATCCAGATTTATAGCAACTTCTTACATGGTTTCTAGGATAAGGCTCTGCATGGGTGCTTTGCATCTGGTGCCTGGCCCATGATGGAGTAGAGAATCTATAGATCTCAGACTTGGAGGTATCTCAGTCCCACATGACCTTACATAGCTCCTTTTGGTCTTGCCTATTGTATTCTCTGTACCTGGGTACTCAGAATACATCTTGTTATTAGCTCATATTGAGCAAATGCTGTTATTAGAAAGTTCATTCTTTCCAGCAAATATTGTTTCACTGGTTTAATTTCTACCAGTTAAAGTTAAGGAGAAAAGGCCTCAGCTTGCTTGAATATGCCAAGGCACAGTTTGGTGAATGATTTTCCAATCCTTTCTAAGTCTCAGGGTGAATATCTGTCTACTATTCTCTTACTATCACAAGGATTGCCTGAACAAATTGTTGGGCCTTTCAACTTCGTAAAAATTACCTAGAAACAAAGATGCTCACACCAATGGAAAACATAGTCATAAATTAAATAAATGGGACATTCAAGGGTAATTTAAGGACGTCAGTTTACATTTATAACCATGTTTACTTGCAAGAATAGAACCTTAGGTGGTGTCTAGATAGATGCCACAGCAGGTAAGAGTGCTTGCTGCTCTTTCAGTGGACCAGAGAGGGTTTTGTTCTCAGCACTAACATGGCAGCTCATAACCATCTTCAGTAACTTCTGTACAAGGGGACCAGGTACCCTCTTCTGTCACCATGCAAACACATGATGCACACACGTTCATGCAGGCAAAACCCTCGTACATTTGAAATAAGAAGAACAGACCAGAAACTTAAGTAAAAGCAAAGTTGTAGAGAGACTAGGTGAGATGAGAACGCTCAGTAGGTCTCGCTTAACTAAAGCCTGAATGTCACTCTTCTGTGGCGACACTTAGCACATTTTCATTATTTTTGACATCTTGGACCAATATAGACAAGCTATTGTTCAAAACTGAATAGTGTGGCATTTGCAGGGTTACCTAAACCCATCAAGTATATTTGGTAGGCTCTAGTCACCTTGGTTATTTCAGGAAATCATGAGTTTTTAAAAGTTTGGATGACTGAAAGAGATGAGAAATAAACAAAATATTGATGGAATTTATGTGTGAGCACTGGCAACTGAATGGTTGGCAGCAGCTCGTGTTTCTTGTGGTATTAGGGAGAACCAATAAGCCTCAAAATTCATCTTCTGCTAACCACCTACTTATTTGGTTAAGATTATAAAAGTGTATTTGAACTTGGTTAGAACAAGAGAGCAGAAAAAGCTCACTCCACTTTTGCTGAAGTAGAAGTTGAGGGTTAGGCCAGAACCAACAAAACAAATTATAAGGAAGAGTAAAGCATTAGGAAAATCAGACTCCAGGAGAGCAAAGCACGAAGAGAGGCACAGAGTGACAGCTGTGATCTTCCTGGAATTGTTAGCCTCTCTAGCTGTGCATAGAACTCTTACATGTGTTATTCAATTCAACTCAGAGCCCTCAACTCCAAATACAAATTCAAGTGTTCCTTTTCCTCCCCTCCCCTATTTGGCTCCCTCAGGTCCTCTATTTTCTTGCCTCCCCTCCCTCTCTCTGTTTCCTTCCCTGTCTTGATCCCTCCCCCTCTCTTCATGCTTCCCCCCCTCCCTTTCTTTCTTCTGTCACTTGTCAGTTTGAATTTTGAACTTACTCCCTTTCTCATGCTAGTCAAGTGCTCTACCACTGAGCTACAGCCTCAACTTCCAATAATGGTATAATGCTATACCATTATTATATATTATTATATATTTTTTATCCAATTAATACAACCAGAAGAAAGAGCTTGCTTACAGAAGGATAATGATGGATTTGTATCATGCCACCACTAGGAATTTTCTTTAAAATGAAGACTTTCATTTACAAGGTATATCAGCCACCTTTCTCTTTGTTGTGAAAAACTAACTGCCCAACAGAAAGGACTTACAAAAGAAAGATCTATTCTAGCTCACAAGTTGGGTCCATTATGATAGGGAAGGTGTGGTGCAGTTCCTTTGTCCTGGGAGTTTGTAGATATAGATCGCTATGCCATAGCAAGCAGAGAACTAGTTGGGAACTAGAGGAGATTACAAACTTCAAAGCCCTGAACATAGTAATCTGCATCTGTCAGCGAGGCTCCAAGACCCAAAGGCTCCAGAGCCTACTCCAAACAATGCCATCAGGCAAGGACAAAATGTTCAAAACCTGAGCTGCAGAGAACAGTTCAAGCTCAAAGCACAATGGAGAATATGAATATAGTGTTCCAGGACAGGTCCTTAAGAACAACAATAAATAAACATACAGCAAACAAACACCCTCTGTGTCCTTCCATTCTCCTTAAAGTTTTATAGGCTGTTTCTTTTTTTCTTTTTCTTTTTTTTTTCAAGAGGAAAATGGGATGTATTTTTACTTAACCAGGACTATCCTGCAGATCTGAAAACCATAGAAAGGTGACAAAGAGGCTCACAAATATAAAGGAACCCTGACTTTTACATGGACAATTCTTTTAAAAAGATAAAAATGTATTACATAAGCGCCATAAACAGTGAAATATGCTTCTATTAAAAAAAAGTAAGTGAAGCTTTGTTTGGACATTATTTCCTTGCAAGAGCAGTACATATCCTTTGTAAACAACTACCATATTTACAATTTTCTTTCCTTAATACTTAGGACTGAAAGCCAGAAGAAAACATGAAAGAATGTACTTTGAAATAATCTTTACTGCTAAGGCAATATCAGTGAGGGTAAGCAGGTAACTCCTAAAGCAGATCTGTGTAAAACCTGGTATAGGCTGTTTCTTAATAACTTCCCATGTGTGTATGCATGTTTGCCAGGCCACGCAGTGACACTGGCATGTTTTAGACAATCACTATCCCGCTGAGCTGCATCTTCACCCTTTAACTCTAGTTTAGACTCATAGATTGGGAATCACTTGTTTAAATCTCAATTTAGGGAGGATAATTTTCATCTCCAAAAGTCTCCCTGTGAAAACAGTTGTAGTCAACAGCTCACCCAGACAACTCCCACACCTTAGAAGCATGTACACTCCATTGTTATGTTGCCCTTTGTATGAAAATGGCAAATATTTCCACTTCCTCACATCTCAATGACTTGTAGATGATGACATTTTCACATTATACATGCCTATTTTATAAATGGCAAGCCAGTTCTGTATATTGCAATCCCTCCTTTATTTTCAATAGGCTTAATTCATTTACCATAGTTTAGCTTTACAGCAAAACTGAACAGATGTATAGAGATTTTGAAGATAACATCCTCTATGACTAATATTTTGATGAAATTATACTGACCTAATGTTTTTCTTTACTTTTAAAGCATGGTACAGTGAGATTTCAATTAGACTAGGAGTTTATACTTCAGCAATGACGTCTGGCTACCTTAGAAGCATGTGCATTCCATTGCTTTCAGTTACTGCTTAACACTGTTAAAATCAAATCAGGGAATTACAGCAAACATCTAGTAGTGTTGAGGTCTGATGTTTATTTGATCCTGTGTTTTCATTTTCTTACCAGCCATCAGTGAATCATGTGAAAGGTCAACTCACATTCAGGTTCACAGAAGTAGTGTGTCAAGACTTATACTACTGTGAAAAATAGTAGCACATGACTGCTCTTACTGTATGTACACAGGACTGTGACTTCAGCATATTCTTGGCACTTCTCAACAGAAGGATTCTAGTTTTTCAAAGATCATATCTTTCTCCCAAGAAATATCCAATACCACAATCTCTTAAACATAAACAAGCTGATTGGCATCCTGTTGTTTTAGAGAGAAAGAGCAATTAAAGTGCCATCTTTTTAAACTTGATGATACAACTTTAGGCAAGTTGTGAACAGTTATCCCTATTTTATCAGGCTTTGTATTTATCAGATGATGAAGTGTGCTGCAAAATGCAAAGAACATTGTTCCCCAATTAAATTAAACCTTTGTTTATATATTGTTTGCTGCATGAAGTTGGGCAAATAACTTAGTTCTGGTGAACTTTGCATTCCACTGTGTGGTATATAGCTAGACATATCTATTTTGTAGTGCCAGCATCAGGGAGAGAATTAGCAATGAAAAAAAAACCCTGCAATCCCACAACGCAGAGCACACAGAAGCATGATGATGGACAGCACAGGACAGGATATGGACTTTGGAGCCAGATCAGCTATTTAATCTCAAGCAGGTTGCTTAATTTCTACAAACATCTTTGCTTGTCTACCTCATCAGCTCTTTGGAAAATTAAACATGAAGGCAAGAGTCAATTATGCAAATTGTAATATTAAAATGGAATGTAATTACAATATTTAACAGGACTGACATGTCTTCATGTATTGAAAACACCCTGGAGAAGCAACTGTGTCTTTGATGACTAGACAGACATCATTGTTTTCAATGGATGTTCTAATGCTGGACCTCATTTATTACTGCTTTTTCTTCTTTCTTTAGAATATATTATCTGCCTTTAAGCAGTTTAAATGTGTTTCTTAGTTTAGAGCTATGCAAGGGAAATATTCTTTGTAATTCTTGGCTTAGAGTTTAGGGAAGGTCAGACAAGGTTGACCAATGGTACTGGGTTACAGTTACACAGCAAGCAGTAGGAGGCTCTGCTGAGTTTTTGCACTATATGGTAACTTAGGTGACAATGTTTCCTGAGCTATAAGAAAGGGTTTTTTAAATCCTGTCATATAAAAATGATGCATATTTTCTAAGATAAATATGTTGATATTTAAAATAATATAAATATTATATTATTCAATATATATATTGAAACCTCAATATATATATTGTTTCTAAGTACCTGTTTTTAAAAAAATGCTTTCCCTGAATGTTGTCTTGACAGGTTGTGACATTATTTGTAATGAGCCAGGGCTTTGGCATGCCTCCAGTCTTGGAAGGTGTACCTAAGATGGTCATGCTTTCTTGGCAGCTGTTGGTAGAGCCAAATGATCTCTAGGCTCATTTTAAACACACCCCAGCTGAATCTCAGCTCTGTCCTGTGATGTGGGATTGTCAACTGTTCACTGTGAGTCTAATTTCATCACATGCACAAAGCAAGACTGAACAAAACTATTTTAGATACCCTGCAGTAACTCAAACGTGTATCTGATCCCAGCCTTGGGTGAAGTGATTGATACCTGTTGGCCAGAGACAATCATACTCTGTTCCCATTCTGGCTCTACATCTCATTGGCTTCATGACATGAGCAAATTCCTTAATCTCATTACAACTCTATTTATCTATGAAATGGAGATAGCAAAAGCACCCTCTTTGGGGACTTGTTGTGGAGATTAATAAAATCCATTTATACAAAAGGCTGTGGAAAAACCTGACAAACAAGTTTGTAGTAATGTTAATGACTACTTTAATCTTCACACTGTAAGATTTAAACACACACACATACATACACACACATACACACACACACACACACACACACACACACACACACACTAAAAAAGGTAGCAAACACTTAAAATTAGAGTGTGGAGAAACTTGGGACCAGAATAAAAATTGCTGAAGAAAGGAGCATATTCTATTACAGAATTTACATCCTTGCTCAAAAGTTGATATCCTGATCAACCAAATATTACAAAAAAAAAAAAAAAAAAAATCTTGCCAATCTCTTGTGCTTTGAGAACGGCTACTGAGTGTGGCAGGGGTTTGTAACTTTGCCTTTTGAGTTTGAGAACTGCTACTGAGTGTGGCAGGGGTTTGTAACTTTGCCTTCTGAGTTTGAGAACGGCTACTGAGTGTGGCAGTTTTGTAACTTTGCCTTCTGAGTTCATCAGGGATCACAGGTCCGAGGTCTTTAAAAAAATGGATTACAGAGAGACCAAACTCAGCTGTCTTTGGGTAGTAATATGATAACTAAGTTTCTAAAATCAGAATTGTGTAACCAAGCTAACTAAGAAGCTACTTTATAGCCATATTAGATTGCATCGTATTATTCATCAAATACTTTAAGGCACTACTAGAAATTGCTTAAAGTACACTGGTAGTGAAATTCATAACAGTGGCACTCACCATTAAATCAGTGACTCTTCAAGAATAGTGGTTCTACTTTGCCCCATATGCTACATAAACAAGAGGCATCAACAAAGTAAGTGGGAAACATTTTTGTTAATATGCTTGAGACTTTCTGCTATTCTTAAAATTTCACCTAGGACCTTAAAGTGGGGCAGTGCAGACTTTTAACATTTATGTCCTAATGTTAGATCATTTACTGTCTTCTATTATTTCTTGAATCTGTATTTAATGCTTCTGTTAATATAGTGTTTGAACATCTCATTACAGGGTCTAGTTTCTTCCCTTGAGACAAAAAGGATACTCTAGGCTGTTATAACAGCTAGCAGCTGCCAAATAAAGAGAAAATCAGAGACTCTGAGATGATTGTGGCTAAAAAGAAATGGAGTTACTTAGTCCTATTAAATAGAACTATTCCCCATGAAGTTCGCGTGTTTAAAATAGACAAGATGTTTAGTAGTAACATACTGAATATGCACTGCAAAAAAAAAAAAAAATCAGTGTACCAAAACTGATGTGATATGAACTGTTTAAGTTTGTAGAACTCAAATATTCTTGTTTGTAGTGTTTAGGCTCTATTAAAGGAACACATAGATTCCAAGAATATTTTTTACATTGTAAAGCCAGTAAAATTAATATAAAGGTATGGATAATAACATAGCAAACATTCATATCCCTACCAATCCGATGAATGTAAATCTTGCCAGTCTGCTAAAGGCCCTCAATTGTGTCTGCCCACCCTCTCCATTCTGTCTTTTACACTCACAGAGTGAGAGCTTGCTTGTCCTGCACACTTACCTGTCACAGAGTGAAGTAAGCTGCTCCTGTCCAGGCCTGTGAACTCCCCATTTTTCTTAAGTATTTTATATAGTGAGAAATGTCTTCTAGGTTGTTCATATTCTAGTCATTGCTGTATTGTCATGTTGTTGCTTTGCTTCGTTCTTAAGTTAAATCCCATCTCACAGTTCACAGATGCTTTAGCAAATGGGGTCATGTAGGAAGCTTTAGCCTTTTCTTTCCAACTCTCTTTCCTTTATTTCACTTGTTTCTGTCATGGAGATCACAACTTTCTGCTATGTCTAAATTCTGCTCTCAAGGTTTGACAGAGTGTAAATTCTTTTCTTGATTATAATTGTTTAATATAATTTCCAACTGATGTCACTTTTAAGCTTTGAGTTCTATTATTAAGACTACTGATTTTTTTTCATATTTTTAATTTTTTTTTCACTTTACACCTTGATCATAGTGCTGCTTCCTCCTCTCTTCCCAGTACCCCCTTTACAAATTCCTCTCTCTATTGTCCCCTCTCCTTAGGGGAGCCCCCTTGTGTACCACCCCACCCCGGGACATCTATTGCCAGCAGGACTAGGCACATCCTCTCCTGCTGAGGCCAGACCAGGCAGTCCAGGTAAGAGAAAGGAGATCCAACCTCAGGGAATAGAGACTGATCCTCTGCCTGCTACAGTTCTTCTGCCCCTTCTTCTGCAACATTCTCCAAGTCTTAGGTGCACAAATTGCTTTGTAGATGTATTCCTTGGGGCAAGAACAAACTTCTTAGTAGCCCAGACAGTGCAAACCTCCATGAGACTGGGTTGCATCAGCTTACCCTTTGAGTCTTGACTCAGAAGTAACTGATCTTTTCATTTCTCCTTTTATCTTTTTCTTTTGGATGCTAGCAGCAAGAACCTAAGTATGATTTGGCTGGGACTGTAAGCATCCTTAATCTTTCTCCAAATTCCTCCCTGACCCCACCCTACCCCGCCCCCCCCGCCCCCCCCCCCCCCCCCCCCGTGGCTGACCTGCATTTACATACAGGTATCTTAATGCAGGCAGCACGTCATTTAGGTTCTTTCTCTTCTCCATTTACCTCCTTTTGGCAGCTACCAAGCTTTATAACTTGACTGCCCTGAGAATTTCCTTTTAAACTCTAATAAAATTATCCTTGAGCTGAATAAATAAACACAAGCCATAACCCTTCCTAGACATACTGCGTATGTGCTCTGGAGTCTTCTACCTTTAATTCTATTGCCCTGTCACTTTTAAACAGCGTTGAGTTAAATTCTTATCCCTATGATTTTAAATATGCTTATTTTTACTTATAATCCCAACAGTTTAATTTGGATTATAAATTTTGCGATTATAATTTAATCTTTTCCCCTTTACTATTGCATGGCATCTGCCTTCATTCCCATTTGTCTGATTTTGATTCTGTTCATGCTATTTTTTATTTAATTATTTTATACATTGCTTTATCCTTAATGGTGCATCACATAGGTATGACCACATAAGCAACTTCTAGTTAATTTAAAAGCATGAAAATAAAACTAGTTTTAGTTTTAAGACAGAAAATTTTAATGTTTGCATTTATTGCGATTGATTTATTTTAATTAGATGTAAAATTGAAATATTCCATTCCACCACATTCTTAGAAGATTCTACATTTTTAAAAAAGTAGTCTTTATGTTTAATTCAGTTCTTTCTTAGTTTTCAAACTTTTCTTGCTTTCAATGTTTCCTTTAATTTTTCTTTTTCTTTTTTCTTTTTTTCCTGCTTTAATTTGGCTTGCTCCAAGAGTTTTGTTAGTTTTTTTTTTTTTTTAGTGAAAAGAACCAACTGTGGTCCTTTTGAGTTGTTCCCATTCTTGTTTGCCCTCCAGTTACATGTGCATAGTCACAAGCACACTCACTGTTTTGTATGTGTCTGTCTCAGAGTTGAGATGTTTCTATTTATTCACAGTTCCTCCAAGTAGGCATCTGTGAATGTAGTATTTATTTGAAGTTGTAATTATTTTATTTAACTAAATGCAGTAAGCACACAATGTGAGATTAAGCATCTTAAATTTTTGAGTATATGTTATAGTTGAATATAGTTACAATGTGGCACACAGGTCTTTAAAGACAACTTCTCCCTACCGCTGTGCTCTTTGGAACTGTGAACTTGACCATTTTAGATAAAGCTTCCTCTCTCCTTTCTCTTTGCCTCATTATGGAGGCCTCTCTGGATCTCCCCCATTCTGTTCACTGTCCTTTAGCGCCTCCCCCCTAGACTTGTAAGCACATCCATTTTTGGTAAGTTTTTCTCCTTGATTTTTTTCTTATTATTTCCTACATCTTTCCTTACTGAGGTTCTTCTCCCATAGCTACCCAGTTAAAGGACAAAGAAGCATCAACTCCAGTATCTATAGTAAATCTGTGTCACTCGCTCTTGTTTTACTCAAAGGTCTGTGCAGCCTATATGCATAATGTAAGCCATGGACACAGAAAGCCATCTGGTCATCATCATTTGTCCACACTTCACAAGAGCCTGACTTTTTTTCTTCCATTTTCTTTTTCTGAAAGAGCCACAGAGATTCCTCTAAAGGTTTTCTGGAAGTCAGTGAGTCACCACATTCTGCAGTATTTCACTTCTGTTTCTTTAAAAAAAGGCAGAATAACCACATGCAGATGTTAAAAACTATTCCCACAGGCAAAAAAACATATCCATAACCATATTGAAAACGCTGCTCACTTGTAAAAACACTTGTGGCATCATGTTTCCAGACCAATAAAGACAGGAACCACATGGTGAGAGCAATTTCCAAGTAGCTTTACTTCAGGCAGAGAACACAATAGCATTGCAGTAACTGTAATTTTAATTCAGACACTATTACTTTAGTATTCTTAGAAATACTCTCTCTTGCCTATTAAGAAGCAACAGAAATTTATTTCAATCCGAAAGATAAAAAAAGTGTTGGCTTTACAGGTGAAATAGGAATGACTGTTTAATATCACCCCATGAATCTGAATTGGAAACTAATTTCACATTTCCTTAAAGAGCATGTGATATGAAAAATTTTGCAATGTTATGATTGTAAAACTCTACTATAGGCTATATGATAATCAGGAGAGCATTTCTTCATTCATTTATTTATTTATTATAGTTATCATTTAAAATTGTTAAGTATTAAAAATAAACTTTTAAGAATAACTTTGTTACTAAAACCAGGCTTTGACAATGTTCAGAATATATTATCATTACACATTTCAAATCCTGGTCTTTAAAAATCTATTTTAAAATTTTTTTTCAGAGGGAAGATATATGCAGCCCCATATACAAATCCATAGCAGGAGAGCGAACTACACACCACTTACCTCTAACCTATTTTTAAGCTCAGTTCAAAGGATGAACTATAAACTCAAGAAAACAAAGCTACCCAGCCCAGCCTTCAGGAAGTTCTTTTTCCCTTACCTGTTGGACATTCTAGAGGCCTTATTACTCCCTCGGGATCAGCAAATGTATCAAGCTGGGAAACTTTCATTCCCAGAAATTCTCAAAGTTACATTTTACAGGTATGTATAAATGAGAATCCAAATTCCTGTTCAGTAGAATGAATGTTTTTGAGGGATTCACTGTGAGAGCTTAACTAGATACACAGGCTAAAGCCAAAGCTAGGAATTATTACATGGGGTAACCAGGGTTAAAGCGGAAATTTGAAACAAGATTTTCTAAGAGATACTAATGAACAATGCAGAATTATTTAGGCTATGGTACAATTTTTTAAATTTAGGCTCAAGTATCTGATGCCTTCTAAACAGACATCAAGAAACAAATTAAATTATTAGGAACCAACCTGTCATCAATCAGACAGATTCAAGATTTCTCTGAAATGATTTATAATGCTAATTTCTCACCATTTATATCTCGTTGCCATAACTGCCACATTGCAAATAAAATGATCCAAACCCTCAAGACCTGCAAACAGTCAACAGCCTCAGAGGACAGGAGGGAAGCCTCCAGTGGATGACTAATTAGCCTGTTCCACTTATCTCAGCTTTGACATTTCAAGAAAGTCCGGCATTCTGGCATTCGGAACTGGGGAATTCCGGTATAACCAGAGTCACGTAACACCACGATTCTTTAGGCACAGCTGTGAAACCAGAACATAATGCTGTGACATTAACATGAGAATTTCAGAGAAAAGAGTTCCCCATTAACTTCCTGGGTCACCATTGAAAGTTTAGACACGCAGATATCTGATGGCAATTTAACTGTGTATGTGATTGTAGGATAGCATTAGTGTGAAAAGGGATTTATCCCCAACCTGGATGTTCGACCCTGGACAGCCCCAGTAGGCAACTGTTTCAGAGTATGATATGTTTTGTCAGCATCCCCCCATGCATCCTTCCCGTCAGAATGCATTTATTGTCCAAAAGATACAGAGGAAGAAAGCTCAGACATTTCAGCCTCCGTACCCCAATGGCTGTATCCACTGTCAAGATCTTCCTAAATACTAGTTTCTCTGTCCCATCCTGTTCCCTGTCCTTTCCTTCCCTAAATGTTAATTTCCAGTGAACTTTCAGAGTCCATTGCAGTGACTATTAAGTAGAAATGGACCTTCAGCCAAAGGTAAAGTGAAATTTTGAGAGCTATCCTGTGCTGTCATCCTAAAAAGCACTCACATGCAATTTTGAATTGATTTGTCAGCAAACATAGGCAGATATTTTTCATTACAAATGTACCAAGAGTCTCATGTAGGTCTCTTACTGCTTCCTAGATCTTTATTCATAATACACAGTCAAATTCAGTACCATGGTCACCTTTCTCCCTTTGTGGTGGCACCTTACTCTTGTCCTGTGAATATTGCCAACCTCAGTAACTTTTCTGTTTTTTTTTTTCTTTTGTTTTTGTTTTCAGAACTGGATAAAATGAATTGAAAAGCAGCTGGGAAAATCATAGATGCCTTGGCAGAAAAATACAGAATTATTGGAGGATTACAAAAGGACTTCAGACAACAGCTGTGATCTGGCAAAAAAATAAGCCATTTTGAAAAGAATGGCCTATTGAGGTTCATGCATCTTTGGGGGAAGCATTCAATGAAGTCAGTAATTAATGCCTATCATATGTGAAGCTAGCTGCAAAGCAAAGGAACAGCAAAAGAGAAGGAAGTTTGCCCTACAGGCACAGAAGGAAATATGCAACTATATCAACCACAGCTCAAAACGATTAAGGTGAGGTAAGAGGGAATAATAACATGTGGGGAAGAAGGAACTGAGAAGTGGGTGTCTGAGAGAGCTGAGAAAGGATGGGGATGCTCCACTGGGTGCAACTGAAGGACTTCGGAGGTTTCGAGTTGCAGAGGACTAGAGTGTCAAACCAAGTTTCTGAAATGCATTAAAAACATGACACAGTTTTCTACGTGAAATTTCTGGAAGAAATCCTCTCATCTCTTAGTAAATATGAATTGCTAAGCAGGTTCATTCATTGGTTCTTGGTTTGTTGGTTCTACCCCTCCCTCCTTGCGTCCTTCCCTCCCTGCCTCCCTCCTTTCCTTCTTCCTTTCCCTCCTGCCTCTCTATTTTTTGTTTTTACTTCTTTCAAACTTCAAGCCCATGCTAGTTCTTTGCTATAACAATGTGGTTAAGCTGTGCAGGGGCTCAAATGCCAAGGCAGCTATCAGGGCTGCCACACCACTGGTCTGTGCATGCAATTGTCGCTGCCTTCGGCTGCTGTGTAGTCTCAGCTGGATTGGTAGAATATAAGGTTGGCATCACATCTTTACAGATTGAGTCTAAAAGCTCTGTGAGCTTCTTGCTTGACTTCCATTTTTATGAAAGAGAACTAGGAAATGTGGTTGTATCTCATATTTCAGCTTCTGTATAACATTAAAATACAGTTATATATCTTCATGGAATATGAGACTTTGACAAATTACAAAAGTGAATGGGTTGAGATTGATATCATTTTTTTAAATTTACATGTTGCTCTAATTTTTAACTTATTTTGTTCATCAAAGCTAGATTAATTGAAGTTTTAAAAACTTTAAAATCTGATGTATGCAATTTCTTTGTAATTCTGATTGTTGTACTTGTTTTCTTTTTCTCTTTTTGTTTGTTTTTTTAAAACAAAACCTCCTGGTCCCACATATAATTTTACTTGGATAAATTACTGATTCTAAAGCTTGGAAACTTCCATAAGAATTCTTTCAAGAAAATAATTTAATAATCAACTTGTTTATTCACTGTATATAATAAAAAGTTTCATGATGTTTCTTACAAGTATATCATGTATTTGTACTTTGACAAATATATACTATATCACTACTTAATTTTATTTTCACTCCCCACTCTGTCTATTTTCTTCCTCTCCAATTATTCTTTAAGCAGTTTCATTTCTACATTCATGTCATATATGCATGCATGGTTTGAAATGTCTAATCATAATCTGTGATTCACAAATAAGAGAAAACATCTTTCTGGATTTGACTTCATCTACTTACAATGCGGATCTCCAGTTGTGGGTAGCTAGTGGACCAGGATGGACTGGGAGGAATGACTAGAAACCCATGAAGCAACTTTTATGGCTATGTGTCCTCCTCTGAGATTAATATTTAGAAACTTGTGGATCTGGGGGTAATGTTTGTTATTATTTAGTTGGTTTGTAGTTTTTGTTATTGTGGGGTGAAATATTTATGTTATGGTTTTTCTATTAGTTCTCTGAGAGTATCAACATTTTTTACAGCATGTTTTAATCATAATCAGACCCAATTCTTCCCAATTTGCTGTTTCTGCATCCATAAAATGTTTTGTCTTCCTGCTCTCTCTCTCTCTCTTTTTTTTTTAATCAGTAAAGACAAATTTGTGCTGTCTAATATTCTTGGACTTTTAGTCTTTACCCAGAACCCACTTGACTTTCCAGGACTTTCACTCTTGAAGAAAATTGACCTTTCCTTTCTCAGCTGCTAAGAATTGCCAGTCACTTCATGGCCAGGGGTAGGATTGTATGCTCAACTCCCCCTCTCAGTGCCTGGATTTAACCTGGCTTGTGCATGCTGCCATGGATACTATGAGTTCATATGTACAGCTGCCCTGAAGTTTCCAAGGATATTTCACTATAGTCATCTACCAGCTCTGGCTCCAACACTATTCATCCCTCTCTTCCACAATGATCCTTGAATTTTGAGAATGGAGGAGTGGTTAATGGGCATCTGGTATCTTGTAAAAGAAGTCCTTAGTATTATCCATTCTATTTGGCTATCCATTCTATTCTGTCTCTGTCATTTCAGGAATCTCCTGTAGATTCACCCATTATGTATTGATTACTGGTAATTGTTCTCAGTCTGTCACAAAAACATCTCATGTGTCATGTCAGTCCCCCATGTTCCCCTTGTCTATTGTTTCTTGCTTCTCTGGTCTCTCTCTTTCTCTCTCTCTCTCTCTCTCTCTCTCTCTCTCTCTCTCTCTCTCTCTCTCTAGATGAAGCTTAATGACTCTTCTTACTCTCTAAACCCCATGATTTATCAACCCTTTTCTTAAGTAGCCAGAGGGATTTTATGAAGCCTATAACTAAAAATGCTTAAAGTCATGAGATTTATTTATAGAAATCATATTAGTCATTTTTTCAAAATAATGTTAATATCTCGGGTGTTAAATAATATTTAGTACACTAATATTTATACTACTCCTAACATTTTGTGGACAAATAAGCAAAAGGAGGGAGAATATTTGGAATATACCTGCATTAACTCTCAAATTTATAATTTGGAAGTCCTAATTATGAAGTTTTATGATATGAAATTTTTAGATATTAAATCCATAATGAAGTAATTATGATTTAAAAACAATCATGAGGGAATTCGTGTACAATGATTCATGTTTTCATTTAGAAGAAGGAGAAGAAGAAAGAGAAGGAGAAAGAGAAGAAGGAGAAGGAGAAGGAGAAGGAGAAGAAACAGAGGAAACATTTGAGACATCACGAGACACAGAAAAATGCCATGACAAAACTATAGCCAGAAGTCAAGTATTTGAAGGCCTGAAGAGAAGCCTGTTGGGGATTGGTTCTAATGCTTTTATTTAATCAGGAATCTGTGTATTCAAATGCTGATGGTCCTTGTCCCCAATTGGTTTTTGATCAATCAATAAAGATGCCAGAGGCCAATGGCTGGGCAAAGGGCAGTGCTTAGATTTTCAGGGGCTAAGGTACAGAATAGAGGATGAGAGAGGAGAATCATCATAGTTCAGAGGGAGATTTAGAGCTGCAGAAGAAAACTCATCTGAAGTGTAGGTGAGAAGGAATATAGCCCCTCCAAAGGGCCAGCCAGAAGTGTCTTGGGCATCAAAGACTAGGGTGCTTACTGCTCGTAAGGAACAAGATAGCAAAGATAGATCATGGATTTATAGGACGTTGAGTCAGGAGTACCAGAAGGAAATCTATGATAGCTGGGTGGGAGATTAGAAATGCCCAGCTTTTGAGCTGGTCAAGGTATTTCATAAATAAGCTATTGTGTGTGTCTTTCATTTGTAGATTCAAAGAATCTACAGTCCTGGGCAGGTGGCTGAAAGACTGCAACCGGCCAGAATCACAAAGCAGTGTGTAGCTAAACTCTGTGCTACAGAAGCCAACCCTGTATGCACCTTTACTTTCAGCATCCAGGCTACAGAACTGAGCAGTGTGCTGCTAGCCACCCAGTGATGCTATGTGCTTATAAGGTTGAGAAAACCAACATAAAGTTTCATGGCATAACAGCATAGCTCAGCCACAGTGAATCTAAACTCAAACCCACAACTAAGAATATATTGTTCAGTTTATTTGGACAAATATACTGTCCAGTCTGTGTGGCCAGTCTATGTGACTGAACCAAATACAAAGCAGCAAATGATGTCACATCTGTCATAGGAATCTGAGAAAGCATTCTAAACAGTATGTTAGCAAAGTATGCCATTGACTGGTGTCATTCTTCTGAGACTAAGTTCAAGACAACCACATTCTGGTTTACTTTCTGGCTCCCAGGTCATATGACTTCAACAAACTCTAACAAATTTAGTTGTAGGTTTGTTCTTCAAACTCACATTTCACATTATGGTTTAGTAGGTCTTAAGAAAAGAGAGTGCACTGCGACTTTAGAAATAAATTAAACTCCATGATTTTCAGCTTTAAGCCTTCTACAAAGCCCACAATGAAACTTTTCCTTAAGTCACTCTGTCATTTTAACTCTGCTGCATTACCAGATGCTAAGTGTACACCTACAAAAAGGAAGGACAATACAGCCTCTCTTTAATCCAGTGGGGAAAAAAAAAAAGAGGTGAGTAAAACTGCTCTTGGAAACGAATTGATGCAATTAGCTGTTTTTGTTGCACGAATCCCATTAGAGCACCAAACATTATTGCTCTGCAAAAAGAGCTTCCTAAACATGCTCTTGGATATCAGCAACAGACATGATGTAGGCCAGTCACCATACAGACTCTAGAGAGTTTTGTGTATTGTAATGAAAAGAGCTTAACTGAAACACTCTTATTTATTTTCTGCTCTTTAAAGAAATCCAACATCCAGTTATGGTTGTCTTGTGGATTCCACCTAGGAGTTAATGAAAGGAGATAATCCTGAAGTTTACCTTGTAGTTAAGTAACCAGGGTCATTTGGTTTCTTATTATGCATCTGCACAGACATTGAGTACATTGGGTCCAATGGAAGGACAAGGACTCCCCTGAGAGGGAAACTAAACCTTCCTTTGACGGGTTAACTAGAAAATAGAATGATAGCCATGCTGTGCCTTGAAAATGTAACTCTTTAGGACTGAACTCAGTATGCTTCTTTAAGAGGCTCCTCATGCTCTGATTGCTGGCTTAATATTCGAAATGAGAATTTTAACATAGAGCAAAGGAGCATATGTAGGGACTTTAAGACTCAGCTACCATGTGCCTTCCTTTCTTCTATCATATTTTTGCCTTGTATAGGTTCTCAGAGGTTCTTTTAGGTTCTTGAGTAATATTTCTTGAGTAATACCTAACTTTGTTCATTTTTCCTGTGTGGTGAGGAAGTGGGCAGTGGGAAGGAAGACAGGGAAAAGGAAAGATTGGGTTAAAACATTCCAGGGCCTCTTGGGATCACACAGGATAGTGGACATCACTACCCTTATTTGCAATGGCATGACTTGATATACAGACAACTCAATCTATGTGAGGTTCTTGACAGATTCTAATCTAGGCAAGAGACTGATCACATTACAAAGGCTGTAACCTCCTGATGGTCATTTGTGATGGAGCACTGTGGAAAGATAGGGATGCCTTGTTATATGTGTTTCCCTTGTGTAGACAAAAGCATAATTCCTCCTATGTAGCACATGCCTCAATAAAAGAGGAAGGGAACCTAAGAGCTGTTATTCTAAACCAATGTGTGCTACACTTGGTTTATCCCCAACATAGTGGATGAGTTAGCTCTTATACTCTGGTGCCTAGAGCGTAGGACACAAGATATTAGATATATAGTAAATGGAGAAATACTGGTCATGGAGGAGAGAGACATAGGGAATATTTTAGCACCAATGGACTCATTTTTAATTGTAGCGGGTTTCACAGTTACTTCCAGGAAGATCAACTGCATGATTGATGTGGAGTAGGCAAGTGCCCAGGTCTCCAGAAATAGAATGATTTCTTTTATCTTTATCAGATTGCCTGGAGTTCCTCGGAATATAATTGATGCTTCACAAATGTCATGCACATTACGTTTTGTTTTGAATTCGTGCTCAGTTTCATATTTTGAGTACAATATGAATTCACCCCACTAACTTGCTTATTGAATAACAAGAGTAAAATGAGTAAAAATCATGGAGTCTGTGTGTGTGTGTGTGTGTGTGTGTGTGTGTGTGCATGTATCTGTGTGTACATGTGGTTTTTACAATAGCTGCAAATTCTATAGCATGAAAAGTATGCAGTCAAAGTGAGCTCAGACCAATGGGTGTGTCTCTCTCCCAGATAAAAGCTGTTTTTTTTTTTTTTTTTTTGAATGTTACTCTCTAATCAGTGAAAGACAGGGTAATGATGACAACACTTTCATTCTCTGGGCACAGAACCAACTATTGTGAAAAGTGCTCACCTCCAGAAGGATAGGGTCTTCTGTCTCCTTGAGCCCCTAAGAAATAAGGGTTAACCTAGATACTAATGCTCATGCCAGCAAGATTCTGCTGAAGGAACCCTGATATTGTGGCCTCTTGTGAGGCTATGCCAGTGCCTGGCAAACACCGAAGTGGATGCTCACAGCCAGCTATTGNATGGAACACAGGGTCCCCAATGGAGGAGCTAGAGAAAGTACCCAAGGANNTGAAGGGGGCTGCAACCCTGTAGGTGGAACAACAATATGAACTAACCAGTACCTCCTGAGCTTGTGTCTCTAGCTGCATATGTAGCAGAAGATGGCCTAATCGGCCATCACTGGGAAGAGAGGCCCCTTGGTCTTGCAAACTTTATATGATCCAGCACAAGGGAAGGCCTGGGCCAAGTAGTGGGAGTGGGTGGGTAGGGGAGCAGGGGCGGGGGTCGGGTATAGGGAACTTTCGGGATAGCATTTGAAATGTAAATAAAGAAAATAATAATAAAAAAAAGGAAAAAAAAGAAATAAGTGTTAAGCAGAGATGTTCAGAAAACTTGCCATGTCCAAGCTCCAAATTCTTTCAATTTGTGTTTGAGGTAGTAATTGGTTTCTTCTCTGCTGCCTAAGGTTCTAAACACTTAACAGGATCTCAGCACCAAGTAGGAGGAACTGCTGTGAGACCTCAGTATCTTTACATAACACGCTCCTTGGAACTTTAGTCTTTATCACTTTGTGGTCTAACCGGGTTCCTGTTGAACGAGACAAGGGGGCAGGATGGTTTCAGACAAGCAGACAAGTGACAATAAGACGAAGGGAGTAGGAGAAGAGCTAAGGGACTCTGAAGCTTGACCTCAGTCTGATGAATAAAGAGAACCTGGAAAATCTACCTTGAGTGCAAAACTTCTTGGACATTTATTTTTCTAAAGAGAATAAGATTTAAATCTCTAGGGCTAGGCATACTGCTTAGAGGTGAAACAATTCCTAGAAAACATGCACACATACACATACACACAGTGTGATACTGTGCTGATTGGAGCCATAAGCAAAGCCATGAAAAGTTTTGCAAACACTGGCTATAGAGATCAAGAGACATCCAAAGTCAGTGTTTCTTAACCTGTGGGTTGTGACCCCTTTGGGGGGTCACAGATCAGATGTCCTCTGTATCACATATTCACAGTATAATTCATAACAGTAGCAAAATCACAGCTATGAATAGCAACAAAATAATTTTGTTGTTGGGGAAGTCACCACCACATGAGGAACTGTATTAAAGGGTCACTGCTTTAGGAAGGCTGAGAATCCCTGTTCTAAGTGAAGATTATTTGAGTCTTAGAATATCATTGCTCTAACTGTTCAGTTTTCAAGCCTTGTAGCAAATCCAAAAAACAAAGAGTAGTCTTCATGGATGCTAGATGACATAGGCCCACAGACTTTTTTTTACCCATGAAAAGGGCTGGATAATAAATAATAGCTGGTAGGCCAATAATAATACTTGCTTCTCAAAACTGTTGTAAGGGTTGTGAAAACTAATGTGTATAAATAGAGACTCAGCCCAGAACCCAGCACGCACTCAGCATTTATCACATGTCATCCATCACTATAAATCACAAGGATTAGTGAGAAAGGTGCCAAAATTGCCTTTGAGATTATTGAACAGACTATATAATCTATGAGTTAATAGGTCATGACTGAAGGATTGAACTTGCTCATTTACATCATCTTCATTATATCTTCTCCAATTATTATATGACAAAAATTCAACAAGGTGTGTGAGATGTTTTTCCTCTTATTTTGTTGGTTCTCTCTCTCTCTCTCTCTCTCTCTCTCTCTCTCTCTCTCTCTCTCTCTCTCTCTCTCTCT
>NC_034593.1:53434203-53448912 GCF_900095145.1 Mus pahari
TCTCTCTCTCTCTCTCTCTCTCTCTCTCTCTCTGTGTGTGTGTGTGCGTGTGTGTGTATGTGTGTGTGTGCAAGTATGTGTGCATGCTTGAAGAATCAGTGCATTTTTAGTATTTATTGTTTTCAATTAAATACTGAGATGTTTATCTTTAAAAAATAAGTAGTGGTAAAAATCTAATGCCAATAATACAGAAGACCCCCACCCTGTGTTTGGGATAGCTTCTAAGGCCCCCAGGGGAACACTAAAAAGCACTGAACCCTGCCCACTTTCGGTTGTTTCTGTTTCTGTTGTTTTTTCTGGTTCTTATCAGTTTCAGCACACCCTCTCCCCTGCCCTAGTTTGTTTTTCTTTTGCTGTAATGACAAACCATGACCAAAACCTCAATGAGTGGGAAAGGGTTTGTTTCTGCTTATAGATTACTGCATGACTGAAGAAAGGCAGTGCAGGGGTAGGAGGCAAGAATTGAAGCAGTAACTATGGAGGAACAATTCTGGCTTGCCCAGACAGAATTCTTAAAGTGTCCAACCTACCTGCCTTTGGATGGCACTGCCCGCAATAGGCTAGATCCTAGCATATCAATTAGCAATTAAGAAAAAATGCCCCATAGATATGGACACAAGCCAATGAGATAGAAAAAAAATTCTTCAATCGAGGGTCCTTCTCCCCAGGTGACTCTAAGTTTGTGTTAAGGTGACAGCTGAAGGCCACTTGGACACTCACTTTCCTCATTTAGAAACATTCATCTTTTCACTTGAAGGAAGCCTCTTTGGCTTCTCTTTGACACACTGAATGATAAGTGTAATCAACCCCACTTTGGGGGAACTTTAACTAAAGTAAGGCTTCCCTGTTATCCTACCGTGGAAAACCTGGTACCTGAGAGGATTCCTAAGGAACTAATGGGCTGGTAGCACATAAAAAGTAGATATATGATATAATAGGCAAGGAGATGGCTCACATTCCGAATGAGAAGCAACAGAAAACATGGTATTTTATCCAGCTACTCTAATAGTGCTTAATTTAAAATCTATAAATTCTTTTTACACTTTCTTGCTAAAAAGTATTGAGTTATGTTTTATTTCAGAAAAAAAAAACAGACAAGGGACACATACTCAAAAAACATATAGTGTGTGTGTGTGTGTGTGTGTGTGTGTGTGTGGTTGTGTGACACACGTGTGTAGGAAGGATTGGCTTAGAGATATTCAATTGAGTTTACAGCTCAGCAGATGGAGACTTCTACTATTTAGTTCTCTAATTGTGATTTCCCTTGGAGTTTTTTTTTTTTTTTTTAAACATACTTAAGCAAATTCCCTTTATTTGTAAAAGCCTTGCCTCGTGGGCCTGAATACAAAGGGAATAACAATTTATTCTCTAAAAAAAGCACGTTAGAGTTGAAATTATACGCGAAAAGAATTAAAATGATTCTGCTGACTTAGAACTGTTTTTAATTAGGGCAGTAAAACAGGGAGATTCTTTGTTCTTAGAGAAAAAAGAATGGAATCTTCTTCAGTGCATGGAGCCCCTATAAGGTTGAGAGACAAGGACCTGAATAATTTTTCAGATTAAGATATTATTTCTTGAGGGCTGGCCCTGTACTTCACTGGCCCTGCCAGATGTGGTGGCAGTGGAGTGAGCAGGAGGGCTGCTGCTACCTTTGCTGGCCCTACCCTCACTGGCACAGTAGAGGTCTGAACTGACAAAGTCAGCTAAGACCCAGACCCAGATCCAGAGCTTTGAGTTGGTCCACCCCGACATCTTCTCCATCTATGAACTTCTGGAATGTGTGAAGGGGTTGGTCCTACAGAACCAGAGCTGCAGGATCACCATGATTCTGGGCAACAGCAGGATATTTGAGAGGCATCTCAGCGAGGGTCTGGTATTGATATTGTGTCAGAAGTCGGATACCTTGAATCAGGCCAATGATTCATTGCAATGAACATTTGCATGTAAAGCTATTTGGGCAAAAGGGCTTGTGATACACTGCAACTTCCAATGCCACTACATAAATGAATGTGCCGGAGAAGTAGGAAAGATGGAGGAGTGTAGTGGCACATGGGAGGTGGACCTGGAGACATGCCAGCTGTGATGGGTGTGAGAAAAGGCTGCTGTTGATGATGGAAAAGGTAGTTACGTAATAGGGTAGGTGGGATGGTATGCAGTAGCTGGAAGCTTTCAGAGACTCACCTCATGCCCTCACCACCCACCAAGCTGCCTAGCAGCTGGATCACTCTTTTTGGTTTGGACCTCCTTGAAAGGACCTCCATGGTCCATATTTCTCCCAGGGGGCATATTGGTCTGTGCAGAGGGGCCTGTAGATGACTGTTAGGCATACTGCCATTTGAGCAGGCAGAGGCCTTTGGCATGTGCTAACGCTGGAGAATATGTGGATGCTTATGGTCTGAATGTTGCTAGAAACTGTGTACAAGCCCAGGATCTGTCTTCTCACTGACTATAAAGGGCAATGAAGCCACTCTTGTGGTGGTCTCAATGATTGTAGACACGGATGAGAAAGAGGATCATCGAAGGCTTCTGTGACAGCACTCACCTCCACCCCAACTACCTCCTCAAAGTAACAGCCTAAAGGCCTTGTTAAAAATTGTGATAGAGAGTCTTCAGTGTAGCTCTGCACAATCAATAGCTTCTGGTGGGAGTACGGGTGAAGAAGGATTCAGTTTTCCTTCCAGGCTGGACAGTGGGAGTTTGACCATGCTCCAGTGGGTATGTGGACAACAAAGTGGGCTTGGTCCCCTTTATCCCTCTTTCTTTTTTTCCTTTGGGGGGGGATTGTTATAAGGAAGGTCTGTAGACATAGGACTAGGAATTATTTATGATCGGGGGTATGGTGTGAAATTCTCATTTAATAAAATATGTTGAAAAAATGATCTTGTTTGTCTCTTCATTATTACTGAGATGAAAGCAGTAAGATATTATAAAGGATGATGAAGTAGTAGCCTCTGTCCATCATAATAGTCACATGTGACAGAGTCTAATATCATGAGCCAGTGGATGTATGGGGATTAGTAATGGGAGAATGGGTGAAGAGTTAGTTATGGACACATGGATGGCTCACGTGGCTGTATGAATGGAAAACTCAACTCAGCTTGGATAACAAATCCTAAAATCTGAATCACTACAGTTCCTGAATCACTAGAAGCCTTGCAGACAGCTCCATTAAAGAGTCTCCTTTCCCCTAGCCATATTTATGGCTCATACAACCCTGAGAAAGGCCCTTCCCAGTCTTGGTTCATGAGTTTTGTGACTCTCCTGAATACCCCTGTCCTCCTAAGCAAGGGACTTTTCAATCTAGATAGAATGGCAGTGCCATTTTCCTAAGTATTATTTGATATTTATAAAAATCAGAGTACAATGTGGTCAAAAATTGGCATTAGGAGTGGACACCAGGAGCTGTGTTACTCATTCATGGCCTGACGAAGACACAATCATTTTCAAGCTACTCCATGCACTGTAAATATTTCTCAGTGTTGGTTTGTAGAGTTGCTGTGGGTATACTACGGAATAGAACATACAGTCAGGGTCATTCTTAGTGTTTAACATTCAACTGTAAGAAAAAAAAAAAAACAATCTTAAACCTTTCAAATAAGCGAAACAATGACTGAATGTCCTGTGGGGCTTACTGTCCCTTTCTTCATGTTATCCTATGGTTCTATAGATTTCAGAGAGCTAATATTGGTACAAAAATATCTGCGTAGAGAATTGCACTTGTGTTATGGGGATGCTGGAGTCTAAGGCACTATTTTCAGGTAGGTAGTAGCAGTTTCCCTTCTATCTGTAAATCAGTTTCTATATCCTTTGAAAGCTCTCTATGTGTGTTTAAGGATTCCTCTTTGACATGGATCTTCCACTTCACCAATTAATTCCTAATTAATATGCTTATGTCACATACTTTTTGCTGTATTGCATGTTTGGCATATATTTTTACATGTACATATAAAAAATCTATATCAAGAGCATTAAATAGTGTTCTGACTTTGAATTAAAATGCAATATATTGAAAATGAAACCTCTAGGTCAAATAAATTGTAATTATTTTGTTGTTGTTGTTGTTGCTCAAAGGTGAACATACAGAGAAAGAGTTAATATGTGAACTTGCCTTGAAGTCCAATCTAGTCACTACAGAGTGTGCGGTAAGATGGAGAAGGTGAAGGAGCTACTGTCCAACATTGTAGGCAAGATACACAGGCACTTCAGAAAATGAGCAGCTTCTATGTGTAAATCATCTCTTTTTTAATATGAACTTGATTCTCATGCCAATAAGTAGTATAAAACAAGATAAGGGGAAGAATTTTGATTTCCAAATGAAATTAATTTACCAGTGGTTTTAACATTTTTGTGTTTGCTATATTGCATGTTAGTGTTATCTATCATATTTATTCAAATACATGAAAGCCTTAAGAAAAATAAGCAGTTGTTACTACGTATTTGCTTTCTAATCAATACTCTCAAACACTGTATTAGCTGACTCTCTAAGTTAATAGAGATACAGATCCTATAACCAATAAAACAATATAGTGAACTTCATATTTACTGAAATCATCCAACAAAATAATGTACCAGTTTTACCCTCAACTTATCTAAATTCTCCATTAGAGTGAAGGATTTATTTGGGAATCTGGTGGGATACTTGGATGCAGAGACTAAGGGGTCAAAGGAAGCGTTAGCAACAGATCCGGTAGAGCTGGTAAAGGTTCCCTGTGAGTTAGCCCCAAGTCAGAGGCTAACATGTGTAAACAGGTTTATTAGGTTCTCTTTGTGCCACACACAGGAGTTTTCTTTCCATCTTTGTAGCTGGAAATATTATTAGTTTGCTAATATGCCTTGCTACAAGAAACAAAGAAGGCTTCAGGGATCTGAGAGATGCTGACCACTTGGATGAATGTGCAGTTAAGTGTTCTTAGGCCTGTGACTAAGTTAAACTGGCCTAAACCTAATGAACTGTTTCCAAATATTACTTTCTACTTAATCGTTTACTAGACCACCATGTACTTTTAATTTCCATGTTTCAAAGAAAAAGAATATACAGGAAACAAATGGAAGGAATAGCAACAGAATTTAAAGTGTTAGGTGACACCTGCAGGACTGCTAGACAATAGCCGATAGTACATGCTCTTAGGGCTTTCTAATATTAATTTTATAGACTAGCATTTTAAAATGAAAGGCAGTTTTTGGGTAGCGCTTTCCTTTTCTTTCTCAAATAAGCTCTAATGTGCACATACTGGTGACCTAAGATTTATCCTGTAACCAAAGTTGTAAATAATGTATTTGAATACTAACTTCTTCAATTGTCATTTCCTGGGAAACTTACAAGTTCTAGACACCAGTCTCCAACTCTGCTTTTCAGGCCTTCTACTTCTCTTGCCTGCCTCATAGCTCACCCTTGATCTCCTCCTGTCAGCTCCTTGGCATGATGCAAAATGTCAGATCACTTGCTAGAACTCGGGTCATTTGCTGGAGAGGGGGATCTGGCAATGAGTTTGGAGCCATAGGATGCTTGGAGTCATCTACTCCCATTACATCTGAATTTCTTTTTTTTTTTTTTTAAATTTTTATTTTTTATTATTATTATTATTTTCTTTATTTACATTTCAAATGCTATCCCGAAAGTTCCCTATACCCCCCGCCCCTGCTCCCCTACCCACCCACTCCTACTACTTGGCCCAGGCCTTCCCTTGTGCTGGGTCATATAAAGTTTGCAAGGCCAAGGGGCCTGAATTTCTTAAATTTCCAGAAATAGATCCACTGGGAGGATGCAGGTACTCGTGAATA
Organism: Mus pahari; assembly: GCF_900095145.1. Lineage (NCBI taxonomy): Eukaryota > Metazoa > Chordata > Mammalia > Rodentia > Muridae > Mus > Mus pahari. The sequence goes on from NC_034593.1 coordinate 53,439,985, forward strand.
AGCTCTAAGTCCCCTCCTCTCCCACCCATAATCTGCTCTGCAGCCTGGAAAGAACCCATTTTATTCAGTCAGGATATACAAACTGAAGCCTTAGTGAGGGACAAGGCTCTATTGGGGGGAGGGGGTTAGTGGAAGTGAATTCCTCCTGTTGAAAATAGAGACAGGCCTTCCGAATTGTTCAAAACGCCTGTGATTTTGTGCAAGTATGTGTATCAAACATCAACCAGAGGTTATTTTCCACGGTTAATAATTTAAGCCTTTGCACTTGACACTGTGTTTACACTGTATCTAAATCCTTTGCTCCCTTTTGAAATGAAATTCCCAGGGTTTAGGATGGAACTGATCTGGATTTACTTTCTACCTAAAAACTCATTTGAAAGACATCTCACAAGCCAAGACACAGCCCAGGCCCAAGAATTCTGTTACACTTACAACAGTTGATAACATCGCTCCACCCAAGCTGCTTGGAGCTGCACTTGGCTGCTTAGCTTTGGATGCTTGATGCTATCAGCTGTACCGGGGGGAGTCCAAGACAGCAATGAATGTTCAGATCTGAGCAGAACAAAAACCCAAGGAGAATGATTAGTGTGCTCGACAGAGAACGAAAAAAACTATCCATGCATCTTAATTACTATAAACCCAAGTTTGTGAGTTAGCAAATATCTGTTGCCATCATTTCTTAAAACTAATTTTCATCCTCCTCATCATAAAAGCAGAGCTAACCTTACTAGCTTCCGTGTGGCCCACGGAAGACATTTCTGTGGTGAAAGATGACAAAAAGCAGCAGCCAGCCCCCACTTCCCTGGGGAAAGCCAGTTCCAAAGTTCCTGAAAGCATCCAGATCTCTTTTCATGGGAAAATCAGTCTCTGTCTAGAGAAAGAGGTGAGTGAGTAAATCAACCCTTGATTTACTAAATCTCCTCCTAAATCTCCTCCTTACCTAAATTAGTCCAGTCTGCCATGGTGTACATATGATATATATATATATATATATATATATATATATATATATATATATGCAAATTCGACAAAAACATTTCTTCCAAACATGATCCGGACTGTTGTTTCCTACATATTTCTATTTTGATTGTTTAAGTGATAGTTTAAGACTAGCTAGTCTCTTGATTCTCAATGATCAGTCCAGGGAGTTTGGGTTGGGGATGAAGGGATCTTACTCCTCTTTCATTGTTTTAGATTTTACCATAATTGTTGTCAAAATGAAAGAGAAAACTTTGCATTGATCATGAAATTACAAGAGAAAAGGTAATAAGGTTTGGAGAGCCCGTGCTGAGAAGGGGCAGCAATTTCTGCCTCATGGCTTTTATATTACTGACTATATATTTTTGTCTCCATATTCAATTGTTAAGTTAGTTTGGCAGAAAAAGGGGAAGGACTCTATGTCCATGATTCTAATGGTAAAGCAGTTGGTGTCTCTCTGCCACACTCCGATTCCCAGCAGAGTTTTGTACCTGCTCAGCTTGCTCCCTAACAGGGACCAGTTTCTTGTCAACTTGACACAGGCTAGTCTTTTGAGAGATGGGAACTTCAATAGTGAAAATGCTTCTGATACATTGTAAGGGTCCATGATTTGCCAAAAAATGATACCCCAGACTCAAATAATATGTAAACACAAAAAGTGCTTTATTCTGCAGATGTCCAGCATGCTGGAGTGTCCTATTGGCAAGAAAGAAAACAAAGTGAGCTTGTAGGTCTGATTTAAAGCATATTAGGACATTCCTGGATAGATGACCTCTATAATAATTTTGGGGGTCTAACACCAGGGTGTGGGGGCTGGAAACTTGCTGCTGCGGTTGCTGAGGAAGTCTGGAAACTGCTGCTGACCCATTGTCCTTGCCTCAGGCCAGGTGCCGGGGCAGCTTCTGAGTCGTGGACTTGCTTGGAATTGTCCAGTTCTGGAAACAGAGATTTAGGTCTAGTCTCCTTACCTAGCCATTCGAAGCTTGTCATGGTATCAGACTGGCCTTCTCATATTATCTTTCCTCTGCTGGTGAAATGAGCCGATTTAAGGCAGATTAGAATATATTAAAGGCAAGTTTATTGGGAAGCTACTCTCCAGTGGGCAACTCCGCAGCCCCAAAGAAGAAGGAGGACAGGGTTGTAGCCATGGAGGGGAGAGAAAAAGAAAGAGAGAAAGAGCGCACTCATACAGAGAGGAGGCAAGAAGAAGACTGGGTGAGTGACCAAAATGTCTGGATTATAAAGGGAAGAGCCTCTGGGGAAAAGGAAGCCCAGCCCTCCTTCACCCCCCCCCCAATGGAAGGTTCAGGGTTAGGGGCAGGATGTTCCAGGGAGGGATTGAGGGACACTGGGATGACCTAGAGGCCTGGTATGATTTGATAGGTAAAATATGTGCTTCAGTCCAGGTGAGGAACCAAAAGAGCTTCCATTAGAGCAAGCTGTAAGTAAGCATGAAGGGAATTTTCTTACATGGAGGGCCCAGCCAAATGTGGGTGGTGCCATCCTTGGGCTGGTTGTCCTAAATTCTATAAAAACAAATAATAGTCAGTCAGAGCAAGCCCTGATGAACATCGAGGCAGTAAGGAGCACTCCATGCCCTGTGCTTCAGCTCCTGCCTCCAAATTCTACCCAGTTTGAGTTCCTAAAGTGGTGTCCTTTAGTAGACGCTGAACTGGACAAACTCTTTCCTCTCCAGGTTGCTTTTGGTCATGATATTTATTTTTTCGCAGCAGTAATAGACCTAGCGAAGACAGCGTGTGAGTCCAGAAAGTTCTTTTGGTGTTTTCGTCAGCAGGTTTTGTGTTCCAGTGCTATTACTGTAATAGCACTGAAACACAAAACCTTGAACACAGTTAGGGTCTGCAGGTCACAGAAGACTAGACTGCTGTATATACTGTTCATCCAACTCACCTTTTAGGGTTGCTCCTACATTATTGAGACAATGACAAGAAGAGGTGGAGTGTTTATTTATCCCCCGTCTGGAGCTCCTGCTGGGGGCACTTGCTTCTATAACACAGCAGCCTCTTTCCCACACCATTCTGTCAGTGTGTCATTCCTATGTGCTATAAATTCCCACAATTGCTATAGTAGTACTCATTATGATTTAAAATGCTTTTTTAAAAAAACTGTATAATTTCTGTATATGTATAATTATGTGGGAGTGAGTATGAGTTTTGGAAAGAAGTCCATGAGAGGGGAAACGAGGCTTTAAGTGGACAGAGAGGATAATTGGACCAGTGTGAGAAGGAACCAGAAATATTGGGCATAGAAGGTATCTTAGTAAGGGTCTTACTACTGTGAAGAGACACCATGACTCTTACAAGGCCAGCATTTAATCGGGGCTGGCTTGGTGCAGGAGGAGCTGAGAGCTCTACTTCTTCATCTGAAGACTCCTAGAAGAATACTAGCTCCCAGGCAGCTAAGACCACGGTATTAAAGCCCATACCCACAAGGCCACACATACTCTGACAAGGCCACACCTCCCAACAGCGCCACTACCTGGGCCACGCATATCCAAATCATCACAGAAGGGTACAAATAATGTAGTAGGACAGAGAACTAGGGGAGACAGGGGTAGAAAAGAGCAACCAGAACAGTCTCAGTGGAAAACACCCTGAGGAAACCTATATGCACATTTTAAAAACATAAATTTCTTCAAGTAGGATTTGTTGTTGCTATGCAGTCCATAAGGAGTCTTAGACTTTGCGAGGTCAATACTTATTACATTCTTTTCACATGTTTTCTACAACTTGAAGTGTTCAAGGTACCAGAACTACAAGGTTTCTGGGAGTTATGCCAGTGCTTATGTTTCTAACTGCACATTTTTTTTTTGCCAAGTAAAAACATTTCAATAGGCCATATATTTGTAAATGAACTTACACTGAGTCATCATAGGATTTTTAAAGATCAAAAGTAGATTCATTAACCAGTAACCAGCTGTTATGGTTTGAATATCAAGTATTGCCCACAGGCTTTTCATTTGAATGCATGGGTCTTAGGTTGAGGAATGGAAACCTAAAGAAGCAAAAGAGCCTGTAGAGTGTGGTGTCAAGTTGAAGTAGTTCCCCAGCGGTGGACCTTGCATGATGATACTGGATCCCAGCATGGCCCTCCTCTCCCAGGCAGTGGCATGTGTGGAGTCTCACTATTGACTTCTGGCACCAAGAACAAGAGTTGCTTCCTCTGCCATACTTTCCAGCTAAGATGGACTGACTGAATCCTTTGAAACCACAGCTCAGAGAAGCATACTTGTGCTGTGTATTATTGGTCACGTGGACGAGAAAAGAACCTAATATACCAGAAAATTGCAGTTTTTAATTTGAATGCTGTGGTTGAATCATCTTTAGAAAAAAATTTGTAAGATCCTGAGACATTACATTTAGCTGGAGGACAGAACAAAGGCACATAAGCGTACAAAATAACTTTTTCACTGTGCGATTCAATTCCCAATTGTATCAAAAGTTACCTTCAAACTTGTTCAGGTTATTCAGCTATTCCGTGGCTCAGTTTTCTTATTTGCAAAGCAAATGATTCTTTTATGAATTTTTAGTCATGCAGGCCGCTGCTGGGATATGATATGGCTGGATTGCGTGTGGCATCCTTGGCAAATACAGGGTCATCAACGGTTTTCCCCACTTCTTTCAGCTACAGAAATGAGGTGGTTATCTTCCTTGAAGAGCTTGATGCCCACAGATAGAACCATCAGCTTGTGCCTCAAAATTCAATACGCTTTGGGACTGGCAGGCTCTTGTTTCCTGGTTCTTACAGTGTCCGTTCCTACTTATCAGAGAATAAACTTCTATGTTCTTGCAAAAGCAGGATACTATTTACACTCAGTCAAATGACAGCGAGAAGAAACATCTATAGAAAAACTGACTCTACACCCTAAGGAGGACATCTAAAGCTGTCTCTGAATCAGCAAAACATTCATTCCCCACTAATCACAATCTACAACCATGCTCTGGTTCATATTAAGATGAGAATTATAAATAACTTTATATAACTTAAGTAGGCAGCATTATTAAACTCTAGTTTTATTTTCAGAATGGTTAACTGTTTCCATTCCTATTGTGTTTTGAGTACAGTGTCCTTTACAAGCTCAACATTTTATTCTCCTTGCTGGCTACTTTACTTATTCTCTAATATCGAAGTCTGAACAATGTCAGGGGCAGTTCTGATGTTAAGATCCTGTTCCCCAGTTGCTCCTTGATCTGTCAGTAAAGAAAGCCATGGGGTAATTGCTGGGAAGAAGGGGACAGGCAGGACTTTCAGGAGAAAAGAGAGACACAAGGAAGGAAAACTAAGTTCGCCGTGCTTTGAAGATGAAGAACTAAGAGTCATGAGATCTGAAAATGAAGTGGCCACAGAGGTGGCTCCTATAGAGAGGTGGTCAGGGGAGTTTAGCAACTGAAGATTAGGGCAGATGGGAGAGATGGAGATAAGAAATTGATAAGGGCATAGTTTTGTCCAGAAGGCAAGTTGAAATTGAACAACTTGTGTGTCTGTGTCTTTTGTTGGCAGATTCAAGGGAACCTAGGAGGGGTCCAGTAATGCAGTCACTTCTCACTTCCCGGAGCAAAGGCAGGTAGAGCAAAAGTGCATGCTGAAGAGAAATGATTATATTCGTCTTGTTTATGCTGCAGAGAAATGACTATATTCGTCTTGTTTTTTTTTAAGTTTTTAATTTTTACATATATTCCTTGTTGATTAATTTTCATTTTTATTAACACTCTTTGGTTCAGTCAGCCTGAACTCTGAGCCTGTGTCTGTATGTAATTTTTTAAGCACATATTTTGTACCCTATACACTTTAAATTTTATTTAAAAAAATACATGGTATGGGGGTTACTGTGTATAATATTGAGTGTTTGAGTCTATTTTTTCCCTGGAATTTATGTATGTTTAACACTATTCTATACAAAATTTTAACAATATTTGCTCCTAAATTACTCATTAGTAATTAAAACCTGCAAAATGAAAGGCAGATAAGAGTAATTTTGGTGATTTGGGGTCAAGTAATGATTTAGTAGTTACCTCACCAAATGAATATACACGAAAAGAGATAAATCAAAAATTATACATACACAAAAATAAAACTTTGGCCAATGCCTTTAGTTGCCTCCTACAACTGATGTAGGACATGTTGCAGAAGTTATTATACCCTTCAGACATAGGACTTGTAAGTATAGAGTTAGAACTGGAACTTACTGGAAAGCCTCCTTTCTAAGGACCAGCTCCTTAACTATTAGGAGATGCTATAAAAACTGCCAAGGGAGAAAAGCAATCAAGATTCATTACCCTGTTGTAATGTCTATGAACAGTAATGAGAAGTTTGGCAAGATATCCTCAATGGTACAATAGTGGTAATTACGTCTTATAGATAACCAAGCTCTATAATTGGAGTTTAGGCCTACTTTTTAAGTGGAAACCTAGGCTTTATACTGTAAATATAGCCAATTACCCACAACTAAAGAGGTCATAGATCCTTCAGGAAACTTTCTACTAACACTTATCCAAACCAGAATAGCTTAAATTATGTTCTAAATACTTATACCCATAGTTTAGTGTAGCTCTCACCTTTCATCAAGATGCTTCTTTCTGTAAGACCCACCTCTGATCAAGCATAAAGAGTAAGTGACCATGTGGTACAATGTATGAACTGGAGACTCACAACTAAGGCTCAGTGAACACCACAGAAGAAGCCAGAAAGACTGGTAGAATAAGAGAAGCATTTTGCCTGCTGCTAGATAGTATCCCTTAGGCCTGACAGCTTCACTCATGAAATCTCAACACTACAGTTTCATGAACAAGGCCTATAGAATGATCACATCAGTTGACATGCCAACATGGAGGGGGTTCACAATGTCCCACCCCTACATGAAGAGTTAGAAGCAGTCAATGGCTGCTGAGGGAGGAGAATCAGTTCTTTCCAGGGATACAGCACCTGATAGGTTATTCATGCCAAGGTGTAAATCCAAAAGACAGGTATATATGGATTTAGTAAGATGAATGTGTGTGTGTGTGTGTGTGTGTGTGTGTGTGTGTGTGTGTGCGTGTGTGTGTGAATAATAGAGGAAGAGGTGATAAGTTCAAGAGGTAGTTGAAGGGCACTGTAAAAATCGAATGGAGAAAATGGTAATGGAAATACAGAGTGTTCATTTGTGAAAACAAAAAATATTTAAAATTTATAATTTAAAAAAGGAACAAAAAAATTTAGTGCTTTAGTGTTCATGGTCAAAAATGTGAGAAACAATCAACAGACTAAAATAAAGTATTATTAAAAATCATATAACTCACAAAATATTTGTATATATTTCTAAAAATGTAAAAAATTTACATATATAATAAAATATGAAATGAGTAAAAGACTGGAATATATGTTTTCCAAAGAAGGTATCCAAGTTAAAACAGAAAAATTATATTTTTTATTTTTTATTAAACTAATAAAATTTATCCTAAAATACACAACTCAGTATTGATATTTTTTAAGTCATCAAAATAATTTATAACAGTTAAAAGTCTGTTAAGTATACATGGTATCTTCTGGAACTAAAGGCAATATGCACTCAACCAGTTTTTAAAACCAATTTGGAACATTAAACATAATAAAAGTAGAAAAAAATCTCTCATGAAATCCTCTATGAAAGGAAATTGTGACAAATTCATGACTAGACAGAAACTGTTCAAACCCCAAGGGAGACTATGCAGTGTAACTGTGGCTTTGTAGAATAAATTGGGTAGTGTTCCTTCTGTTTCTATTTTGTGGGAAAGTTTCAAGAGTATTGGTATTAGGTCCTCTTTGAAGGTCTGATAGAATTCTGCAGTAAATCCATCTGGTCCTGGGCTTTTTTTGTTGGGAGACTTTTATTGACTGTTTCTATTTCTTTAGGGGTTATGGAACAGTTTAGATGGTTTATCTGATCCCAATATAACTTTGGTATTTGTTATCTGTCTAGAAAAATGTCCATCTCATCCAGATTTTCCGGTTTTCTTGAATATAGGCTTTTGTAGTAGGATCTGATAATTTTTTAAATTTCCTCAGTTTCTGTTGCTATATCTCCCTTTTCATTTCTGATTTTGTTAATTTGGATACTGTCTTTGTGCCCTCTGATTAGTATGGCTAAGGGTTTATCTATGTGTTGATTTTCTCAAAGAACCAGCTCCTAGTTTTGTTGATTCTTTGTATAATTCTTTTTGTCTCCACTTGGTTGATTTCAGTCCTGAGTTTGATTATTTCCACTTGGGTTTATTTGCTTCTTTTTGGTCTAGAGCTTTCAGTTGTGCAGTTATGATGCTAGTATACACTCTCTCCAGTTTCTTTTTGGAGGCACTCAGAGCTATTAATGTACTTAGCACTGCTTTTAATATATCCCATAAGTTGGGTATGTTGTGACATTTTCATTAAATTCCAAAGTCTTTAATTTCTTTCTTTCTTTCTTCCTTGGCAAGTCATCATTGAGTAGAGCAGTTTTCAGCTTCCATGTGTATGTTGGCTTTCTGTTGTTTTGGTTGCCATTGAAGACCAGCCTTAGACCTTGGTGATCTGATTGTATGCATGGGATTATTTCAATCTTCTTGTATCTGTTGAGACCTTTTTTGTGACCAATTTTATGGTCAATTTGGAGAAAGTAGCATGAGGTGCTGAGAAAAAGGTATAGTCTTTTGTTTTAGGATAACATGTTCTATAGATATCTATTAAATCCATTTGGTCCATAACTTTCATAAATTTCAGTGTGTCTCTGTTTACTTTTTGTGTTTCCATGATCTTTACATTGATGAGAGTAGGGTGTTGAAGTCTCTCACTATTATGGTGTGAGGTGCAATGTGTGCTTTGAGCTTTAGTAAAGTTTCTTTTCTTTTTTTTTTTTTTTTTTTTGCCTTGAACGGCAATGACAGACACATTTATTATGCATGTTAGTATGCACTTACAGGATATCTATTTTAGTCTTGA
>NC_034593.1:53448923-53489294 GCF_900095145.1 Mus pahari
GAGACCGCTTCTGGGCAGACACCTCTCCTCGGGCGGGAAAAGGCCCCGAATGCCGGACCAAGCCTTAGTACTGCTCTCTTGTGCACACCCCTCCTCGGGTGGGGAAAGGCGCTGGATGCCGGGGGGCTACTCCCAGGCGAACACCCCTCCTCGGGCGGGGGAAAGGTGCCGGGTGCCGGATCAGCCTGGGGACTGCTGCCAGTTGAACACCCCTCCTTGGGCGGGAAAGGCGCCGGATGACCGGGACCAGACACGGGTCTCTCCTCACCAGTCCGCTCTCTCCCCGGCAGTGCACTGGAGCAAAGATGGCTCACCTTCCGGTTCAGACCTGGGAGACTGCTCCTGGGCAGACACCTCTCCTCGGGCGGGAAAAGGCCCCGAATGCCGGACCAAGCCTTAGTACTGCTCTNGGGCGCACACCCCTCCTCAGGTGGGGAAAGGAGCTGGATGCCGGGGGACTACTCCCAGGCGAACACCTAAAGTTTCTTTTATAAATGTGTCTACCTTTGCATAGATGTCCCGAATTGAGAATTCTTGGTAGATTTTTTTTCCCTTGATGAGTATGAAGTGCTCTTCCTTTTTGATAACATTTGAAAGGTGATTTTGTTCAATATTAGAATGACTACTCCAGATCATTTCTTGGGGTCATTTGCTTGGAAAATTGTTTTCCAGCCCTTTACTCTGAGGTAGTGGCTGTCTTTGACACCAAGGGGTGGTTCCTGTATGCCTCAAAATGTTGGGTCCAGTTTACCTATCCAGTCTGTTAGTCTATGTCTTTTTATTGGGGAATTAAGTCCATTGCTGTCAAGAGATATTAAGGAATTGTGATTGTTGCTTATTGTTATTTTGCTTTGTTTTATTTGTTTTTTCTTTTTTATTGGATATTTACTTTATTTACATTTCAAATGTTATCCCCTTTCCAGGTCTCCACCTCCTAGAAACTCCCTATTCCATCCTCCCTACCTCTGCTTCTATGAGGATATTCCTCCACCCATCCACCTAATCCCACGTTCCCACCTTCGATTCCTTTGCAGTGGGGCATCTATCAAACTTTCATAGGACCAAGGACCTCTCCTCCCATTGATGCATGACAAGGCCATTCTCTGCTACATATGTAGCTAGAGCCATGTGTACTTTTTTGTTGATGGCTTAGTCCCTGGGAGCTCTCCTGGGTTTGGTTGGTTGATATTGTTGTTCTTCCTATAGAGATGCAACCCCCTTCAACTCCTTCAGTAGTTTCTCTAACTCCTCTATTGGGGGCACCATGCTCTGTTCAATGGTTGGCTGTGAGCATCTGCCCTTGTATTTGTAAGGCTCTGGCAGGACCTCTCAGGAGACAGCCAAATCAGGCTCCTTTCAGAATGCATTTCATGGCATCTACAATAGCATCTGGGTTTGGTAACTGTATATGGGATGAATCCCCAGGAGGAACAGTCTCTGGATGTCCTTTCCTTCAGTCTCTTCTCTACACTTTATCTCCATATTTGCTCCTGTGAGTATTTTGTTCTCCTTCTAAGAAGGACTGAAACACCCACACTTTGCTCTTCCTTCTTCTTGAGCTTCATGTGGTCTGTGAATTGTATCTTGGGTATCCAGAGTTTAGGGGCTAATATCCACTTGTCAGTGAGTGTATACCATGTGAAATGTGTTTCCTGTATGCAGCAAAATGCTGGGTCCAGTTTATGTATCCATGTCTACTAGGCTATGTCTTTTTATTGGGGAATTGAGTCCATTGATGTTAAGAGATATTAAGGAATAGTGGTTGTTGCTTCCTTTTATCCCCCCCCTCATGGTATCTTTTGCACATGAGATTCTCTCTTCTATCTCTTGTATTCTGCTGATGATCTATAACTCCTGTTTTTCTATCTAGGTTTTCTATCTCCAGGGTTGTCTCCATTTGTGATTTCTTTGTTGCTTCTATTTCCATTTTTAGATCCTGGGTTTTTTTTTTTTTCTTCCTTCATTTGTTTGGTTGTGTTTTCCTGTAATTCTTTAAGGAATTCTTGTGTTACCTCTTTGAGGGTTTCTAGCTGTTTACCTGTGTTCTCCTGTATTTCTTTAAGAGAGTTATTTTGTCCTTCTTAAAGTCTTCTAACACCATAATAAGATGTGATTTCAAATCAGAGTCTTGCTTTTCTGGTGTGTTGGGGAATCCAGGGCTCCCTATGTTGGGAGAACTGGGTTCTGATGATGGCAAGTAGCCTTGCTTTCTGTTGCTTATGTTCTAGCCCTTGCCACTCACCGTCTGGTTATCTCTGGTGTTAGCTAGTCTTGCTGTCTCTTGTGACTTGTCCTTCCTGCAAGCCTGTGTGTCAGCACTCTTGAGTAACCAGTTCTCTCTGGGAGGAATTTGGGTATGGATAACTGTGACATCAGCTCCGGAATGCAGATGGAAACCAGAAGGATCCTGTTCTGGACTATTCCTTGCTTCCTGTGTCCTAATGGCTCTGGGCATGTCCCTCTTGGGCCAGGAATTTGAGCAGACGTGGTAGTCTAAACTGTGCTCACAAGAGTGTTCTCACTTGTGGGAGACTAGCTCTCTCCCGATGGTATTTGGGTATGGAGCACTGTGGCACAGGATCAGCTACTGGTGCAGATAAAGATTTTGTTTTTGTTTTTGTTTTTACTTTATTTTATTGTTTTAAGATTTATTTTATATATGTAAGTACACTGTCACTGTCTTCAGACACACTAGAAGGCATCAGAACCCACTGCAGATGGTGGTGAGCCACCATGTGGTTGCTGGGAATTGAACTCAGAACTTCTGGAAGAATAGTCAGTGCTCTTAACTGCTGAAGGAAAATTATTTCAATTACAATTAGTAATTAGGAAATTATATTTTTTCGGGTGACAAGGAAGCTTATTTGCCTCATATTTCCAAGTTACAGTCCACCATTAAGGAGAATCAGGAATTTAAGGCAGGATTCATAGAGGGATACTGCTGCTTGCTATCTTGCTCTCTAGTTTGCTATAAATACAAATGAAAACCATAATGAAATACCACCTCATATCCACTAGACTACCTATACTTAAAGGATGCAAAACAGTACATATTGGCAAATATATTGAGGGACTAAAATGTTTAGGTTGCTTGTGGGAATTGTGTAGTCATTTTGAAAAGTAATTTGCCTGCAATTTTGGATATTATCTCTTTTTGCTTCATGTACTAAGATTAATGTGAAATTATCTATTATTTTAGTCCTGGTTCCCATTGCCAGTACTAATCTCAAGCAATATTTCATCAACTCTCTATCAGCACACACACACACACACACACACACACACACACACACAAACACACACACACACACACACACACACACACACACACACACACACACACACACACACACACACACACACACACACATACACACACACACACACACACACACACACACACCACACACACTCTCATATATACATACATGAATGTCAATGCTAATGACACATGTTTTTTATATAACTGTTTATATAGAGAATGTGTGAATGCCCCAGTTCAACAAGAGTCTCACGGGTGTCATCTCATTCCTTTCACTAATCACATGCCCTCGTTGAGATTTGTGGTATAATCTAAAACTCTACAAGGGAAAATGTCAATGGCAGGTTGATCTGGAAATATTTACCAAAATGCTGGGTAGAATGACTCATCACATATATGGTGTACTGTCTATTTTTGAATATAAATCCATATCATATCAGAGTATTCTCTCAGTCATCAAGCTCTAGACAGTGGCAGAAATGGGCTGCAGCCTCCTGAATTACTCCTATCATCAAACCCCTGTAGTTCTCTATTTTATCTAAATGCCAATCATGTTCTCCCATTCATTGAAAGTCAACTTGTCCTTTTTTATAGCTGAGTAGTATTCTGTTATGCTTATAATGCATTTCCACTATCAACTCATCCAGATAACAGAGTAATTTCAGAAAGTTGCTTTTACGAGTAAAGCTGTAATAAACCCATTCATGCAGATGTCTTTTTGATGTGCTGATTTAACTTCCTTTGGATAGACACCCAATAGATGGTAGCTACGCCATATGGTATCCTTTATATCACTTCCCATACTTTACACAATGACTGTTCTAATTTGTATTCCTACCAACAATATAAAAAAGTCCACTGTGGTGGTTTGTATATGCTTAGTCCAGGGAGTGGTACTATTTAGGAGGTGTGGCCCTGTTGGAATAGGTGTGTCACTCTGGGTGTGGGCTTTAAGATCCTCTTCCCAGCTGCCTAGAATCCAGTCTTCCACTAGCAGCTTTCAGATGAAGACATAGAACTTTCTGTTCCTCTTGCACCATGCCTGCCTGGATGCTACTATGTTCCTGCCTTGATGATAATGGACTGAACTTGTGAACCTGTAAGCCAGCCACAAATGTTGTCCTTTATAAGAGTTGCCTTGGTCATAGTGTGTGTTCACAGCACTAACTAAGACATCCACTCTTCCTGCCATCACTTTGGGGTTCATTATCTTTTGTCATTGGGTAGACTCCACTCTAATTAGGGTGAGATGACATTTTATGGTGGCATTGATTGACATTTTCCTGAGAACTGGTATGACAGAACGTTTTGCATGTACCTGTTAGCTATTTACATGTCTCCTTATGAGAAATATCTATTTGAATCTTTTATTCATTTTTAGATTTAGATTGATTTTACCATAGGGCTATGTGAGCTCCTTATGCATATTGACTTTACTGTATTTGAACACCTCCATTTTCTGCCTGTTAATCCCTCATAAAATGACACCCTTACTTCTATTTGCTTCTGTCCTATAGACATTCTTTTCATTTTGCTTATGGTTTCAGATGTGCATCACTATTTAGTTTGATAAATTCTGTTTGTCCATTTCTGATTTTTGTTGCTGATACTTCTGTAGATTTATTTATAAAATCCTTAACCATACCCATGCCACTAAGCATTTCCACTTTCTCTTCTAGAAGTTTTACAGGTCAAGGTTGTATGGGTGAGTCTTTAACCTGTGTCAGGTTGAACTTTGTACCTGCTGAGAAATAGGAATTCAGTTTCATTCTTTAGCATATCAACAGCAAGTTTTGTCTATCATCTGTTGTCATGACTACCCCTTTCCCATGTGTGGACTTAGTATTTATAAAAGATCAATTGACCTTAGATTTCACATGTTTTCTGTTCTGTCTGTGGCTCTGGTAATTACAGCTTTGTAAAATGTGGATGGGGGTATGTTCTTTTTTTTATATATGATTACTTACTTCAGCAATTATGGTTTACAGTGGTTTCATAAAAATTTTAGGGTTGATTTTCTATTTCTATCATTGTTATTTCAAAAGGTATTGCTTCCAATATGAATCCATGCAATCTTTTTTTCATGGAAGTTGGACATTCTAGGAACACTAAATCTTCAATCCTAGGATTGCAGATTACATTTCCATGAATTTGTAAATCCTTCAATTGTTTTAAATGGCAACATGGGTGAAACTGCAGGGATTTATGTTAAATAAAATCAGCCAGATCCAGTAAGACAAACACCACATGCGACTTCAATATACACAATCTAAAAAATGTTGAACTTACTGAAGTAAACACTTATAATAGCAATACCTAAAGCCTCTATTATACTGGTCTGGTGTGGAAAAGTAAGGGAGAGACAGGTCAATGGGCATAAAGTTACAGCTATGTAAGATGACAGTGTGGAGTGCTAAGGTAAATAAAAAAGAAATACCATTCCTGCCTTTCAAAATAGAAGAAAAAATTTTAGCAAATTTTCAAGCATTTGAAGTGATGAATATGCAAACCACATTATGATATATTTAATATATATACTATATATGTATAATAATAAATCCATATATATAATATATGGATCACTTTGTACTTCATAAATATATTTAATTCTTACCTGCCAATTTAAAACAAAATAGCACTTATGTTCAACAAAGACTTTAATAGAATAACAACACTTTTAAGAAGGAAAGTGCTTTATTTACTGATTAGCATAGCTTACAAGAAACTGACCCTAATTTTCTGAAGCTTGTGACAGCTGGTAACACCTGTGTGTCCTCTTTCTTAATTTTTAATTCAATTTTGCCATTTATTTTCGACCAATTTTTAGTTTTTAACAAGGTTCTCCTCAGCCCACATCTTCCTGTTTAAATGTTTTGTCCAACATTTTATAGTCTACACATGTAATAACATATAGTAGTAGCTCTGATATCTACATTGAAATAAATTTATGATAAAATTAATTTTAAACTATTCTGTTAAGACATAGACTTACAGATTATTGTAATAAAATGTATTCGGGAATTTTGTTTTGTTTTTATGTTACGTTTCAAAAACTGTTAGCAGGATGGGAGCCATATGGAACAAATCAAATTGATTATTTTAAAAGGGAAGAATTCGTGTGGTCTGAACAGTTATCTCATCCATAAGACGATGCTTTATTTTAGACCCCCATTCAGAAGCTGTCTTCAACACCCTAAATCATGTAAAGTTCATGTCAGTCTGGAACATCACCAAGCCTGTTAATGGCTTTGTTCAGCTGTTTTCTGCTTGCTCCGGTACCAATGAACACATCTTATATGTGTCCAGTCCTCCACTTCCTGGAGTTTCTTTCAGTGCATATCAGCCACCTCTCTACAATTCTGTGCACCACACTCCACGTTCAAATTCCATACTGCTCATGAAGAGCTTTCTCATCGTTAGCCCTCTCTAGACTCCCTCTACTTAGCAGTCTGGCTCCCATGCTGTTAGAGTCTGTTAATACATGTTGCCACTCTACAGAGAAAGATGCAAGTTGGAAATTTCTGACTGGGCTCCTTACCTGGAAGGATGTCTCAGTTTAACTGTGCTGGGAAGAGCTCAGAACTATTCAGATTGAGTCAGAAACTTCATCCTTGAATAATGAGTTCTATCACTTGGGAACAAAGCTCTCTGTACTAAACATGAAAAGAATGGCGTATTTATTTTTATTTTTTTATTTTCTGGCTCTATGATGCTCAAGGGCATTTAGTAAGCTCAAAAGAATTATATTAACATAGAAAAGATAAACTTAGGAAGGTTGTTTTTTGAGAATTTATCTGAATATGCATAGTAGCTGTTGTTATGGTTAATTTTATTATTTTTAGTAGATCTAGATACTGTATTAATGTTGCTATTTTTCTTAATTTTTATGCTTGAAGTGTAGTTGCTGCATTTACCCTGTGAGCATTTTAAGATCCTTGCTAACAAATAGACTATATAAAATATAATAATTTTCACATTTGTACATTATGCAAAAAGTAGTTGTAGGGCATTTGTAATTTGTGTAGTATATTTTTTTTCATTTATCTTTCTTCAGCATGAAGTGTACCCTCTTTAAACTCTTCACTTTGTGGTTGCATTGGCAGCAGTGCCACTTCATGAATAGAAAATTTTCCATAGGCCTCTATTTTCATGCTTGTGGAAGAAAAACCACTGCCTAGGACCATTCATATGAGAAATTAGAAGCTCCCGAAACAGTGATGAAAAGCAAAGGTTCTGTCCAGCAATGACTAATGACTATGGACTAAGCATTCTTTTTTTTTTGAGGAGGTATTGGGTGGGGGGAGAAAAAGTTTATTTGGCTTACAATTTCAGGCCACAGTCCACCAATGAGGGATGTCAAGGCATAGACTGAAGGCAAGAATTCAGATTCTTGCTGGTCTACTTGCTATTCCATACAATATGACTACTGACCAGGAACTCGCTTCACAGCTAAAGAAGCAGGGCAAGAACAGTGGAGGATTCTGTTTGTGTGCTCATAAACATGATTACTGATCCTGTTAGACTTTTATCCAGTTCAGGGCAACATGTCCAGGGAATGGGGTCACCCTTAGTAGCTGGACTACTCTACATCAATTAATCACCAAGGCAATCTCCTACAGACATGCACAAAGACCCATCTGATCTAAGCAATCCCTCAATTGATAGATGCTCTCTTCCCAAATTACTCTAGGTCATGTGAAGTTAACAGCTGAAGCTACCCAATACCATCTCGGCAAAAGGGATAGCATTTGAAATGTAAATAAAGAAAATATCCAATTAAAAAATTTAAAAACAGACCTCCCTATCTTTCAGATGGGCTGAGCATTAAGCCTTAAAACAGATTTAATTCAGATAAGCTAAGCGTAGTACATTCATTTTGTCTTAACTCTGGCTTGAATGCCTCCCTTTATGATGATATGGTGATATACCATCTTCTCTCTGGCTCCCCATAAAGTGGGCTTTATCTGATTAAATTTTCTTTTATTTGTTCAACACATGCTTATCTGTTTCCTGGAGCTGGGTAAGAACTGGCACGTTGAATGAACAAAATATACATTTATCTGTCTTGTGAACCTTAAGTATGAAAAGAAGAATGTCTCCACAGAACGCAGACTGCTTTCAAACATTAAGAAGGGGGAAATGATTTTAAGAGCCAGAGGATCAGGATATCTTCTGCAGATAGTGTCTTCTATATATAACTGGAAAGTTGTCTAAACAAGATCTGGACCTTGACAATACCAGTTGACATGTCATCATTGGTAAGGAAAATCTCAGAAACCCCTACAACTAGATAAAGATTTTCCAGGATATATTGTCTGCTGAGAGAGGGACCCCAAGGGGGTCAGACAGACAGACAAACAGACAGACAGACAGACAGACAGACACACACACACACACACACACACACCTTTAGACAGATTCAGCTGGCTGTATTTATACATTTATATGTATGTTTGTATGAATATATGAATGTGTGTTTATGTATAACAATAATAATTAAGGAATTAGAGGTCATTAATTTGAGGAGGGGGAGGACACAAGATTTGGAAAGAGGAGAAGTGGAAATGACACAAACACAGGACTCATACACAAAATTCAAAAGTAAAAAAAAAGCAAGAAAAAATAGAAAAAAATGAAATTAAGACAGTCCCAGTATGAAAAGTTAAGTGTCTGAAATTATGAGTCAGGAGTGAGTGAGAACATCTTTTTGTTCTTTCTTTCTTTGCTAACATAGACCATGGGAACACAGTCCTTATGACAAACACATGACACAGGAAAGCATTTGGTCCTTGTAACAGAGGCTGGCTGAAGGGTCTGGAATATCACTTCCACTGTCCTGTTGTTCAATGTGACCTTTCATAACCTCAAAGAGTGTGACAAAGGTGAGCCCTAAAAGTGTCACAAATAAGCATTTGAAAACAAATTTTAAGAGGAATATTGATTTGATAGTTGCTTAAATTACAAAGTGAAACTAAGGTTATGAATGTATAGGGAAATGATTGATAAGAAGGAAAAATCAACTTATGATCAAGAGATAAATACAATTAACTTCATATATTAAAATACATAATATATTAAGATGTACACAGATATCTATATGATTTAAAATCAGGTTCAAAGTATCCATACTAGTTTACAGCCTATGCTGTAAAATTATGCAATGGAAATTTTTGCTGTCATTAAGTATTTTCCCAGAATAATACCTGAATAGTTTAAGTGACCCTGAAAAGCACCTAACATATGTGCTGCTGCTGGCTGTGTGTGGTCTTCATTTGTTTTTCCTTGTGTTGTCTCTGATCATGGCCTCAAGATCAATCTAAAGATGTAAATGTATGAATGTGTTTTTACTTATGCCCATATTATACTAATCGACAATACATACAATGTATATAAACAGCACAGAGGTTACATTTAGAAATAGTTAAACCAAAGGTTAAGTAAATAGAAGACGGGTTGGTATGCAGTGGCTTTGCAAAGTCCCTCAGCTATGCATAGTGGAATTGTCATCAAGAAGAGACGCATCTATTCAAGTTCCCATTGACCATTACATCCTATTTATATGGTTGTGGTATTGCAAAAGCGAGGTGTGGACATGCCTCTAGCTCTGCTGTTCTGTAAGACTCAGTGCTTTACGACACAAAGATGTCAAAGTTGGAGACTCTCCTTAGGAAACTTCATAGATCTTGGAAACCTATCATTTTCTTTTTCTGGAGCTATCCTCTTTTTCTAGGACATAGGGAGGTGACAGCTTCCTTTTTTCTTCTCCAATAAAGGCTCTAGAATCTTTTCCATCTCCCTCAAGAGACAGGGCATTTCCCTACAACTCTCATAGCTTCCTTTATTCTGCAAGTTAGACTATAAGGTCTCCTGGTGGAAAGTGGTGGCTTCTATGACCTCATCCCCATTGTTCAGTAACCTTGCGTCTCATAGAACTCTTTCCTGTTTCTTGAACTTTTTACCTTCTCTTTAACCCTGGAGACTTTTCAGAGCAAAAACTTCCAATGTTAGGTCATGAGGCAGGGGGGTATTATCACAGGATAATGAAACATGTACAAAATATAAAGTCCTCTTTGTGATCTATCACAGTGATCAGGATGATAGCATCAGGATTTAGGAATCTGGTACCTCTGAGCCCACAGTGCTCAGTGGCAGCATCTGAGAAGTGATGAACCATGTTAGACCTGCCACTGGGTGTGTGTTTCCATGGTACCTGCCATCTGGGGTGTGTGTTCTGCAGTTTCTACACTACTTTTAGTTGAGTTTTACTCATCTATGACATATCCGTGACCCTCCCTCCATGTATTATTTCCTCAATAACAGAATCTCTGTGGGCCCTTGTGCTTGTGACACAAATAAAACCTCCAGTATCTGCCCCAGGCTTTGCTTCTGCTCCCACCCTCTACCCCATCGGGTCAAGTAAAGATTCCTGGACTTGGGCCATCACCATGGGCAAAAATAGGGGTTTATCATTATACTCGAGCCGAGCAGGACAAGGAAGAAAGTGAGGAGGAGAGGGAGAAAGCAGACCTCTAACAAACAACAGAAACCACGACACTAAGAAGAAACAACACATGAGCCAGATATTTGGCTCTTTTTTCATGTCTCTAAAGCCTGATGGTGTACATTTAATTTATGATGTAAGAATTATTCTGCAGAAGTTTCAAAATGATAGACTTCCACTAAATTTCGGAGCTATAAGGACTTGGAGAATGTGTAATAAATAGCTTTACTATTTAGACGAAGAGAACAGAGGCCTCAATTATATTGATACATTTTAGGGAAAATTGCTTGTACATGTTTTGAGGAAAACAACACATGGAGACATTTGGGAAAGTTGGCGGTCAAGCAGAATGAGGGAATCAATGACCTTAGAGATGGTTGGGGTCAGGCAGGATTCTGAAGAGTGCACAGGCAGCCACAATCATCCACAGCAAGACTGCAATAATGATGATAGGGGGCTGTAGCTGAGAGGAAATGAATGTCTGATCACAGAAGCCAACATCATCAGCTGTGACTGACTAACTGACAGTGAGGCCATTTAACATTCTCCCCATGGAACAACTGGTGACCTTCTTCTTGGTCCAACTCCACATGACAAGGTTATAATTTGCCCTAATTCTTACAAGAACAGGAAAACACTAAACACTGATGTAATCTGTTTGTTTAATTCTAGAAAACCTCTCCCTGGAGCCTGGATTTTTTTTTTTTTCCTTTCCACTACTAAACTAGGAAGCGATGTCTGGGAGAGTAATCAAAGGCTTTAAATGGGAAAGAGGCTCTTACTACAGTATAGGGACCTCTCAGTGAGACTAATGGGAAACAGGGGAAATTTAGACAGCCAAGCAAAAGATCAAGAAAGTCTGTGGATACTGTACAAGATGTTTAAAGTTGGTGCCAACTCGAGCCAATCAGCTTCAGTTCACCTCTGCAGTCTGTCCTTAGCAAGTTAGTGCTTGCAAGTAGGCTGACAGATGCAGAAGACTGTCTGGGAAAGAGAACAGACTGACGGACTGAGTTGCTTCCTGTTGACCATAGATTAGAAAAGATACTGCGGCAATGGCCTTGCTTAGGAACAAAGTTGAGAGTAATAGGTTAGCATTGCTCTTATGACCTAGATAGACATGTGGTTTAAAGCTAGTATTCTATAATATTCCTTTGAAAAATCACACATATGAAAACCTCACAAGCAATACTAACTGAACATAGTCACGACTGAAGTCAGCCTTTATTCTTCTCCGTCTTTCCCTGGATGATTTGGTTTTCCATCTCTTCATCCTTCTTTTCTGGTATGTGCGTGTGTGCGTGCGCATGAGCATGCACATATGTGTGTACTTCCATATGGAGACTAGAGGTCATTGGCAGGTATCATTTTTCTCAATTGCTTTACCCTATTTTTTTGAGACAATGTCTCTCATTAACCCCAGAGCTCACATTATGCAATTCAGACTCCTTAGGCAGAGCTTTGGATCTGAACTTATTTGTAGGCTCTAAGCACTTTACCAACTGAACCACCCTCCTAAGCTTTTATTAGTTATTCTGTAGTCCTTAGAAACATGTGCCTGAATTCATAGTTCTAAGGAATATTTTGGTGTTACCTTTGTTTAGGCTTTAACCCAGATCTCTACATGAGGTAGGCAAACCCTGTATCGCTGAGCCTTGGCCCTGGCCCAGGCAAATGCTCGTAAGAGCAAATAAATTTCAACTTTTAAATCCATATCTGGAACCCCCTGAGATTTCAGACTTATATGTATAAATGTTTGTTGGCCATCTTGACCTTTCTCTATGTAGTCATTTTAATGTTTTATAGATATTCAGAGAACCCCAGTGTGTTTTTCAAAAAGGACTAGGTCCATGATAAACAGCTGGTAACTGAACTGAGGAACTATTATCTTCCTTTCTCCATATCTACATTCCATTCTGTATGTTTTGATTTTACTTAATTATACTGCTGCGACAAGCTCTGATTCAGGCAATAAATACGATGACAGTTTTTGCTCTTTCTATAATTCACCTTCTGAATCTAAGCAGCCATTAAACACTTTAAATTCTATGAAAGGGAAATTTCCACAACACAATTCTTCCTTTTACAGACTATTACTTTATAACTTGCCTTTACTAATGAAAATATTATACTTTGTGAATTGTGTTGTCCCTAAAATGTACATATTAAAAACCCTAATCTTGTGACTGGGGAGACAGCTCAGTGGTTAAAAGCTCTCACTGCTCTTCAGAAGGTTCTGAGTTCAATTCCTAGTTCAATACCACATGGTAGTTCACAGCTGGCAGATGCCTTCTTCTGGTGTGCAGAGTACATGCAGAGAAGAGTACCCATATACATGAAGAAATACATCTTAAAAAAAAATCCTAATCTCCAGTACCTTAGGATGTGACTATGTTTGCAAATAGTTCCTTTAAAGAGGTCATTGACTGAGGCCAACTCAATTTGACTGCTATCATTAGAAGCAAAGTTAAACACAAAATTAAAAGGCACCTAGATGTGTTCTCAGAATGAAGATTGCTTGAAGAGATAACATGCAGGTGTCACCTGAAAGTCTAGAAAAGGAGCCTCATGTGAAATTGGGCTTGCAACTCTAAAACATTTCAAAACTGTAAGAAAATCAATTTATTTAACCCAGTCAGTCTGTGGTATTTTGTCATGATTGTTCTAGAAAATTAGCATGTTTTTTATGAAAAGATTACCCAATCTGCAGCATGCCATCTGTCTATGTACGTATCTGTGTATGTATGTATGTATCTATCTATCATCTATCTATCTATCTATCTATCTATCTATCTATCTATCTATCTATCTATCTATCTGCCTATCCACACTCCATTCATATATCCATCACTGGCTGTCATATTTCTTTTTTCCCATTCATTAAGGTAGATTACAAAGGAAGAAAAACACATACACACATATTATATATATTAGACATTTAAGGTATAAACCAGCCTCATTTATCATTCTTTTTAGTCTTATATGATCTTTCTTAAACAGTGTAAAAACTTCAAATGAGCATGTTATTTGGTATTTCAAATAACACTTTGCTCTTTCTATTCTACCAGTAAATTTGAACACCTTAGACTACCAGACAAGGCATTTTGTGCTCTGTTTCTCCCCTATTCCCATTTGCTTTCCCCAGTTCATCTGATTTACAGGAAAAAGAGGCAAAGAATGAATTAGTCAGAGAGAGGTACAACTCAGAGACAAAGTAAAATGATTGGGGTCCTATTGGCTCCCCAGTCCTAGTAAAGTTACACATGAATATTCAGTTACAAACATTGAAACACAGGAATATGCAACTTCTCAGTGTTCCTTCAGTGGTTATTAGGACTAGGAGAGTGAACCACACAGGCAGTTATAGGAATTTGTCCCTTAATGTCCTTCACTACCCTCTAGCTGTTATTGTTGTTTTTGATTTGTTTAATGAAACTTATTTTAAAAATTATAACTCCAATTGGTTTCTATTATTAACAGTAAAGTTAAATAAAAGTGCAAAGTAGCCTAACTTAATTGTCTTACATTCTGTATGGGGGTGGGGGATGAGTCAGACTTGTACAACACTTCCTATGTTTGACTATCTTCATAACAGACCATTGTGGTTTAGACACAGTATATCTCCTAGAACTTCCTGTGTTGGATTCTTGGAACTCACAGAGGTAGGACTGGCAGATTGTGTAGACCTTTAAGCCTGGTGCAAAGCCAGTGCTTTCAGGAGATTGTGATTATGCTCTCACAGAATCCAAGTTAGTTTTTACAAGAATGAACTGTTACAAAAAGAAAAAGACTGACAACTTGTCTACACCTTGGCTACCTATCTTGCCATGTGATTACTACCTATACAGCAACTCCAAGCCACCATTAGTGTTATCATTATGATACATCACAGTCAACTGGGCCCTCTTCAGGCTAGCAACACTTGTTTGGACTTGACACTTCTAATACTATGAATTAAAGAAACCTCTTTTCTTCATAAAAACACATGGTATCGAGTATCTTGGGTAACAGAAAATGGACTAATACACAGCATTTATCAAATCACAACACACTTACTGCTTACTTACAAAACTGAATTTGAGGTCACATCAAATTTATCATACTCCATTATCTAAGTAGGCTTCAATATAGGGATGCAAAGTCAATAAAGGCAAATCAATAAATATAATATTACACCAAAATAGAATTAAGAACAGAAGTTACATGATCATCTCAACAGATTTCAAAAAGAGCTTTGACAGAATTCATGATAAAAGCACTAGAATACCAAAATTAGAAGGAACAGACCCATGTGACACACCTACTGCCAGCATTATATTGAATTTCTTCTAGCTTGGAGAAGGAAGCAAGAGCACTCACTCTCTCTGTTATTCACAAGAGCTCTAACATCTCCTATTAGGAGCTATAAGACAAGAGGAAGAAGTAAAAGGGGCACACAAAGCAAAGGAAGACATCAAATTATCTCTACATGCATATGGCATAACCCAGTATTCAGAGGTCTCTACTGACTCAACTAGAAAGCCCTGAGATGTGATAAGTGCTTTCGTCAAAACAGCAGGGTTAAAGAAAAAAAGACAACATGTAAAACTGTTGCTTCTGTACATATGCTTCTCCAAAAATCTTACCCAGAAAATAAAATCAGATTCGGAACAGTTTAAAAACAGAACATAAGAATAATATAACAAAGACCATAGATGACATGTATAACAAACTCTTTAAGACACTGAGAAAAAAGCTGATGACGACACTGTGTGATGCTTAGTTTTTGTCATATAAGCCAGAGTTATCTGAGAAGGACTGAGAAAATGCCTCCATTAGATTGGCTGCTCAGTAAGCCTGTAGAGCATTTTATTGATTAGTGATTGGTATGGAAGTATCTTAGATCACTGTGAGCATATTGCCTCCTGGGCAGGTGGTCCTGCATTGTATAAGAAAGTAGCCTAAGCAAGCCATGTGTAACAAGCCAGTAAGCAGCACTCCTCTCTGCTTGAGTCCTGTCTTTAGTTTCCTGCTTGAGTTCCTGCCTCCATTTCCCTTCAGCATGGACTATAATATGTAAGGTAATAAATCCTTTCCTTCCCAAGCTTTTTTTGGCCATAGTGTTTTATCACAGCAAGAGGAAAAACTAGAACATATTGGATGATCTAAAATGATTGGGGTCATAAATGCCAATGGCTTGACAGAATTACTTCTGTGAAATTGGGTATATTACCAAAAGATATCTACAGAATCAATATAATTCCTACAAAAATTGCAATAACATTTTTTGGGAACACTTGAAAAAACTCCAGAAATCCACAAGAAAACACAGAAGACTTGAAACACAGAAGTAATTCTGAAGAGAGCAGTCCTAGATGCATTGCAATAGTTGATCTCAAGTTATACAAAACCAGAGTAATCAAAGAAACACTGAAATGGAAACAGACTCATAGGCCAGTGCAATTGAATGGGAAACTGAGAAATCAGCCCACATAGCTGTAGCCAACTAGTCTGTTGCATGCCCCACCCTCCAGCCAGCAGAGGTGGGGCAAAGACGACATGTATGCCAAGGTAGGGTTCAAACAGCTTCCTCAGCTTCAGCTTTATTCTTTTTCAGCTTCAGCTTCTTTTATTCTCTGCTTTATTCTGGGGTATCACCCAATTTATCCCCCTCCACCCTCTGCACTCATCTCTCACCACTCTTCATCATCCAATCAGCATTCAGCATGCTCTGTACACGAGTCATGCATGCAGACAGGGTGCACGTTGATAGGCCAGTGACTCAATATCATGCTGTATGACGCTATGCGTCAGGCGGACAGCGCATGATCATTCAGGTGCGCATGATCATTTAGGTCTGCATGATCAAGTTCTTGGTAAACAAGCAGGGATGACAGGGCTTGGCAATGAGCCAGGGTGCCATCTTGGCTGCTGCATAGCTGCACCTGCTTCCCACATCTCCCCTTTTTTGTTTAATTAAAATGGCTCCGGGATCGCATCTGTCTTAGGTTGCCCTCATTCATGTTACATCCTTACCAGTCATAGATGTGGTGAACTTGCTTTCACCATCCTGTCTTAGGTTGGTATGCACATGTGAAAGTCTTACCCATCATAGATTAAGGATCCAGTCTACTGAGCCAAACATGGGGCAAATTTCCTGACTCTATAGCTGCCACAGCTTGAATCAACAACTGTTTATCGGCCTCCACCCGGCTGCACACACGTATCACCCACCACAGGATACCAAAACATACAGCACACAGCAAAAATCCCCAGAAGGCCATCCCTCCCCAATCCTTGAGGAAGCTGAAGGTCCCCTGGATCATCTTCAACCACTGCTGAGCGGTGGCAATCTCCACATGGATGCTATTCACTGCAACAATGAATGCCCGTAATTCTTTCATCTTTCTATTGATATCATGACTCCAATTTCCTAATAGCATGGATCCAAATTCGCAGGACAAATTAGCTGCATGAGAAAAATTCTGATACTGCACAGAGGTTACACAAATCCCTGACATATGGGTTACACATGACACAAAGACTAATTGCTCCAGAATATCTATCTGCTCTTAGAGCAAATCCACTCTCTGAGTTACTAATAAGATTCCAGTTTTCAGCTGAGAGTAAATCTGGGATAAATAGCATCTACTGACTGTAATTCTACAGCTTGTGCAGACTGGGAAGGGAACAGGTAGAAAGCATTGCCATTGCTGATCTTGAAACACTGGGAAGGCACCAATTTCACGAGGCAGATTTCGCCATACCGAAGCATGGTGGCCGCACTTTTCTTCACTTCCTCTTTCCCCTTATTAGGGAGGAGGTGAGGGCAAGGGAAGTGCAGAGGGTTCAGGTGGGCTTCCTTGCCTAAAACTCAACTTAGATATCATGCTAGTCACTTCATCTCCATTGTCAGGTGATTCATCCGAACTTCCCTCCTCACTCTCTTGTTCTTTAGCCTTTTTTATTTTTTGCTGGCTTCTCCTTTGCCTTTTTCTGCTTCTGCTGCATGAGCCTTTTTGGACATAATTTTGGACGTCTCATGGGAGCTGCAGTAGTTGGCCGTGGGCGATTAGGACAATCTCTTCTAAAATGCCCAGCCTGGCCACAGGAAAACTTTTCTAACTTGGCAGCATACTTTCCACTTTTGTCCGGCAAGCAAGATTTAACTAAATTCAAAATTGCTAGCAGCTGCACCAACACCGCTCCTACTTTCATATTTGAAACAATCTCCTCCTACTCTCTTCACTTTTAACTTCGTCCCTGTGCCGGGATCCTAACTCTGTCCCGTAACCCCGGGAGCTTCACTTTGTCCCTGTGCCAGGAACCTCCTCCTAGCACTAGATTTCTACTCTCTACCATGGAACTCACCCATAGCTCTTGCTTCTTGATTCAGCTGCTCTTTTCAGAGTTCCCCATACAGGCCACCAGATGCCTCGAACCCCAGCCTCTGTCCAGCAGAGGTCGGGAAAAGATGACACATACACCAAGGCAGGGTTCAAGCAGCTTCTGCTTCAACTTCTGCAGCGCTCCCTCTTTATTCTTCCTCTTTATTCTGGTGGATCGTCCAATTTATCCCTCTCCACCCTCTGCACTCATCTCTCACCACTCTTCATCATCCAATCAGCATTCAGCACGCTCTGTACACAAGCCATGCACACAGACAGGGTGTGCATTGATAGGCCAGTGACTCAATATCATGCTGTATGATGCTAAGCATTAGGCGGACAGCACATGATCATTCAGGTGTGCAAGATCAGGTTCTTGGTAAACAAGCAGGGATCACGGGGCTTGGCAATGATCCAGGGCACAGTCTTGGCTGCCGCGTAGCTGCACCCGCTTCCCATACTAGTCAGTGACAAAAAACATTATTCACAGTTTTGTAAAACTGTCATTTTATGTATTATACACTAAGAACCAAAATAGTGATTTTTTTTATAAATATATATTTTTCTTATATCATGTAAGAAAGTCCCAAGAGTATTACCACAGTGTCTTGCTTTTGACATACATTAATACTTGGGGTAGGGTTGAAGTATGGAAGGGGCCTAACACTAAACTGAGGAATAATCGGCCATGTTACATAATCAGAACACCTTAATGATTCTCCATCCCCAATTTAAAGGAAGAGTAACAAAAATTACAAAGGAAAACATGGAGCCAAGTTTTAAGATATCTGGACCAGGAGAGGAATGCTATTCTGCCTAGAACAACAATGTCACAGCATCCTAGAGATTCCACTGCCTCTTAGAAGGTGAAACATTGTGTCTCTCTGCTTTTCTTTTGATTCTTTCTTTCTTTCTTTCTTTCTTTCTTTCTTTCTTTCTTTCTTTCTTTCTTTCTTTTTTATACTTGTGGTATCCTTAGAGATAATTGGGGTGTTCTTTTCATTCCAAATTGCAAATCAAATATAGAATTGTTAAAATCCTGATGTATACTAATTTTGTCATCAGAATATAGGCTTACAAATATTGTCTGGTATTTGAGAAAAGGAATTCATTGTTTTCCATATTAAAATAAAAGTTATGGTAAGATTTCTTTTCCAGGCTCCTTAATGGAGCAAATGAAAAATAAAAACATCTCTGAGTTTATTTAATTAAAAACAATTAACTTAGTGATATTTTTTACGCTGCTGCATATTAAGTCAGGGCATTGTACATGTAAGGCAAGAGCTCTACTAGTAACCTATTCCCTGGTCTCCCAATTTGGGACTCACATAAATTTTGTAAAGTAATCAATAGAAGTTCTGAATAGAAGTAATACAATTTTGTGAACTTTATATAATTTACCCCTCTAGTTATCTCAGAAGATTCAGTGTCTGTCCAACATCCCCAAAAGCAGAATATTAGATAAGGCAGGCATGAATCATAAATATTTTCTAGAGTAGAGAATTATGTTAAGAGTGCCTGATATTCCTATTACTGCTTGATAAATGTATGCTTGCCTATTATCATCAACTAGCAAGAGATTGCAATAACATGCAGTTTTTTAATAGAAAATTTCATATACGAATAAGAAAATTCTTTCAGACTTATAGCAACATGAATGATACTCCCATTGGGAGTAAGAAAACCATTGGGTACACCAATTTTCTAAATGTTAAAAACACTTATATACATTTCTATGCAAGGAACTTAAGGAAAACACTAAATATTCAGCAGAATGTTAGACACAGAGGAAGGCATATACCCCTGCAACTATGCTTTGGTGTCCAGAACACAAATGTGGGACAACTTCTTACCTGATCCAGCTATACTTCCAGAAGCCAGGGCTATAGAACCAATTCTGTTCAGGCTCAAGGTCAAAGAGGTCTCCACCTATGGGATTATCAGGTCTGTAACTGTCTGTGGGGAGTACTTTCTACAGTTACAACTGAGTGTAGTAATTATCAGCTCTGAGAAACAGTGATTAGCCAGGGATTTAGACAGGGTCACAGTGGTACAGTCACCATAGATATGTTACATATAAGAGATGGTCCCTCAACAGAGGAATGGATACAGAAAATGTGGTACATTTATACAATGGAATACTACTCAGCTATTAAAAACAATGAATTTATGAAATTCCTCGGCAAATGGATGGATCTGGAGGGTACCATCCTGAGTGAGGTAACCCAATCACAAAAGAACTCACATAATATGCACTCACTGATAAGTGGATATTAGCCCTGAAACCTAGAATACCCAAGATACAATTTGTAAAACACATGAAACTCAGGAAGAAGGAAGACCAAAATGTGGAGACTTTGTGCCTTCTTAGAATTGGGAACAAAACTCCCATGGAAGGGTTTACAGAGACAAAGTTTGAAGCTGAGATGAAAGGATGGACCATCCAAAAACTGCCCCACCCAAGGGTCCATTCCATAATCAGCCACCAAACACAGACACTATTGCATACACCAGCAAGATTTTGCTGAAAGGACCCTGATATAGCTGTCTCTTGTGAGGCTATGCCAGTGCCTGGCAAACACAGAAGTGGATGCTCGCAGTCAGCTATTGGATGGAACACAGGGCCCCCAATGGAGGAGCTAGAGAAAGTACCCAAGGAGCTGAAGGGGTCTGCAACCCTATAGGTGGAACAACAATATGAACTAACCAGCACCCCCAGAGCTCATGTCTCCAGCTACATATGTAGCAGAAGATGGCCTAATCGGCCATCATTGGGAAGAGAGGCCCCTTGGTCTTGCAAACTTTATATGCCCCAAAACAGGGGAACACCAGGGCCAAGAAGGGGGAGTGGGTGGGTAAGTGAGCAGGGTGGGGGAGGGTACAGGGGACTTTGGGGATAGCATTTAAAATGTAAATGAAGTAAATGCCTAATAAAAATTGGGGAAAAAAAGAGCTAAGAAACAGAAAGAGAGAGAGAGAGAGAGAGAGAGAGAGAGAGAGAGAGAGAGAGAGAGAGAGAGATGTTTCTAAGCATCTCTTCTGAAGAAATCATCCTTGAATTAAGGACAAAAGAGTATACTGGTAAACTGGGATAAGAACAAATTTTCTATGGTGATGTTGTTACTGTGGAATTGTCTACATTGGGATATATTAATACATATGCCAGACTCTTCTGATGGGGCAGACAAATAAATGTGTTTTACCATACCTAGATCAAAGCACACCTCATTCCCATTCACTGAAACAAAAAGCAGTATTGGGCAGGTGACTGGTTTTGGAAGGAAAGTCCTCATGAAACATGAGGAGTTCAAGAATACTCTAGAAAAACAAACAAACAAACAAACAAACCCACAGGGAAAAAAGAATGCTCTCAAAAGGTTTCCTTTTAAGCCCCACAGGCCACCTGTTCTTGCTTTCCCAAGTCTAGTGGTAGGCTTTGTCCAATCCACAGGACCTTGTCATCTATGCCTGAACTCTCATCATCTTTTCACGCTCTGTTCCTCTTTATCTTCAATTTACAATTTGCAGTCTGCCCTGGTTTTCCATTTCACTATCGGCATAGTCACACTATAGAGTGTGCTGAGACAACTAATGGATTAACACATAGAAAATAAATAAGTAGATAAATAAGAATATAAAATAAGGAAAGTAGAAAGAGAAGAAATCAGAGAAGGAAACTGAGAAAGCGGGGGAGAAGAGAGTAAAGGAGATTGACTGGGCCATTTATAACAAAGTATAAAAGATCCTTTATTAGGGGAAGAAATTAATCTCATTGCTTCCCCACTTCCTTTCCTGTTGTTCCTCATTTAAAAGCATTTTCTAAGAATGTCACAGTAGGGTACCTGTTCTAGGTGACAAGGTTAGTAATGAGGACTGGTGGAGCAGGCGACTGACTACAAGAGATACACTGAACGGGAGTTTGCTCATGTCTCCTTGTGTGTGAGCTCTGCACTCTACACAGAGGAGCCAGTGAGGCATTGCAGCTCAGTGAGAACCCGGGGTTGGAAGGAAGGTAGCCGTGGCCTCAGTTCCAGCTCTGCCATCCACTAGCCCTGTGGGAGTCAAAGTGTCTTAACTTCACAGAACCTGCGTTCTCATTTGTATTAAGCAGTTAGATTCCTCTTTTATATTGGATTATCTGAAATGATATTCTTGAATATTGTTAGTGTCTTCTTTTCTTTTATTTCCCTTTCTTGATCCCAAGACAAAACTAACACTCGGACAAACAACCGTGCAGTTAGAATCATCAGGACATCAGAGACCTGTGGTCAGTCCTCAGGTAGGTAGTTGTAGGGCAGGATAGGCCAGGTCAGGAAGACAGTGACAACTGTGCGAGTATGCTAAGGGGTATTATGGGTATGAAGCATGTGAGAATAATGAGGATGGCAGCTTCCCCAAGCATCACAGAACCACCCTGAGACAACTCAGACCTAATTCTTCTATGATGCTTAAAGAAGACAGGAGCTAAGGTTACAAACCCTCTCTGTTTGCTTGCAGAGAACAGAGTCTAGCGCATAATAAGGATGTGAATGTTTGCTCTGTGAAAGTATGTTAAGACCAAGTGTAGGAACCACTTTAAGGGAGACAGACCACAAGAAACGTACAGAACTGTTAAAATTACTTAGAATATGGGTCACCACCACAACTCTTCACAAGCATGTGCTCTGAGGACATTAGAGTGACCTATAGGCCGGGTAGGATCCGGGCAGATTTTAATTGCTACTAACTCTTCTGTCTATCCAGCACCACAAAATTCAGTGTTTCTTTTAACTCCAGAGTAACAAAAGACTTTTGTAACTACTTAGAAAAATATATAGAAAGTAAAGCCACACTATGTGAATCTACAGTTTTAAAGTGCAGATCTTTTTGGGGTTATTTTAGATTTATTTTATGTGTACAAATATGCACAACATGAATGCTTAGCAGTTACAGTTGGCTGTGAGCCACCATGTGGGATCTAGGAACCAAATTCAGGTCCTCTGAAGGAGCAAGGGGTGTTCTTAACCCCCAAGGCACCTCTCCAGCCCCACAATTTGATTTTTTTAAAAAAAATTCCAAACTCTTTTCAAGGAGAGGATAAATACACACCCGCCTGCACTTTCACAAATGACATTACAGTCCTTTTAACCTCCTGCTTTTTACTCCAGCATGCTATAAGCATTCTAGCCATAATAATTCTTCATAAATTTTAAATTACTGTGTATCACGGAAAGTATGTATCCAATATTAATGAAAATGGAATTTGATGTGCTGCGGAGCTGAAGAGTCCTGATCAGGAGCTCTGAGTGGTGGTTGCTTCCAGAAGGAAAGCCGGGTTCCTTGGTGGAAATGGCCCTTGCTTTCTGCAGCACTTGGAAAGCTGGGAAGGATCGCCTGTCAGACCGATTAGATAAAACGTGCACCTGCGGGCCTAGAGCTTAAAAGAAAATGAATAACTTATGAGAAAGAGGACTGACAGGGAAAGCCAGAAAATCAATACGGAATGTCCTGTCAGCCAGTCGAAAGTATTTTTGGCTGTGAGAGTTTTGTCCATTATTAAGGAGCCGAGGTAATGATGAGTGTGCGCTGGCACCTCTCTAACTACAGATTTGAGCAGCCTGGAGGAGACAGATCTCCTCATGATTGTGAAGCTCTATAAGATAGGCCATCTTTGTTGCAAGAGGATAGCTGATGTTTTTTACCAAGGGCTTTCTGCACACAAGCAATTCTGTTTTCTCTGCAATCAATGACTCAGAGAATCCTCCAACTCTCCCAGTAAATACCTCCCATTGATATTGGAATAGCCCCATTTTACACACAGGAGAGAGGAAGCATAGAGAGCTTATGCTCACTGTCTCAAGACAAAATCCCAGCAAGACTTAATGGCCAGTAGGGTCTGCAGAGTGGCTGAGCAGGAGAAAGCACTTGTTCCCTAACCTGGCAGCCTGAGTTTCAGCCTTAGAGCCCATGATGAACATGAGAGTACTGACCCTGACCTCTGACCTCTGACCACACAGTGGCAGGAAAGCAACTGCTTTCTGTCTCTCTCTCTGTCTCTCTGTCTCTCTGTCTCTCTGTCTCTCTCTGACTCTCTCTCTCTCTCTCTCTCTCTCTCTCTCTCTCTCTCTCTTTCTCTTTCTCACATGCAAACAAAAACATAATCACCATATAGTTTTGGAAGATTTAAGACCAGCATCTGTTTCCAGAGTGATATCTGCATTATATGTGTGAGTATTCACTAATACAACTAATACAATCTAAATACATTTACATGCAGAAGGGCGAATATATCTAGGTAAATATAACTCATTCTGTGTGGTATATTTGGGTTGCTTCCCTATTAAAATATTGTCATTGTGTGAGTACGTGTGACGTATGCGGGGGTGGGGTTGCCATTGTGCACAAATGGAGACCAGAGGTCAGCTTAGCGAGGCTGGTTTTCTCTAACTTTCATGTAGGTTCTGGAAATCAAATCCAAGTTTCCAGGCTAGCATGACAAGCAGCACTCCCTACTGAGTAATCTTGCCTACCCTACTTCTCTCACCACACACAGAACCTATTAAAGTCTTGCCTGTGTTTGTCTCAAACTGTGGCCTAACATGTTCCCCTATATTCACAGAAGTTAAAGGACTGCACTAATGGAAACCCAGTTTCCCATCTCATAGGATTCTTCAGCTAACCTGCAGCTTTTCTTCATCTACTCTGTAGATGTAGTTTCTCTGAGATCTCAACTGTTGCTGTGATTTGCGGTTAGATCTCTTGGTAAATTCTCCAGAAGTTAGCAATTCCTTCTAGGACATTTGTCGTCATTTGTGTTCAATGACAAAGGGCGTCCTTGATTCCCTTATATTTATGGCGTTTTATAGGCTCATCAAGCCCTTTAACAATTGCTGTTCTCTAGATTTTCTTTTCTCTTCCGATGCTTTCTCGGTCTTTGTATTTTGTTACTCAAACATTTTTAAAGATCCCCTATCATGTTCATGTGAAAGTTCTTCAGCGTAGTTATTTTTCTGGAAGTGGATAGGACTGTGCTGAAGTTCAAGTTTACTCACCTGTGAGCTGACCTGTCTCTGAAGAGCTGACAGGCACTCTACGTTTACTATGAGCAATGATCACCACTAATCTTCCCCCAAGACTCAGTTACTTCTTGGATAATACATCTGCACTAACCAGACTGCCTTAGCTTATCACTATGATAAACACTGTGACAAAAGGCAAATTGGGGAGGCAGGGTTTATTTCAAATTACAACTCCCAGGTCATAATTTATCACTGAGGGAAGTCAGGTCAGGGAGTCAAGAGAGGAACCAGGAGGTAGGCACTGAATCAGAGACCATGGTGGGAGGTGATGCTTACTGTATCATTCTCCATGGCTCACTCAACAACTTGCTCTCATGTACAACCCAGGACCACCTGCCCATTGGTGGTACTATAAGCAGTGGGATGATCATTCCCATATCAACCACTAATTAAGGACACATTCCACAGTCTTCCATGAAGAGTGAATTGAAGGACCTATTTTCTCAGTTGAGGTTTCCTCCCAGATGATTTGAACTTGTGTCAGTTGATAAAAACCAATAAAGTATAATGCTTTACTCATTATGATCTAGAATACTGACAATATTCTTTGAGTGTTTCCTCATCTGTTTGTGGTGCACGTTTTTACGATTGTACTTGATTTCCTAAATATCATGGAGATTTGTATAAATGATAGCACTTAGAAGTCAAAATTACAGAGAATAAATTCAACTTCAATATTCCATAGGCACAAGACAAACTATATAGACTGCTGTCACATTGGTTAGTTGAAACAGGATTAAGGAATAAGGGACCCAATGCCATAGGTTGTCTCTGAATCTCTTGATCTCTCTCCTGTACCATCCACATTGACTTCTTTCCATGTGTGTTAGCTGTTCTTGTCTTTGCATTTTATATTTATACTCATAGCTCTGTGGATTGAACAGAATCTATCCATTACTCATCCCAGTCTCAACTCAAACTATATATATATATATATATATATATATATATATATATATATATATATATGAAAACTTAGGAGGAGATGACAGTCTCAGTCTAACTGCATGTATAGCAGTTCAATCAGCATCACGCTGCTGGCATGGAGTGGTTGTGGATCTATTCACAAAGCAGAGATGGCAGAGATGGCTTTATCAGGTGAACCAGGGAAGGGATGCTACACAAAAGTGATCTCCACTATGATCCATCCTGCCTTTCCACCCCTACTTCGACTTCTGTTGCTTTTCATTTCTAAATCTCCTGAGTCACTCAACTAACCTTTGTCTTCTGCTTCTCTCTAAGTCTCCTTCTTTCTAATTATGTTGTTCACACAGAGAATTGATTTCACCTGAGGATCATGAATGGCCATGTGCTCAAGACTCATCATTTTAGCTCCCTTTCCTGTCATCATGACAAAATACCTGACAGACAGAAGAACTTAAACATAGTTATTAAGTCATGCTTTCATTGGCTTCTGTCCATAACTCTTGGATTTGTCAATTCTGAGCCCATAGTGAGACAGAACTTTCCATGGCAAAGGCTTCTCATCTCAAAATGGACAAGAAGCAGAGGCTGAAGGATAGGGCCTTCACTGACGAACAAGGTACTTGAAGTAGAGGTACTGCTTCCTCCATTTGGGACCTGCCTCTTCAAGTGTTCAGAATCTCTCAATAGAATACCACCAGCTGGCTACAGGCACACAGCACATAGGTTGATGAGGGCATTTTATATTCAAGCCATAAAACCATCTTTATGAAATTCCTTCAAAGTTCTCTTCTTCTCCAGGCTGAAATCCAGATTTCTGAGCTTGTCTTTCCTGATGCTGAGACCTATGTTTAAGAATCTGAAGCATTTTCACTTCCTGAATATCATCCTTTAAAACAGTAACAGACTTTTAAATCTAGAAATTCCAATTAACTTTTACCATATGCTCCAGACCAATGTGTTTTCATGCAAATTCTTCAGTTAATTCTGTCAACAATCTCAGCAGAAAGACATGGCAGTGCCCACTGCCTAAGAGAGACACTGAAGTTCAGAAAAGGTAGTGGGCAGGGCTTCTACACAGAGCCACAAAAGCCTAGGGGCTGGAGTTCCTCTGTCATAGAATGACAATGGCAGCAAGTGCAGAGGGTCCTGGACAGCTGTGCCAATCACATAAAAGTGTTGATTTAAGCTTCATTGATTAAAGAGGGTTGGTATAAGTAATCTGTGATAAAATAAGGGCCCAAGTATGCATGGGAGACTCCTATCAATGTACTAATATTTGCAGTTTTATTTGTTGTCTTAGTTAGGGTTTTATTGCTATTAAGAGAGCATGGCCCTAACAGCTCTTATAAGAAAAACATTTAATTGGTGCTGACTTACAGTCCAGAGGTTTAGTCCATTGTCATCGTGGCAGCATGCAGGCAAACATGGTGCCAGAGAAAGAGCTGAGAGTTCTATATCTGGATTGGCAGGCAGCAGGAAGAGTGAGTAAGCCACTAGATCTGGCTTGAGCTTCTGAAACCTCAAAGTAAAATCCCAATGACACACTTCTGTAGCAGAATTTTCCCTATCCA
The DNA here is from genome assembly GCF_900095145.1 of Mus pahari. Lineage (NCBI taxonomy): Eukaryota > Metazoa > Chordata > Mammalia > Rodentia > Muridae > Mus > Mus pahari. The sequence continues at coordinate 53,476,610 of NC_034593.1, forward strand.
ATCACTTTAAGTATTAATACATTAAGAAGTCTGTGATTGGTCAGGGAAAAGGGAGGTGGAGTGAAGAGTTGCAGAGATGGAGATGGAGGAGACAGGTAACAAAATGGATGAACAGGATGATTCAGATTCCACGTGGTTTTAAAAAGTCATAGGTAGACATAATATCATAGGTAGATATAATAGAGGTAGAATAATTCGCGTAACTTGTCTAATCAAGGTGTGTAGCTTGTACCTTTAATAATTGGTCCTTAATTTATTGTGTGAGCATCTTGTGTATTATAAGCTTCTAGAGTTTTGATTTTACCGTGTTACTGGGAATCGTGATAGCTAACTAAGATGTGGGTGGTCATTGCACTGGGCATGACAATGACCCTGCAAGGGAACTTGGGAGATTCAGGCCAGAGAATTGGTTGAGATGAGAACACTTTGCTGGAGCCGTGTGAACTGCCAGTGCCTAGTGTAGTGCAGGAACTTGCTGTTCTTTTTAATATTTCCCACAACACACTCCTTTCAAGACCCTACCTCCTAATAGTGCCACTCCTTGTGACTCTATGGTGGCCATATTCATTCAAAACATGACGATAGTGGGAGTTTTTGTTGGTGGAAGTGGAAAGTTCTCATAAGAGAGAGAACATGCTACAGAAGAAATAGCATTTTCCAGGATCTTGAAAAATTAGTATTCTCCAGATTCATACCCTTCCTTGACACCCCAGTTTAGGTACATTTTTTTTTTTCACATCTGTAAACCTTAGTTTTCATACATGTAAAATGGTTGAAAGCAGGCATCCAACCTGCTGTTAAGTTAATGACCAGGTGTATTAGGTACTGTGAAACTGTGCTGAAGAGATGAAAAACCATGGAGCTCATGGTCCATTTGAGGCAGTCCTACCTGGAAGCAGAAGAACTTCTCACATCCTGACACAGAGAGGCAGGTCCCATGATATAGCCACTGCTGTTAACATCCGTGTAGTGCTTCTGTCTGAGAACTTTAACTGAAGAGGAGTCTAAGATGTTGGGAAAAGTGGCTTCTGACACATGCCCTCATGCAATCACACCATGTCCACTTGATCACATGCTTTCCTGTGGCTGCTCCTTCAATCAGCTTTGTGACTGACCATTCTGTCTTACGTCAGTCCAGACAGAGAAATTTCAAGCCAATCTTTATGATATTGAGGCTGCATATTTCCAGCATACCTGAAGGCTCATTTCTTGTGGAGGGGGAAAAAAAAGATTGGGTCTTAGTTTCTTGGGGAAAGCTTTATTCTTGATATGTCCTCTCTTTGTAAAGACGCAGGGAATAGCCAGTTGAGGCTCTAAAGGAAGTAGGATTAGTGTGCAATAAACACTGTATTCCATCCTTCTTGTGAGGCCTCCCTTCCCTGAAAATGAACTATATACCCTTAACCACAGGCATTCCTCAGTGTGAAAGTGTCTCATAAGCTATCTTAGGCAGAAATGGCTGGGATCCTCCTGCAACCTCTACTTTGCAATTCTTCTAACCTCTGGCAGTAATGCACCAGGGCTCTGTTGGCTTTGGCTGCCTTCAGCAAATCGTGGTATTTCTGGAATACAGTGGCTTGGCTGGGAAAAGCCTGAAGCAACATGTGTGAGAGAATCTTCTTATTCTCTCAAAGATTATCCATCATTCAAGTATCAGCAACATCCCACAGCTAGGGACATAGGAATCTGGCAGAAACAGCCACTCCTGATGATGGGTAGAGGTTCAACCAAAGGCTCACAGTGCTTGGTTAAAGATGGCATAAGGCTGTGTTGTCAGTTGTCTGATTCTCTGCAGGACATATTTGCAAGATATTTTTTTGCTAATTGCTTCCTCTTCACATCTTCCAACATCAGTGTTGGCACTACTGAATACTGGGTCTTCAACCGCATGCTGTTTTCTTTGCTGGGATGGCTCACATAAGTGCAGTCCTTCTTGGACTCTTGGTTTTTCTACTTAATCACAGTTACTTTCTCATCAAGTCCCTTGTCAATTAGGTGTTCCCCAGCTTAGGGCCATTGCTTCTCCACTCTACCTGGTTAGCTCTGAAAGTCCAGCATGTTGTTGCCTGGATTTAGGCAGGATCTCTAGTTCATCCTTTCCTGTGGCTGCTGCTATCTCCCATCCTCTTCTGCTGAATAATTTGGAAGTGGTGCTTCTATAATGGGATTTCCTGTCCCAATACTCTGCTCCCCAGTTACTCTGCCCAACTCCTACTTGGCTCTTGTGAGTTCATTTCTTACATGCATCTCACAGGAACTCTCTTTAAGTGTTTTACTTCTTCAGTAACATTTATATTTTATTTTCTTCTTTTCTTTTCTTTTCTTTCTTTTTGTTTTTCTTTTCTTTTTCTTTCTTTCTTTTTTTTTTTTTTTTTGAGACATGGTTTCTCTGTATATCCCTTGCTGTCTTGGAACTCTCTCTGTAGACCAAGCTGGCCTTGAGCTCTGACATCTCCCTGCCTATGCCTCCCAAGTGCTGGGATTAAAGGCATGCAACACCACCTATTTGAATGCGAAAATGATCATTTTATCACTGTGCTTCCCCACCAAAATGCAAGTTCTGTGTAATGAGAGCTCCAGAGTTAAATAACTAGAGTGTCAAGCATACTAAATTGCTCTTTGTTCAATGTTAATCATTCTAGAAATACTAGGAAAGTAAATCATGAATGAAAATATCAGATCTAGCCAATCACAGCTGTCATTATTTCTTAGATACATGTCAAGATTTGACTCTAATGCATTTATAAGATACACATTTGACCTGCTGTAAACTAAATTACATTCATTATATTGAAGTTCAATCAAAATCTCCTTTATTAAGTTATGTGATTTGAGTATTAGACATATAGCTATTTTAAAATTTTTAATAAATCAAAGATTGTCAACATCAAGTGTGCCCACATTTTTCAATGATATTTCTGGGCTGAATGTACTTTATAGTATGCTATCAATATTTTAATGAATATTGTCACTTTTATAATAAATTATTTGAGAAAAGCAATTGGGTATGTTTTTTCTTTTCCTCTCTAAGACTTCTGTTATATTTGTTATTTTGTGTGAGAGTATGCATATATCAGAAAACAACCTGAGGGAACAATTCTCTCCTTTTCCCTTGTGGTTAGTAAAGCTTGGCTTGGCAGAAGGAATCTCTACGCACTAAGGTATTTCACTGACACTCTATTTTATAGAGAAAGAGTGTCTACAGCCTTGATTAGCCTGGAAACCATGATATAGAGTGGGCTGTCTCATACTCACAGTAGTTTTCTGACTCTGTCTACTTAGTGCTGAGATTACAGGTATATGTTATCATTCCTGGATTAGATTTATCTTTGTTTTGAGACAGAATCTATGTAGTTGAAGGCTACCATTGAACTCACAATATGGCTCGGATTTATTTTGAATACACCATCCTCTTCCCTCAGCCTCTTGAATATGGGGTTTGTGGAACTGTAAACCACATCCAGTTAAGTATTGAATATTAGGTTAGATCTTTACTAACCCTACAGTTCTCTTGAAATAGATTTATTTTCCCATCTACATTAATGGAATTTGTTTCTGTGTCATTTTACTGCAAGCTTCCCTATTTTAAGGAGAGGTACCTCCCACTCCCTTTCATGATAAATGTTCTTGCTCTTCTTAGGGTCTCCATTAAACTGTTGGTCCATTTAGCAGTCCTATATTGAGTCCTGCCAAACAAGATGCGGTCTCAGTCTCTCTGCTCGTGGACTCTTTTTTCTGTCATTCTCAAGCCTGATTGTGTCCAACAGAGATCTCTCCTGTGAGCTCCAAAACCATTTTTTCCTTCCATTTTCTTTCAGTATCCTTACTTAGTTTTCTATTTGGTGCCTCTACCACATTCCTCTGTGACCTCTGCTTGAGTTCCCATTTCTAGATCCATGCCTTGATTTTCTGCCCCAAACTGACTTTCTGATGGCCTGTAAACTGTAACCTAAAATTAACACTTTCCTCTCCAAGTTACTTTTGGTCATGATAGTTTATCATACCAATAGAAGTAAACAAGTCAGATCCATGACCAGCCTGGGAGCTGTAGGTTCCATCCCCTTACTTCTTTCTTCACTGCTATCACGCTCACAGCACCATCATGTGTCCTACATTACTTTAATACCCTTGCACTCAGTCACTATTTTCTACATTTACCTTTCTGCGAATCTGTTACCCACAGCATTGACCAAATGATCATGTAAGAGATATTGACCTGATCATGTTGTGCCTAAGCTTAAAGCCCTATCTAAATGATTTCCTATCGCTCTTAGGACCAAATCCAAAATATTCTGTATGACTTATCAAGAAATTATTCCTTTCCAAGCTGTCATTTTTCTTCCTCTATATCTCTCTGTGAATCAATTATAGAATTATTTCTCCTTTTCAAAGCAAGCTCAAAGCCTTTACACACATATTAAACTACATCACTATTCACATTATGCAGAAATAAAGTATGTCATCCTAGAGAATGTGGAAATATAAACAAGTATAAAATAACCTTTAAAGGGTTCATCTCTATTTCTTATGATACTACCCTTCTTCAAAGTATCTAATGCTACCTCTTGTATATTTTTCTAATGTGTGAGTATGTATCCTTGTGTGTGTTCATGTATGTGTGTGTAATATGACTTGTTAGTGGTATGACTTCATGTCCAATTCTCTTCTCTGCTGCAACTTTTGTCTGGCTTGAACTTGTGCAGGTTTTCTGTGTGCTGTTACAGTCTGTGAGTTCATATATGTATCAGCCTTGTATATGGAAAATGTTGATCTCTTGGATTCATTCATCACTTCTGACTCTCACAGTCTTTCTTTCTACTCTTTCACATAGATCCCAGAGCCTTGAGGGGATGAGGGTTTTAATAGACAATTGTTTTAGGAATGATTGATCCAAAGTCTCCTGCTCCGTAAATGTGCCCAGCTGTGTGTCTTTTGTTAATCACCATCTACTGTAGGAAGAAGCCTCTCAAATGAGTGTTGAGTGTTGCACTGATCTTTAAGTCTGAAACTTTTATGATTTTATATTCTTATTGTACTTTCTATAGTTTTGCCAAGGAAGAGTAGTCACAATTATATAATTTCTTCACTGGTACACATTTTCTCTTAAGATCTATTACCTGAGTATTAGAAATCCAATTCTAGTTGTACATGTATATACAATTCCACAACGTTGACATTAAGGAGGATTTGCTGCCTATGTCAAAGCGTCATCTTCCTTAGGCAGCTTTACAGTCTGCTTTCCAACCAAAGCAAGAGTAAGCTAACAGACCGGAGGGAACTGACTACTTCTGCAGAAGAAACATTCTCATGGTGAGGTAGGGGAAATCCTAGGATCTTTTAAGCCCATTATTTCCCAAAGAATGTCTAGGTCTTCCACTGGAGACCTAGTAAGTCTGAATTCATGCTAGGTTATCTCATTGGATGATTTAATTATTTATTCTTTCCTTTGTACTTTCTAGGGTAGCAGTAGTCTTTGAAGGTAGCTGGCTTTTAGAAGAGAGTCCCCAGTTGATCTAATCCTAATATTCTCAAGTTATATGATGATCTTTGCCTATGTATCCTAACAACATTTTCTAAGTTAGCTAAACCCCTTCATCATATGTAGCAAAGTTGCTCTTATGTGTTACTCTAAATGTAATTTTCCTCTTCCACTACACTTCATGTTTAACTCACTCTTTCCAAGAGAGAATATGAAAATTTGCATACAATTTTGTCATTCAGTTTATCAAGTTCTCTAATTCTTTTTATCTAGCTATGCTTCTAAGTATGGCATTTTGATATTTGCACACAGTAATTTCCTCACTCCATCTCATGTTCATATCTCACTTCTTCCTAATGTGCGTTTGTCTTTGCCAATAATTCCAGAACAATGTACGTAATGGATGTACATAATGGAGGTATTAATGTCTGTTTTCATCTTGTTTGTGCTGCTAATGGCGATGTCTCTGTCAGTGTCTTACTATTAAGTTTATTGATGCTAAGTCGATTGAGAGAGGTATATATAAAATAACAACTATTATTATTTTAAAAGCATCCATTTTTATTCTTCCAAAGATGTTTCTGAAGTCCTGGTTTTGACTTGTGTCTGTTTAGATTGTGGGGATTATATAAAGCTTCATTCCTTTCTGATGTAAACATGTTGCTGCTTGCCGTATTTTCTAGAGGCCATTTCTTTATTTTTTTTACTGTTTCCATCACACCTTAGTACTATGTTGTCTTCTTTTAATTATACTGACTTAAAGAATAAGATATGTACATTGAGTAGAAAAATCACCTTTAAAATCTAGGTGCTCTGCTTAAGGACAATTTTGTAAGTACTACTGGCTTCATTAAAATATGTCCCTTATCTGTTTTTCTTTTTCTTTTTTTTTTTAACTTTTATTGATTCTTTGTGAGTTTCATATCATGTACTCCCTCCCACTCATTTCCCTGTCCCTTTGTATCAGCTCTCTGTCCTTGCAAACTTACCTCCAAAGGAAAATAAAAAATAATAATAAAGAAAAATTAAAGCAAATCAAAAGCTGCAGTGTGTCACATTGCCATTCAGTATACACTTTTGTTCATATATTTTTACTTGCAAATATTCATTTCAGTGAGTCATTGGTCTGGTTCAAGACCTGTGATACTTGAATATGCTTCACCCAGGAGTGGCACTATTTGGAACTGTGTCTTTGTTGGCGGAAGTGTGTCATCGTGGGCATGGCTTTAAGACCCTCTTCCTAAACATGAGTGAGCCAGTTTTCTCCTAGTGGCCTTCAGAGGAAGATGTAGAATTTTCAGCTCTTCCTATACCATGCCTGCCTAGATGCTGCCATGTTTCTGCCTTGATGATAATGGGCTAAACCTCTAAACCTTTAAGCCTGCTCCAATTAAATGTCCTTATAAGATTTGCCTTGGTCATGGTGTCTGTTCACAGGAGTAAAACCCTAAGACAAGACCTCTGGCATCTGCTCCACCAATAATACTGGATCCTCACAGTACTCCTCTTAGATATCCTGTGGTTGCCCTGTGTCATAGATTTCCTTCAGCTTTGAATATGCATGCTGGCCCTTTCACATGCTCCAGAAGTTCATAGATTAAGTAGATATCAGAGTGGGCCAACCTGGATCTGGGCTTAGGTGGTAGCTGAATTGGACAGCCTGCCAATTCTCCTGGATCCATATAATCATGGTGAGCTCTCCATATTGACCCAGCTAGCTAACCCAATGCTGTAACCATTAGCATGAGGCAGGGTCATCTCTCCTGCTCTCATACCTTAGAGTCTGGTTCACTGTCAACTTTGCCACCAGGGCCAGCTCTGCTGTACTGCCCAGGAGAGGTCTATGTGTCACAGCTGGTAAGAGGCAGGGCCAGCTCTCTTGCTTTTACATCTTCAGGACTAGCTTTCCCACAATGCCAGGGAGAGAGGTGGAGCCAGTACTGCACAGTCTTCAGACATCAACATGGCCCCAGGCAGTAGCCTAGAATAGGGAATTTCACCTGGCCTTTGATAATGACAGACCTTTGTTACCCCTTGGTGGCAGCATGGACCAGGACCTCAGCATGGCCTTAAGTGGCATTGCCAGCTACTTACATGAGGTTCCTCACTACTCTCAATTCTTCAGTTCTGCCTCTCTTTACTATGTATACAACCGCATTCTCTGCTTCTCTTTCTCTTCTATCTTTCTACCACTTGATCATCTTAATGGCACTCTGGGCTTCTGGGTGTCATTTTCAGAGTTCTAGGCCTCGCTTGTGCCATGTAGCATCAGGCAGGTATCTGGTAATTAGGATAACAATACAATGGGATGTTTCAGCTCAAGTAGTTCATCTTTTTCTGGGAAAGGTTATAGAGCACACACTGTGGCTGAGTTTCAAATGGACACATACACACACACACATACACACACACACACACACACAGAACCATATATATAAAACAAAAGTATCGCTAGTAGAAACAATCAGTAAACATTTTAAAGCAATTATTTAATTTCTTTAAACAAAAATTTAAAACAATTCTTATTAAATTATATAAAATTTTTTCAAACCAAATCAATACTTTCAATTTTTCCTAATTTTAAATTTTTGTAGTAATCAAATTTCAAGTATAATATAATAATTTATCTACAGAATGTTGTATTACCCAGCAGATTAGAAGCATAATGCCACCTGAAAATTTTAAGTCAGCCTCAAGCCACTTTCTTAATATAAAATTCTAAGTAGACTGTAGCTTTATGAGATTTTGGAAATCGGTTTCTCTCCACACTCTACAACACTGAGCATAATAAAGATTTCAAAAGCATTTGTTTCAGAGTGTATTATTCAGATAAATGGGTATAAATTTGAAAATTGGAAGTTGAAGGCCTTGAAAGGCTTTCTTCAGTATTATTTTTCAAGAAGAGTATGTGATATATTCCAATCACCACCCTTGTGAGTTTACAGTCTTTCTAAGACGTGTGTTTGACTAAGTAGTGACTAACATGTGCAGGGAGTGAATGTTAGTCTAGTCATAGAGAATGTACGGGCAGTTTAAAAATAGTTTTCAGGGACATATTTATAAGTTTGAATGCTGTCTAACATATGGGATCCAGGTAACAATAGGAAATATCTTATCTTCTTAACTTTAAAACTTTAAAAATTTGACCTGAAATGACTTTGTAGTGTCTCAGAAATATTTTATGTATTTACCTTTCAAATTTTATCCACTTTCCTGGTTTCCCCTACAGAACCTCTCTATCCTTTACCACATCCCCTGCTTCTATGAGGGTGCTCCTCTACCCACTACCACCTCACTGCCCTTGCATTCCTCTACTTTGGGACATCAAGCCTTCACAGGACCAAGTGCCTCCCCTCTTATTGATTGATGCCAGACAATACCATCCTCTGCTACATATGAGGCTGGAGCCATGGGTCACTCCATGTGTACTCTTTGGTTGGTGACTTAGTCACTGGGTGCTCTGGGGTTCTGGTTGGTTGATATTGTTTTACTTCCTATGGGGTTGCAAACCCTTTCAGATCAAAAATATTTTTAAGATGGATTTTCTTCATCTTCTCTTTTTAAAAATATTTTTCACATTAGATTCCAATCGCAGCCCTCTTCTTCTTCCACTCTCACCCTTACACACCCCTCCTGCCATTACACCCTCCCCTCCTCATCATAGAAGGTGATGTCCTATTTAGAGTCCACACCACCCTGGAACATCTAGTCTCAGGACTAAGCACCTCCATCCACACTGATGCCCAATTTGGCAGTCCAGGTATGGGAAGAGGAGCTAACGGCAGGCAATAGAGTCAGAGACAGTCCCACTCTAACTGTTAAGAGACCCATATGAAGATCAAGCTGCACATTTACTACAGATGTGGGGGCCCTAGGTATAGCCTCTGCATGCTATTTGGTTAGTGACTCAGATGCTGTGATTCCCCCATGGGCCCAGGTTACTTGACTATGTAAATCTTCTTGCGCTGTCCTTGACCCCTCTGGCTTGCTCAATTCTATCCCTACTCTTCCACAAGACTGCCTAGAATACTCGAGACCTTCGATGCTATACATAAAAAGGTTTTATGCAGGTTTGAAGGTTACTCAAAATAGTGTGGCAACATTATTGGAATCACATTTCCTTCATGATTGCTGTGCACAGGAAAATACCTACTGGATGGTCTGGTTAAAACATTAGTTATTTTTTATGAAGTATTTATATTGCATGGAATATTCCAAATCTATCCCTCTCAACTCTTAACACTGCCTGTTTGCTACATAACACTACCTCTCAAAAATATGTATTTATTTATTTAGTTATTAATCATCTAGATGAGTTAAAAATACGTGGGAAGATGTGGGTAGGTTATGCTCAAATATTTTGAATTTCAAAGGACTTTAGGATTTCAGTATTTGGAGAAAGGTCCTGAAACTTAGCTCTTGAGATGTCTGAGGAGTGGCCATACTTTTAAGATGAAAGATACACTTGACAACAGCTCTGCCAGTTAATGTAGTCTTAATACAGGTCAAGTTTTACATTTTACATATACCAGCTTTTCTGTTTTAGTTATCAATCATTCTTGTTGAAGCAGGAAATTAGAATTTAAAGCATTAAAAATCGTTGATGTTGAGAAAGTGATGCTGTAACAGCAGAATAGAATCCAAGGCAGGGAGAAAGCTACAGGTGTCAGACAAGGATTATGTTTGCTCATTCACAACCTGGATATTGCTGACCAAGTCACCATCTTGCTCCTTTAGTGAGAGAAAATTGCCATGCTTAGAGTTAAATGAAACTCTTCCTGTGAAAGAACTATAATACTCTAGATAATGATAGTTATATTTTCTGTTCTCTCAAGGAGAAAGGAGCAGAAAATTTTAGGGACTGAGAATTCCTGAAGGCCACAAATACTGAGAACTGAGAACCGTGGCTCCTGTTATTTGTTTAGATTTGTTTTCTCTGTTGATGGCAATTCTCCTTGCTCTTTATTAGCAGAGTTTCCTCTAGATTTATGGACAATTGTGATTTAAAGTTAAACTTTATAGCATAAACTCACCTAAGTATTTCATATATATAACCTCTCAGAAAAAAAAATTGACAGTGATGCTAAGAAAAAATTTATGAGATAAATGAAATAAATTTAATACTTCTTATGGTAGCTTTTAGAATTGAATACTAAAGAAAAACATTCTAGCAAGATTAGAAAAATATTTACACTTGCAATTTAAATGAAAATTTAATCAACAGACATATGAAATTTTGTTAATGTTATTTATTAAGTTTTTAAAAATTCTGTATTTTCTATTGTTAATGATATAAAATCTTAAGAAGCATAAATATTCTTATAAATATAGGTAAGTATAAAATTTGAATTGATAAAAGTTGCCAACATGCACAAAATATGAAAATGTATAAAGGTTCTACGGGTCTTGCAAACAGAGCAATGATTTTAGAAATGATAAAGATACACATAGAATTGTATGTGCTTGGTCATTGTGGTGGTTTGAATATGCTTGGCCCAAGGAATGGCACTATTAGGAGGTATGGCCTTGTTGGAGGAAACATGTCACTGTCAGGTTGGGCTTTGATATTCCCTCCTCACAGATGCTTTGAAGCTGGTCTTCTCTTGTTTTTCTTCTAAACAAGATGTGGAACTCTTTAAGCACCATTCCTGCCTGCATGTTGCCATGCTTCCAGCCATGATGATAATGGACTGAACCTTAGAACAAGTAAGCCAGCCCCAATTAAATACTGTCCTTTATAAGAGTTGCTTTGGTCATGGTGTCTCTTTACAGCAATTAAAACCCTAACTGAGATAGTAATACATCACAGGATAACCTAGCACCAAAAGCTGTTGATCCAACTAAAAATTACTAGCAAGGGGGTGGCTTAAGAAACTACACAATTAATTGTCAGGTACTTGGCTTGTGACCTTTTTTATAAATATTGTTAATATCAACATGCTAATATGCACAGCACATTGTCACTATATAAATATTTGAAAAAATATATTAAAAAAAGAGGAATATGGGAATGTAGCTCAGTGTCTGGACAACATAAAAGAGTTGGCCTACCCCTAACATCTACAACATCTATGATCTCCTAGAGTGCACAAAGGGGCTAAAGGGACATTCCTACATATCAAAAGCTGCAGGATCTCCATGATACAGGGCAACAACAGGATATCTGAGAGGAGTTCCAGGGAAGATACATTATTGATAGAGCCAGAGGCCTTTACAGTGAGAAACCAGACCAGTGTCTCACTGTAGTGAACATTTGCAAGTAAAGAAGTGTAGACAAAAGTGTATACTGTGGAACAGACTCTGACACACTGTAAGTTCTACAATGAGTTGTCATTTTTTCTTCTTTTTCTTTTTAGGAGGGAGTTTCCAAGGGCAGAAGACAGGTAAGAAGGAACTGGGAGATGGTGGGGTTGTAGAATTTGATGTAAAAAATCACATCACAAAGAATGGATAAAAAGTTAAATAAAAAGCTAAACTTTCCCAGTTATCTGCAACGAGCATGTGTTCCATGTCATGATTATGAACAAATCCCATGAACATGGCTTACTTGATTAAGAATTTTAAAGCAGAGATATTTGACCAGAATAAAATTTATTCATTGCAGTGAATAAACAGTTTCAGTTAAACACAGTTGAATTCCTTGTGGTGTTTGGCATCTTTTGCCTATTGTTCATTGATTAGTTGATTTTTTAATTTGTGTTATTAAATCATATCTTACTCAAAAGTTATGAGAATTTCTTCCATCCCAAGGAGACTTTCATACTCATTCTTATTCCAGATGTTTCTGGGTATAAATGGAAGATAATATATAGCTAAGTTAAAAACATGTATGGACATACTGTCTTATTTCTGGGTATTGTCTTTTTAAAAAAAATTAATTTTGATATTATAATGTAATAACATGTCTCCCTATAGCTCTTTGTGTATGGTTGAGGCCTGATAGACTTTACCTTGCTACTTTTGCATTCTCATTGGTGTTGAATCATCCAGCTTATTTTGAGCATGCTTTAAAATGTGAGCTTTATTGTTAATTAGATACAATAGAGAAAGTTTTAGGTTGACTATCTAGTTGTCATTGAATGAAAAACTTGTGACTTACAATTCTTTGAAGAAGAAGAAGAAGAAGAAGAAGAAGAAGAAGAAGAAGAAGAAGAAGAAGAAGAAGAAGAAGAAGAAGAAGAAGAAGAAGAAAGAAAGAAAGAAAGA
>NC_034593.1:53489554-53494990 GCF_900095145.1 Mus pahari
AAGGAGAAGGAGAAGGAGAAGGAGAAGGAGAAGGAGAAGGAGAAGGAGAAGGAGAAGGAGAAGGAGAAGGAGAAGGAGAAGAATCTCTATTCCACATAGCCTCATAGAAAAGTGCAAGGCGGGGGAGAAAACATGGAATGGCACGAGGCCTTAACAACAGGACACTCATAACTGGCTGGTTTAAAGTAAGCAGAAACCACAGGTATAGGCCTGACTTTATGTGCCTGACACTTGCTCACCATTGAGTATATAGCCAAGGAGAGGTGTTTTGGAGTGTGGGTTGCTTGGTCTGCACACTGTTGGCAAGTGCAGCTCTTTGCTATTGACACATTTTCTGGCAAGTGGAGCCCTTTGTTGTCTCCAAAACATTGACTAGCCTTAGGAGAGTTCGATGTTGTAAGAACTCATTTTCTAAAACATCAGAGAATATTGTTAGTAAATACACCCTTGCTTTTTATACACATTCCTAACGTACCTAGGATCTATATATTAGCTGCTCTCCTAGTAGTTTAAATCTCCAATGCCCATGATCTCTTGCATTTTCTTCAAACCCTAAAGCCCAGCTTCTGCCAGTTTCTTGTCTGGATATGCCTCCTTTGGTCCTAAGGCTATTTGTCATTTTCAGTTCATCTTGCACGGGACTGTGGCAGCCATGGTACCTCTGCAAACCCCAACATGCCTAGAATCAGATTTAGACTCAAGTCATATCTCTGAACACTTACAACTTTCTTTCTTTGCTATGATTCATGGCATCTTGGAAGCCACACTCTCTTAAAGTACCAATGTCAAAATGATACAACCACCCCCTGCTTGAAAATCCTGCTCAGCTGCATTTCTATGGTGCTGACATTTGAGTGTGATTTCCTAGATTTCTGCCTTTTCCTTTATTCCACCACAACTAATTGGTCTCCTCCAAACATCAGAACATCACTCTTACTTTCTGTCTTGGAAAAAGAGACTACTTCTTCCTTCTCTACAGCTCAGAAAACACCTATGAGATGGGAGTCAATCTAAAGTCTAGCTTTAGTGTTAGGCTCCGTAAGGAACCAAAGTTAGGCTTCACTGGTGCTGAACTTATGATGGCTCAGTAACGATTAGTGGCTGAGTGCTTCACATCCCCCAAATTTATACCTTCTAGCCCTCACCTCCAATGTGGTAGTGGTAATTGGAGCTGACCTTTGGGACATAATTAGATTTAGATGAGGTCTTGTGAGTGGTACAAGGAAGCAGAATTAGTGACTGAGTCAGAAGAGACACTAGAGAACTGGCTCACTCTTCCAGGGAGGACTATTTCAGGAGAGGCTATGTGGACACACAAGAAGAAACTAAGTTCTCTGAAAACCTGGAAGAGTGGCCTTTTCATGACCTTAGGATGAAGGCATCTTGATGCCAGGCTTCTAACCCCAGAACTCAGAGAGAACAGATGTCTGCTCTTCAAGTCTCTTTCATGATATGCTGGGATAGCTGAGAGTATCAACACAGTGTGCTTCCACAACCTCATTATCGTAAAATTTTAATGTGAGCAAAGGGCATTTCACTTCTCTACATATCTCCCTTTCTCCAAGATGCACCTTCTGGAGTTGTGGCTTTTGACACTTTAAGATCGCCTTGGCAACTGTTACTGTTCTGTGATGGTCTTACCATACTCTAATAAAGATTTTTAAATCCCCAGGAGTTTAGAGCTTCTTTCCATTGAGTCATGCTTATTTCTATAGACCCCTGCATCAACCACTGGGTAGTCTGGCTAGAAGTGCAAGCAGGGGTTCACTGTAATCGGTGTGCAACATGGGTCGGTCTTGCCATGCTGGCAATGGGGAAATGCACAACAGCTGATCCAAAACCAGATGGATCATACACTTTCCACACTTACTCATTGTACAGTCTCTAGTCTCTTGTCCATGAAAGAACAAAGGTGATAGAGCGGCAAGAGCTCCGAGGGACCATTTAGTCTGTACTGTGACTTTTTACAGCAGGCTGCAGTTTCCATATAATTTATTGCCTTTGCTCTTTCTGGCTCATCTACTGTATGTTTCTTCAAAATTGTCTTCAAATGTGCCAAGGCCACAATGCCTTGAATTTCTGCTACTGAAATGGGATTCCTCTTGAAGTTATTTAAAAGTCCAGAGACCACACGAAAGGATGAGCAGCTTCCTCTCCTTCATGACCACACTGTATCCATCTGTGCACTGCTGCTTTCACAGTACTGGGGCAGAAATACAAAATGACATGCTTTCTAAATTTGGTCTATTTTAGGTCAATAGACTCTGACTTCTACATATTTTAATACTTGCACATTAATATTTAGTATTACATAATAAAATAATAGCATTATTTTTTATTTTCTGTAACTACAGTTATAATTATAATTATGGGTATATCATAAATATGAACAAATAGACATATTATAGCAAGACTACACAATATCAGACGTAATAAAATAAAAGCAAATGGCTAAACATATCTAAAGTAACCGTTAGTATAAGTCTTGGAATCTCTACACTGTTCACTTTCATTTTAGAGTTAGAGGAAAGTCCATAAAGAATGGCCATATACGTTGTCCATGGTCAACATTTTAGAAAATATCTAATGAACAGTGTGTCTGAAGAACAATAGACAGCCATAACTGAATGTTACACTTGTATGATAAAAAAAGAAAAAAACTTAAATCTCTTTGGCAGTAGCAAGACATACAGTACATGTAAAAATATAAAACTGGATTAACTAAATCAATCATTTAGAAACTATAAGCCATTCCTACGGACATGTTTGGCCATTTGATCTTCAACTTTTAATTTGCCCTGGCAGTTTTAGTTGTATTGAAATATGAATTTTAGAATTTAGAATTAAATTTAAATTATAAATTTTAGAATTGAAAATCTATCAATCATAGCCTTTATAAATTTATACATATACATTTAAATTTTGTATTATATTTAGGAAGTTTCACTCGTTATTCAAATTCATAAAATCGTTTTGTTAAGATAGGGTCATCCTATCTTAACATCTATGCAGTCCAAAGCTAATGTGGAGTTTGTAATCCCCCTGCCTCAACTTCCTGTCTTGGGACTGAAGCCATGCCCATAAAACTTTTTTGTAATTTTCAACAAAAATACCAAATTGATTTTTATTTATAAAACTATGTATAGTACCCCCATACATAAGTAGGGCTGTACTTAAGCATGGGGATTGAGAACAAGAGACAGGGTAACATATAAAATCACAGCTTTAAGGAATGCTAGGCTATAAAGACATGCCATCCCTTGGAATCTGAACGATCTCCCTCTCCAGTGCTGGCAACAAAGATGAAGTGATTTCTTGGGGTTTTACACACAGGTGCTGAACCTCAAGAGAGAGCAGTGCATTAGTAGTCATGCATGGGATCTTTAATTAGAGACTGAGAGCATCAAATGTGACAAGACATCGTACCTATCTTTTTTTTTCCAGATGCTTCAGATTGCATTTTGAAATGCTGAGGAACCATTTAAACACTTAATCAAATTACAGGTTTAGAAAAATTTCCCATTTGATGATGGTTGATTGAAGCAGAAGGTTAATTTTATTAAAGACTCATATAGTTGTCTGACTCCCTCATCAGAAACTCTAAGACACAACCAAAAGAAGACAAAGAATTGCCTTCCTTCCTTATCATCAAACATACCATAGACGTTTTCCTAAGTGTTATTTGTGAGCTACTTTCTCACATATGTTGCAACAAAAATAATTTAATTAACAGAGTATAAGAAAGATTCTCTGAAATTTGGACCTTGTAAAACAGAAAGAACAGAGACTGTAAGCTGTATGGCCCTGGATCTCTCTCTCTCTCTCTCTCTCTCTCTCTCTCTCTCTCTCTCTCTCTCTCTCTCACACACACACACACACACACACACACACACACACACACACAAACGAGGGCTAGTTATATTAAATTTCAAATAAACAATTGATAATTTTCAGTGAGTGAGACGTGAAGATTAACATTTAGATTTAAATCCTGCCTCCTTCTATGCAATTTCCAGGAATTACTGCTTCCTCAATCCTCAGTGTCCACTGAAGACACGGCCTGTTTTGAGGCTATTATAAGTCTTGGGATAAATAGTGTATGCTGAAGACCTTATACCATCTAAAATGTGTCACAGACTTAGAAATTGTCAAATTCCTTCATCCCATCAAAGGCTCAGTATAGCTACTTGGATAAAGATGTACTTTACATTCAAATTATTTTATGTCAAGTTCAAGGTAAATCAATAACAGATATTCGCTAAGTCAATGTCTAATTAACTAACCTGTGCCTCCATTGTTTCACAAGCACTGACAATCTTCTGTTTCAGAAGCCTGGGAGGGAACACAGGAGTTACTCCAGGATTCAAAAGACAAATTTTCACTATCTGCTCCTACCTAATTCTTTCTTATACTCTGTAATTATAGTAAGAACTGTCATAATTTTCCCCAGTCCTTGTTAAAACCTAAGGAAGGTGTGTATAAAGTCAATCTAAATGAAATAGACTTTTCTGTAAAAACACAGATGTATTTATAATATCCTGAAAATAATTATTGAAAAACAAACAAACTCAAAATCTTATAAAGCACAGCTAACATTCAGATCTTGACCTCTATTCCTCCTGCAGTGAAAATGTATAGACTTCCTTGAAGAGTTAGAAGTTTCGACCAGGGATGGGAGCATGCTAGATGATCCTGGTGCTTTCTGTAGTATCAGAAAGTAAGAAGCTTTAGAAAAGTCACTCATAACCATAAATAGACAGTGCTCCTGCCTTGTTTCCTACTCCATGACAAACACCACGACCAGAAGAAAACCTTATAGAATGCAGCCTCCCATAAATGGAATTCAGGGGGAGAATAGCAGGGAGGGACCTGAAGGTCATCACTGAAGGTCATCACTGAATCAGAGGTGCTGAATAACAGCTGCTTATTGGTTTGTTCTTTGGTTTGTTTGTTTGTTTTTGGAGACAGGGTTTCTCTGTGTAGCCGTGGCTGTCCTGGAACTCACTCTGTAGACCAGGCTGGCCTCCAACTCAGAAATCCGCCTGTCTCTGCCTCCCAAGTGCTGGGATTAAAGGCATGCGCCACCATGCTTGCTTTATTCTATTTCTTATACATCTCAAAACTACCTGCCCAGGGGAGGCATCGGCCCAGTGAATGGTGCCCTTCCACATAAATCTTTAAGCAATAAGATGCCCCACATAGTGGCCCCCACACAAATCTGATGGAAAAAAATAATATAAAAGAAAAGAAAAGGAAAAAGAAAGCAAGAAAAAAACTGGCACAATGGAGTTTGTTAAAATGACAAAGGATTCAAGGAAAACAGCTTGCAATGGTGGCATCTAGTACAACTAGTCAAGAAATATACATGTGAACACACGTGTGTGCATGTGTGGGTGTGCACTCACACACACATATACATACATATATGCATACACA
>NC_034593.1:53495185-53520415 GCF_900095145.1 Mus pahari
CCATTATCCTTACTTTAAGGTCACAGACATCACTGGTATTTTCTCTAGAAAATAATTTTGGCTTTTACTTTGAATCTATGATCTATTTTTACTTTAAACATGTGTATTACCAAATGTAATGAATAAGATTATTTTTAATATTGTCCAAATATCCCTACACTGTATTTTTAAAGAATTCATTGTTACCTAACCTTGGCAATTAAAAAATATCAATCAGATGATCTCGTCTGCAGCTTCCTGTTTATGGGCTCAGATATCCAAGATGCTTCCCACTATCCTACAGTGTCTCAGACTGTCTCTTGTTTATTGTAATTGTATAATAAATCTCGAAATCACACAATCCCAGTAATCGCAACTGTGTTCTGGATTTTAATTCTTAATGTGCTATATTTAATAGGAATATTTTTGATTAATAGAATAACTGAAAAGGTAATATAGAGATTAAGTATTTTCTAGTATTAACATCTGACATTGGGTCAGTATGTTTGCTACAGTTAGTCGATCCATACTGAAATAATCTTAACAAAGATAACGTCAGCATTTACATTTTTTAACTTTTTATCTGTTATTCCTACTCCACGTGGCATTTATCTGTCATATATCTTTATACTTGAAAACAGCCCAAGTAAAATGCATAATTATATACAATATAATGCGTTGAAATATATAATTATATATGGCAACATATATTGGGTATATATATATATATATACAGTCATTTCTAAGTTCATCAACAAATACATTGAAAGAAACACATTCCATTTCAATCCAGTAATCCAAGATACATTATAGCTTTTTCATTTTCAGAATTTGTTACCTCCGTTTTCAAGGCTGAGAAGTCAGATTTTCTTTGTCCTTTCTTATATGACCCCTGAGTGTGACCTGCCTTGTTCCTCTGTCCTTTCCCACTGCAGGATCTCTCCTGCATGAGTTTCATGCTCACTGGGTGGAAAACCAGCAACCTTGTCTCTCTTTATGGCATCTAACAGTTTCAGGAACAAAAACATCCAGAAGGAAAGAAAAGAGAAGATGTAGAGGGAAAGGAAATTTGTTACATAATCTCTATGAGAATTAATACAGTGTAATTACCTTGTTGACTTCATGCCTTTTTTGTCAGGACATGAGCTATGAGAAGGTAAACACTTACAAATACTTAAAATGTTTGCGATTGAGAAGTTGATAGTGGATATATTTTCTTCTTATGATACTTGTATAAATACTTTTAAAAGTCAGGAATGAAGCTGTATGCCTGTAATCCCAGCACTAAAAGCCTGAGGCAAGCAGATCTGGAGCTTAAGGCTAACCTGGGCTACAGAGAGAGTTGAGTCTATCTCAAATATTAATGAAACAAGTGAAGCCTTAAAAATTAAAATTATGTTATTATTGAAATTTGTAAGATTTGTCTCTGTAAAACAGCAATAATCCCGACACAGTATTTCCACTATTATATCCTGCTTTTCATCTGTAGTAATAGTATCCTAAATTATCACACTAACATGCTTTTATTTTTTGTATTGAACCCAGGATAAAAATACTGTCTCTTGTTTAAAGCTAATGCTGTGTCATTTAAACATTTAAGGCTAATTTGATTGTGATGTATTCCAAATGATCTGGTTACTTAAGTTTTCAAACCAGTCAATATGCAATGATCCAGGCTTATTTACTTTATATACTTATGATACATAGTTCACTTTTCTTCCATCTGTGTAATATACAGAATAGAAGCAAAGAAAACTAAAGTAAATAGAAATTTCCTACCAACCACAGAGACAAGTAACATAATTCATTATGCGAAAGATGGTATTTACTTTCCTGTTTTGTGGTATGATTTCTTCCAGAGGGAAAAGCTTTTGACTTTGAGACATTATGCATGCAGCAGCATGTCCCATGTGATAGACTAGTTGCTAAGGTAACTGACTTTTCCTGAAAATACCAAGCTAAACAGGAGGCTGAATCATCAGTGTGTAATTTACTGCTATTACATTCATTGAAATCTTCGTGAGCATTCAAATAAACATGTAATGTTCTGACAACCTGGACCCTTTCCCTAATCCAGGCCACTCTTCAAGGGCATAATAGTCTTTAAAGTTCAGGAGCAATAAGCAAGGCATAGTTGATTACACAAAGAAGCCAAACTATTTTGCCAAATCTATCATCAAAAAACTCAGGGCCCATTAATTAAAAATATTTGTTAATTTGATCTCTATTAAACCACTTCTGTATAATCGTTTGCCAAGCAAATAAATAGAGGAAGTTACATGGCAGGGTACCAAAGGAGTTAAATTGCGATTTGGAATCTTAGCATACGCTGTAAACAACAGTGATCTTTCTAGTAACCATTGCATCTGTTTTTTAAAATCAGGTTTTTATAATATAAAATCTTTATTCCATAATATCTGATAAAGTACTTCTGTGATTTTGTTTATTGTTTCCCATTTCATTTACACATTTTCCAACTTACATTTTTCATTCTGTCACCTGGTAAGGGTTTGACATAGTTAGTAATGAAAAACTACTATTAGTATATTATATATAATTAAAATGGTTTGGTGACCCTGTGGCTCTCATAAAGCAGCATGCTGTTGCGTGATTTCTATTGGCTAAAAGTGCACTCTACATTTTTGCATCAATTTTTTATTCTACATTTATAAAATTTCCTATATACTATTTGTCAAGGAATACAACTTAGCTTTGAAACTTCAGAATAATTATTTCTGAATCAAGTTAATTAAAAATATATACATTTATGTTTTCAAAAGGCCAGTGTGTCTCAATGACTGCAAGGTCAGCCTTCTATGGGAAGTTCGTTCCAGACCAGCCTGGACCACGTGGTGAAACCCAATGTCTGGAAAAATGGAGAGAGAACGACACAGAGGGAAAGGAGGTGAGATAAATTAACACTTAGGGTGTTTAGAAATGCTATATGGAATCACATTATTTTAGATTTACTTAAAATCCCACCTATGTAAGTATATATTCACACACACACACACACACACACACACACACACACACACACACACAGTTCAAATGACCCCTATGGCTCTTGGGCTAATAATACCCTAAAGAACCATATACTATCTAACAAAAGCCACCACTATACCAGTTATCAGAACCCCCTTTTCACCTTCAGGTCAGAGGAGTCCCAGCCATGGCTGCAAGCTGCCATAGGAGGAAGCAATCAGTAGCTGTAATGCCTGTGAGCAACAATGACCAGAATGGCAAGATCTGCTAAAAAGGTCCAACGGTGACACTTATTACCCTTAGGTAACAAACAGTCACATAACTGGACTTAAAGTTTGCTCAAATAGAAGAGATTTTATGTTTGGTACCACAAACCAAGCCCCTTACTGACAGATCCTAGACGAGAACTCACTACTGATACTTCAGTAAACCAGTATAATTTCTAAGTGAATTCTAAATACTTATCCTTGAACCCACTGATGAGTGTAGCTCTCACTCCTTATCAAAGGAGCTTCCTTTTGCAGCAGACAGTGACCATTACAGAAATCACAACTGCTCAAAATGCAGACAACAAATATCTGTGGAGAGCATAGCTCCAACAGATACATCTACAACACAACCCCTGAACATAAGGCCCAGGGAGCATCAGTTAATGTGCGGAAAAAGATGGTAAGAACCAGGGGACCAGGATAGGCTATCCATTATTAGTTAGTCCTTTACATAAGACTGGTAAATTGTACCCAGGAAATCGCAAAAATGTGATCATCTAAACAAGACATAAAATATGACAACACAAATTGACATGTCCTGTGGATGAGGGAATCCTTATAAGGGATACCCATAAAAGCTACAGGAAATTAATAGTTTCTAAGAGAGGAAGAATCAGTCTATTTCAGTAGTGAAATTCTGATAGGTTATGCAATTTCCAAAGCCCTACGCATATGTACATAACTCTAAATGATTTCATCATGTAGTATTTTACATTTTTATATAAATATTTACATATATATATATATATATATATATATATATATATATATATATAAGAGGCCCATAATTAAAGAATAAGAGGCAATAAATTTGAGAAGGAGTGAGAGGGATGCAGGGAGAATTGTAGGGAGAAGAAAGGGAAATGATGCCAATTTAGTATTTATATATGAAATCCTTAAGTATCAAATAAAACTAGTATTTTTAGAAGCATACATATATCTGATACAACAACGAAGGAAACTACCTAAAGCAAACATTTACAGTCTCCCCAGAGCCAGACATCCAGGACTCAACTTCAGCTCTGCCCCTTGTTTGCAGAGGGGCTTAACCAGCTGGTGAAAGCAGCTGTATTCTCTCCAGTCTTTGGGGGACTGGAGCAGTCAGTGTTCACATAGGACTGCCAAGTGAGTATGTTAGTCTCTACAAGGAAATTGTGCTCAACACATGAAGTTTTACCTGCTATCACTTCAATTACCATTGTTATGTACACTAGAAAGTCAAATTCATGTTAAAATTTCCTTTATGAGTTTCAGACCATTTGATGAATATTGTCTGGACTTGGGGACTATGGAACTCATCCAATATTCTCTCTAGCTAGCCATAAAGTTTATCACTGCAAACCTGGTCAGGTGTCCATAGATTAAAGTACAATAGCTGCATTATAAGGAAAGAAAAGTTTCTAGCAAGCATAGTTTTGAGAGCAGTGTTTGATCTCCCATTACATGACACAGCTTTAGTTTATGTTTGTTTATTGCATGGACTCCAGGCTTGGTCAACAGGGCTATTTGAACACAGGTTGACATTTATTTTTTCCAGTTTTATTGAACATGAATGTTTTTCTCAGATAGTATATCCAGAATACAGTTTCCCCTCCCTCCACTCCTCCCAGTTTCTTCCCATCTCCACTCTCATACAGATCCATTCCCTTTCAGGGTTGTTATTTTCTTGATGACTCAAGCTACTTTTTGTAGGCTTTATCCCTGGGGATTTCTATAATGCTCTGGCACTATTCCTTGGCCCAGGGTGTCTCTGTCAGAGGTCACTTCTATCGATTTGGCAGTTCCAGCTGTAATCTGGAAAGAAACAAGGTTACTAACTGAAACAATTGGCCATCTGGGAAGGGTGTGCGAGAAACTGAAGACCTGTTGACCATAGGACAACCACACTATTTTCCTGGGAATTTTGAATTTGGAGATTCAAAGCAGCTATGGTTCAGTCAAGAAATTAAATGAGATGGTTTACAATGAAATCATCCTGCGTGAGCTGCAGGAAGCTGTAATGTGGAAGAACTCTTCATGTCATGGGAACACTGAATGTTTGTCTGTTCCATTCTCCTTAGCACAGGATGGCGATGAGTCATGCCGATTGCATAAGAAGTTTGTCAGGACTTCTCCTGAAGCAACCTTTTCCGTGCTTGCCTTCAGACAGTAATTTAATTGGCATTTTAATTGCATGAAAAGTTTCTGTATTTTGTATTATACTGCATTGTCTTAGGCAGGCACTAAATAGTGTGACGCTCCTCTAAATACCTTCCCTGATGAGGGAAACTACAGGGGTTTTACTGATTGGACTTGTTATCACACAAGAATATCACATATTGAAGTCTGCCACCTTTCAGCCCTGAAGTCCTTTCTTCTTTATAGGCATCATATTTTATTCTAAGTCAGTCTTGCATTCACTCCATTCTGCCAATTCAAGTGTTAGCTGTAAACAATTCTTAGTTTAGATTTATTATTTTATGGTGTCATGTACTAAAGTTATATCTGTTTTTAGATGCTTTCATTTGGTGGGTTTTACATTTTAGTTTTTCAGTGTCCTTGAAGACTAATTTCTTAATTGAACAAACATTTATCATGGTGCTTTGTTACCTTTTGTGTTATTACTATGGTTGGTAGAATGTCTGCCATGCATTGGGGGTTCATTCTCCACCTCTTCCCCACCTCCAATTCCACAGGGATGAATATTGTTATATTGATATCTGGGCATTGTTACTCTGAAGAGCCTAAGATTCTTTTTTGATCATATTTTGATAATCCATAAGTTTATGCATCTGTGATTGTTAGTGAGTTCAAAGTTTTGCAAGATGTGGCTCTGTCAGTCCCGACAGCGCAGGAGTGAGCTAAGCCCTCTAGCACGCCATTTCATGTCCAGCAGTTCTCTAGGTACCACACTCAGATACAGGGACTGTGTATCTTAATTCAAGAGATAAAGCAGGAGGTAAGTGAAGAAGTTGAATTCCAATTTATTTTCTTACCAAAAGAGTGATGAATACTGCACCTCACTAAGTATTAATGCCTTTATTACAAGTTTATCATCATCATCTCTCTCTGAAGATCTCTGTTTGGAAGTCCAGATGCAAACTATAACTGTCTTCAGTATTGGGCATAACTAGGAAGTGCTTACAGCTTTGGGCCCCTAATGACATATTCCCTTCAACAAGATGCTATAGTGAGAATTCTCAAATTTTGGGTTCTTAAAAAACACAGAAATATTGTAAGAATATGTTTTCATTTTAATTCCTGGTGTGAAATATGGGGCTGCTTCAGATTGTCCACAGCAGCTGATTATGATTTGCCTTGTGTTCTAGCAGTGGTGGTGTGGTTTGGCCAGCTACAGATAATTTTTGTGATTTTTGTGACATTTGCAATTCTGGGGACTTTTGAGAAGTTATATAAATGCTAGAGCCCTGAGAGGTAGGGTTGGATGCTGGTAGGTGATTGGTTATTTGTTGGTTGCTGTTGGTTGCAGTTTGTAAAGTAACCATATGCAAAAAACAAAAACAAAAACAAAACAAAACAAAACAAACAAACAAAAACCAAGAAGAAATCAGATACCCTGGCAGTGAAGATCAAACTTGCCCCCAAAGAACTCAATACCCTCAACCAGCAGGAAGTTGTCTAAGGATGATGTCACCCCCTTTCCAACTCCTGACCTTATTCAGAGATTTTTTTCCCCCCTTTCTCTTCATCCTTTTGTCTCTCTTATCTATTGTTAGGGGGTGAAAGGGTAGAATATAAAAGAGCCCACAAACTAGCCAAAGTCCAGCTACAAGATCCCATCTAACAGTCTTTCAGTATGAATTCAAGTGAAGATTAACTCAGTGATGAGGCTAGAACTCTCATGTTCTATTTGCTTCTCAACATCATTATCAGCCATGAACCATGCATTTTGCACATCACCCTTTGGGTGTGAGGAGGAAGTAAATGCCATATCAAAACTTTAACACACACACACACACACATGCTCACACACACACACACACACACACACACACACACACACACACACACTCACATACACAAACACACACACAAACACACACAAGAGGTTGGGGGAGAGCACAAAGTATAAACAGTAGAGATGGATCTGAAGATGCTGGACTTGAAAAGTAGAGCGATAAGGTGGAGAATATGAGAAGCCACCACATACTAGAAGAGGAAAGATTCTTTTGTAAGTAGTCCAGAAGTATCAGAACTCTGCCATTAGCTAGATATCAGAGTGATGCTCCTGATCTGAGAATCTAGCCTCTTTAGAACTGAGAATATACTTATTCTTACTACCAAATTTTGGCAGTTCACTATATCAACTTCAGGAAATTAACCCAGTTATGAAGTTATGTCATAAAAATAGTGGAGTTAAATATGACCACCTATATGATTCTAAAATACAAGAATGAAATGTGACCTCATTCATGACCATCTATGTATCAGCCATGTAGACACACTGCATCATCTCAATTTCCATCATTCTGCTGCTTTTGCATCTTTAGCAGAAACATATCTATTAGGAACATTGGCACTGATGTGAACTTTCACTAATGTTCAGTGCTACTTGGATGTTTTTTGTGGTGTTGGGTATTGAGCCTATAGCCTCACACATACTGTGGAAGTACTCTACCATTGAGCTATATCTACAACTCCTTTTCGCACATTTTTTGTTTTGAGACAGGGTCTCCCTAAGGTTCCAAGCCTTGCATTGAACTTGTATAGCACATAGTCCTAAACTTGTGAGCTCTAAGTTTTCTAAGTAGTTGGGAGTAGAGGCATGGCTACTTAGACTTTTGCTTAAATTTGAATGAGAAGCTGTGGATACATCATCTATAAAATTAGTATATAATTAGCTAACAATAAAAGCGTTGGTCTGGGTTAGCATATGCCTTCCCTGTTTTTGTTTTATTCAATGCAGACAGACTTCTTTGCTGATATCCTAACCTGTGAGTTTTGGCCAGCATCACCCCTGTCTAGGATATTCTGGAAAATCAGAAAGCAAGACCCAAGTCTGTGCTAGTCAATGAGCTGATGGAGAAATAAAGATATTTTCTAAGTTGAAATGATCCAGCCAATAGAAACCATCATCAGCCATTCTCGTTTGGCATTATCTGTCCCACCAATGGTGCCTCAGAAATGCTCATGCAATAGCATAATTGGTAGTTGGCAAGCTACTCTGGGGAGCACGACACTTACATGGATCTGAGTGGGCACAGAAAGACAAAACGTGCCATGATCAGAAGATTTTACCTGCTTTTATCAGCTTCTCATTTCTGAGATGGTTTGTGAGACACCAGATCCAGGGACAGTTGTTGAGAGAATTAGTAATGACTATCCTAGTGGACAACCTGGATTTAATTTTACTATTTTTTTTCTCTGATGCTTCCAGCTGCCCTCTACTTCATTCAAAGCCCCATTGTGTACCCATTGTACAACATAAATCTGTTCTAAGTTTTAAAATTCAAACGAGATTTTTTTCCCATTGTCTCTTATCTTTTTAAGAGTCTGCATTTCCTTTAAATACTGACACCCACGGGAAAAGGGCCCATAGCCATAACTCTAGGGCTAAGATTGGATGTACATTGTGGGAGGGTAGCTCTTTCATACCTCTTGAACTTCGTAAACTCAGGTCAAAAAAAATCTGTTCCTAGTGATTCATTGAGATTAGTTCAGCCACCTTAGGGACTTGCAGGCCATAGGAATTACCAAACTTCTCTTTTGGGTTCTCTAGATAGGCTAGGATTCATTCTATTTTTTTTTTTCTCTACTGGGTTTAGAATTCTATGGTATAGTATAATGTATGGTAATGCACAGTAAACTGTTGAGATTTTATGCCTGAAATGCTATATTGTTCATGTATATATCCAACAAGTAATAGAAACCTCCATAGATAGGAAATAGTATTCACCAGACAAAAACTTCTGAGCAGAAGGATGGACACCAGATCGAAGTGAGACCACAGCAACTTTCTCTCAAGAACATGAACAACTGATGGATCTAACAGTTGAAAAGAAGTGGAACTGTTCAGCAGAACCCAATTAATTACTCAGATTGATCCTGGCATTGGCAGTGTGCTTCTCACTACCTGCCCCAACATTCTGGGTTGCTGAATGAAAGACACACAAGCACATAGCCTCTATAGTTTGATGTGCCTAGAACAGCTCAATGGCTGGGCCAGTTGCTGACCTCCATGTGGCTAGTCTACCTCCCTCCTGTATTCCTGAGTTATTACTAAGTTCTACATCTCATCTTTGTTGTCCTGGACTCAGTGGGGGGGGCACTCTTGGGCCATGACCCCCCAGCTCCTATATGGTGGCTATGTTCTCTGACCTGCACCTTTTCAGGTGTGGCATCTTCTCACCTTCTTCCAGCCTGAGCACTGTGCCTCTTCTTCTCTTTCTCCTTCCTTGGTCTCTTGTTGGGGAATTCTAAAAGTCCTGGCTCTTAATGCCCCGCTCAACTATCAGCTGCCAGGAACTTTATTTATGAACCAGAAACTTCTGGAGGTAGGGTGCACTGATGTTTCACAAGCTGATGTGAGGATTCTCACACAAACAATTTTGGGGACCCAAATTAACATAATATAAGAAGCACTAGGCCAAACCCACTACTGAACTGGTTGTTTTCCATGGTAGTACTTTAAATTATCTTACTTCCAAGTGCTTCACTTTCCACTGCTGTGGCAGAATCTATAATAAAACAACATAAAATAAGGAAAAAATTATTTTAGTGGTTTGTTCTGGACATTTTTGTTCATAGTCACTCAACTCTTGTTTCTGGGCTACAGTGAGACAGAACATTATGGGAAGGACATATATTGACCAAAATCTCCTCTCCTTCATGTAAACATAAAGCATCGTGACTAAGGAGAAGGAGCTGTGGACAAG
The DNA here is from genome assembly GCF_900095145.1 of Mus pahari. NCBI lineage: Eukaryota > Metazoa > Chordata > Mammalia > Rodentia > Muridae > Mus > Mus pahari. The sequence goes on from NC_034593.1 coordinate 53,505,294, forward strand.
AAAGACCTTTCCATGACAAATCCCCAATGACCTACACCCTCCGTACCCATGTCCTACCTCCTTCTCTCTAACACCTCCCAATAATGACATCACATTTTAAATCCACTAGTAGATTAATCCACTGATAAGGTTACACAGCCTTTGAAAAACAGTCACTCCCTCAAACCTGTGAGCTGCAATGGAGATTTGAAAACCATTTCACTTCCAAGCCACACCATTTCCACTTTTAAGTTTTAGCATATTCTTTATTGGGGTTGTTAGTCAAAGTTCATCTAAGTTAGCCTTAGATTTATTCATTTAACTTATAAGTGATTTAGAAAAATTAAATAGGTGTATCCTTAAGTACAGGAGTAGACATGTAATCAGAATATATACAAGTTTTTTTGAGTGAATGACAAAGCACTACTTATAGCAGGTAATTCATGCTTACAATTCTAAGAATACAATTCATGTCCAGATATTAACCGGTACTTGAATTCATGTTAAAGGGGTAAGTTTTATGGTGTGCACTGCACTGTGTCAGAACATATTGTACCTGTTCTCTTTAGATAAACAGTGGTGATACATTCAAATTACCACTCTCCCAGAATTAATTACACTAACCTCTGGAAAGAGCATAGGTGGGGTCCATTTCCAAGGCCTCCATCTCAACATTAAGCATTTCCTTAAGAAATTAATAAAATCAGGCGATGGTCTGTCTCCTCTGACCATCTGGGTCTCAGTACTAATGGCAGCTGATGAGTTCTTTCTATTGAATTTTTAAGTTCAGGTGGGAACAACATTTTATTATTATTATTATTCATGCTTCAGTTCACACTTACTCTCTAAGGAAAATTGAAGTAAATAGATTAGGAAAAATTAGTCAGGGGATAATTCCAGGCTGTGTCCTGATGCTTTAATTAGAAAATGTGTTTAGGCTTCAAAGTTAAATATTTCTAGAGAAGCTTAATTAAAAATAGATAAAACCATTAAAAGGCAGAAATAGAATTACAAGATTTAGCCTCATGAAAAAAATCAGTAGGTGGTTAGTAAGAGAATAAAATCATTTCTGGATACAGCAGCTATGCAGTATGCAGTTAACCAATTACCAAACATTTGTGAAATATTTTGCATATGCATTCACCCACTGATAGAGCAGGTAGAAATCACTATACCTGATGCACAAAAAAGAAACAAGAACTTCAAAGTCGTATACTTATTTGAAGAACCAACTTCATGACCAGTTCAATGTTTTATTTACTGTGCTTCAACTGAAAATTGTACCATTAGATCAACTTTGAAGGGATTCCTGAATGAAATAGTGCCCATCCTTGGTAAATAGCAAGAAATCATTCATCACAATCATATTAAGATATGAAACTTCACAATGATGTTATCTTTATGCTCCTGTGAATAATTTAAGAATATATTTGACTCAAAGTTTCAAAGGCTTTTGCTCCTTGGTGCTCTACCACATTAGTGTGACCCGAGCAAGGCTCATATGTTGGTGGGGAGCAAACTTGCTCCCTTCATGGTATATTACAAACAACCAGAGAGGAAGAAAGAAGCCAGGATCCCAATATCTCTTTCAATGGCATGATTCCAGTGACCTAATGTCCTTCAAACAGGTCCTTTAAAGGATCCACCCTTCCTAGTAACTCCATATTCCGTGGACAAATCACTAATGATACCAGCCTTTGGGGAACATTTATACATTTATTCTATAACAATGAGTTTAGTACTATGAAGATATTATCAAATAAAAGGAAACATTGTATCATCAAGTACAACAATGGAAATATGTATTTTTTCTATCAAAAAGAAATTTACTTATTTTTAAAAAATCCAAATGCATTGTCCAGAAATCCTCCCCATTGAATATTTTCTTTATTTACATTTCAAATGTTTTCCCCTTTCCAGGTCTCCCCTTCGGAAACCCCCTATCCCACCCTCCCCTTCCCCTTGCCTCTATAAGGATGCTTCCCCACCCACCCACTCCCATTCTCCTGCCCTGGCATTTTCCTATACTGTGGCATTGAACATTCTCAGGCCCGAGGGCCTCTCCTCCCACTGATGTCCTTCAAAGCCATTTTCTGCTCCATGTGTACTCTTCGATTGGTGGTCCAATCCCCAGGAATTCTGGGGGACCTGGCCTGTTGACACTTTTGCTTCCCCCCATGGGTCTGCAAATCACTCAGCTCCTTCAGTCCCTTCTTCAACTCTTCCATCTGGGACCCCTGAGCTCAGTCCAATGATTGGCTATGAGCTTCCTCTACTGTATTTGTCAGTCTCTGGCAGAGCCTCTGAGGAGACAGCCATATAAGGCTGTCAGCAAGCACTTCCCTACATCTACAATAGAGTCAGGTTTGGTGACTGAATATGGGATGGATCCCCAGGTGGGGCAGTCTCTGGATGTCCTTTCCTTAAGTCTCTGCTCCACACTTAGTCTCCATATTCCCTCCAGTGATTATTTTGTTCATCCTTCTAAAAAGCACTGAAGCATCCACATTTTGGAAAAATGTAAATTTTTTAGTTTCTTCGCAACCTGGGACAGGGTTCCACAGACTAGAAGTAGGGAGAGTTGAATTTGTGGTTTTCCCTATTTGAGTTTGTACTATTTATTTGAGTTGTCCTCTCTTCTTGGAGTCATTTGTGTCACATTTTACTTTCCCTCTCTTACAAGGTCTATCAGCAATTCAGTTACACTTTCAGAACGAAGTCTCTGGCCACACCTTATCACCTTTACTGTTGACATCCCAGATATCCCAGGCAAATCTTGCACCTCTTGCCTTGGTAACTGGTTGTTGTTAATTTGTACTTACCAGGTTTTTATTTTATTTTGCAACTATGTTAATAATTTTTTTCACAGTAGTTAGTGATTCTCACAGATGATTATCTTTCATCACTCTTCTGCTCCCAATTCTCCAATAGCTTCTCAATCATTTTGAATAAAATTAGATGTACCCACCAAGGTCTGGTCTGGGTGTGTCTGTGAGTGCTGCTTCTGGAAGCTTTTGTCACACTGCTCTCACCTCATTCATTAGTACCAACTGTCTCCCTGTTTGATGTGTGCCCATGCATCTCAGACTCCTAACACAGACTCTTCTATACTTGAGGTATCAAAGCCTATGTCACAACAGTTTATAAATGACCGACACCAAAAGACAATTACTGGTAAATAATAGGAAAAAAAAGAACTTGAAGAAGGTAAGCTGAGTAGTTTAGAAAGCAGTATGAAATGATGTATACCTTCATCCATTTAGTCTTGGTTTTGGAGTCAATAACAAACTACCATAGACTTTGAAGCTTACAAATGGTGAATACTCGTTTGCTATAGTACTTGAGGTTAGAAGTTCAAACAAAGGCTCTAATGAATTCACTATTGTATAATTCATAGGCAACACTAATTCACTATGAAAAGTCCAAGTTTACTGAAATGCAATGGCTTATTTTATTAGGGCACTGAAATGTCTAGCTTTAATTCTCAACTTGATATAATGTAGAATCACCAAGGTGAAAGTCTCAATGAAGGATTGTATACATTGGGTTGACCTATGGACATGTCTCAGGACAATGCTTTATCATCTTCATTAAGTTAACTGATGTTGAAAGATCAAGTTCATTGTGGATGGCACCAAGACATGCATTTCCAAATAGGATCAGAGTAGTGAATGAAGGCAAATAGAAACAAGCAAGCAAAGAAGCATGCTTACAATATTTCTGTCTGTCCTGGCTATGGATGGATGTGATCAGCTTTCAGTCTCCTGCCTCTGTGACTTTATCACAGGAACGTTTATTAGGGTATTTTATCATATCATAAATGAACCTAGGACAAGCACTGATTCCATTCATGAAACTGCCCTCACCTTTCTACAGCCACTTAAGAGGCCTCACCTTCTACTTTCATCTCTTTAGGAGTTAGGTTGATGACTCAATGAGACAGCATGCAGATTCATTCTATAGAATTAAGTTGAGAATAACAATAAAGAGAAAGATTACAAGTTAGCCTACATGACACAAAAGAACTTCCATTAATTAATCAGTAATAATTAAAACAACACATTTTAAACATCTTTGTGCACATTTTTACTGTATTTATTTTTCCATGTAAATGTCATAAATGTCACACTTGGAAGTACCTAGCTCTTGGGGGTGTATAATGAAGTGAGAAAACAGGGGGAGAGAAACAGCAAGGACCACAATGAAAACTGGATATGAAATTTAAGGAAGACATGGTTATGGTAGTTAAAATATAGTTGTGGGTAGTTGGGTGGGTGGGGGAGCACCATCATAGAAGCAAGGAGAGAGGGGATGGGTATGGGGTTTGAGGAGGGGGAGCTGGGAAAAAGGATAGCATTTGAAATGTAAATAAATAAAATATCCTATAAAAAATGAAAAAAAAAGTTGCTGGTCAAGATGTAGATGAAATCTGTACAATATACATATATTCTGAGGAAGTATGCACCTGTTTATTTTGAAATAACTCAATTGTTTTTATTCTTAATAGTACTTTCAGCATATTCATATTTTTAAAAAATCCTTTTGCATGAAGTTAAATTGTTATTTGGCACAGTTGTGCACGTTTTTCTGTAGGGTTGAATATAATGAAACCATGTTCTCCTGAACTCCGTGATATGGAATGGTAGCAACATCGCTGCTTTAACAGGAGCATCGGTAAACTAGTTCAAGCTTTATCATCCCATCCAGTACAGAAGAGAAGAGCTGATAGGGTAAGATTAAACAAACCAGAAAAAAAAATACTTGTCTCTCTGGTATACTTCACTGGGCAGAAACTCAATAACCCATCTACCATCAGGAACTTTCTGCTATACACTAACATCAATAAAAACATGAACAGTTCTCTTTTTCTAAAGACAGGAATGTAAGTTTGTTATAACTGGATATAAACATCACAGTTTATAATTTCTGGACTCTCAGCTTTAAAGCCAAACTATCTCGTCACTGTAAATATTTATTCAGTAATTATTAAATAGATCAGTGCAGCACGCTTGCTCCAGCTGGAAGTGAGCAGACAGCTTGCTGCTCCTCATGTTACTGTATAAATCATTCTTCAAATAAGGCTAAGAATGGTGGTTTTGATGAAATCCTCAAAATGTGAAAACTTAAAGGAAGGCTGCATTTTGAGGCTATTTCTCTCATCTGAGTTTTCATTAATTGGATTCAAAAGGAATGTTCTTTTTGAAAAATAACATAAAAATAAGATGAAACAAAATGATATAAATAAAATGCAGTAAAAATAGTTCGTGTTGCTCTTAAAAAGTCTCCAGTTTCAGTTCATATCACCTACTTACATAAGCTAACAACCATCTGCAACTACAATTCCAGGAGACATGATGCCCTTTTCTGATATCCACAGGTACCCACCCACATGCAAATATCTCTATCTATCTATCTATCTATCTATCTATCTATCTATCTATCTATCTATCTATCTATCCATCTATCTCCCTTGATAAAGATGTTCTGTAGTGACAGTTTTGTTTCTTTTAAAATATAAATATTATAAAAATATATTTTTGTTTTAATCCCAGGAGTGGGATATGGGGGTGCATGAGATAGTCCACAAAGCTGATTATGATTTGCTTTGTGCTCTAATAGGGGCATGATTTTGCCAGCTCCAGATATTTTCTGTGATTGAATGACATTTGGGATTTTAGGGACCTTTGAGAGGGTATATAAATGCTAGACTCCCAAGATACAAGGTGGGTTGTTGGCTGTTTGTTGTGGTTTTTAAGTGTGCAAAGAAGGAACATCAAAAAGAAGAAATTAGATATCCTGCCAGCAAAGATCAAAGTTGTCCCAAGGAACCTGACACCTCCAATCAGCAGGAAGTAGACTAAGGATAAACATTATACCCTTTCCCTCTATCCTTTTTTCTTTTCTATCTAGTTTTAGGAGTTTGAAAGGGTGGGGAAAAGGTGGAAGAAAAAAGTAGCAAAGTCCAATTACCTATTCCTCCCGTTATGTGAAATTCTTTTCATCTGCTTGGAATCTGCTCCAGGTATTTCTTTATTCTTAAATAGTCTACATTTCAGCTTTCGAATCTGATATTTAGGTTGAATGATGCATCAATACGCCTAAATACTTTCATCCCTACAGTGTCCATAAGCCATTTAAGCATAAACTTATAGCCTTGAGTTCTAAAGGCTGGGAAATCCATGATTGTGGTCTGGTGGTATACAATACAGTTTTGGATGCAGTTGCCATTGTGGCTTGCATATGATGGTCTCCTTTATGATTTACATATGACTGCTTCCTTCTTGTACCCTCACATAATCAACAGAAAAGATTTTCAAGTTTCCCCTAAACAAATCTATTCAAATACTATTATGGTTAAGATATTGCCAACAGGGCAAGTAAGATACCTCAGTGGTTAAAGGTGATTGCTGTCACACCTTAGATCAGTCCCCAAAGCCAACACAGTGAAAGGTGAGAATGAATACTTGAAAAATTTCCCCTAACATACACACACATACACCCACCACCACCAACACCACCACAATCACCAGTAGCAACCAAAGCACACACTAATAAATTAAATAGTTAAATCTAAATAGTTCAATTAGTTCTTAATGGTCAACAAAATAATGGAGTCAGAAATGGATTATGCTTTGTTGCTTTCACTCTTACAGGATTTATAATTCTAAAGTAGGTATACATGAGGGTCTTTCAAAAGTTTTATACTCTCTTCTTTGTTTAGTTACAAAGAAATGTATCAGTTAAAACATGTGTTGCTTTTATTCTTGTGGTGTTGATGTTTAATAATTATGCCTCCAATGCTGTGCCTCTTAACTCTCCAAACTTAGGAAATGAAATTTTAATTTGAACCATGCCACTCAAGTAGTAAGTGCTTATTCCACTCACATGGCAGCCATATGACCACTCTAAAGCTTGTGAGTCAGATGTTCAGAACACTTGGTAATTTTGTGGACATGTTTTTAATTTACTGTTATTTAACTTGGTTAATTTAAAAAAAATGTAGTTAATTTAAAAATAAATAAAAACAGATATTGTTGCCATTAAAATCAACATTTCAAAAAACCAAGAGCTTGAGTTCAATTTCCAGTTATAGGTCAACTGTTCTAAGAGAGATGACCTTTAAGTGTTAAGCAGAACACACCGTTGCTTGCATCCAGGTGATTTTAAGTTACAGGAGTGAAAGGTCTTAGGGGCTAGAAAGATGGCTCTGCAGTTAACAGCATTTGCTGCTCTTCCAGGAGGCCTGGGTTCAGTTCCCAGTACCCTCATAGGGTGACTTTTAGCCCCCTATAATAGGAGCGGCTCTTCTGGTGTCCACAGGCATCTGTACACAAATGGTACACATATAGCATGCACACATACAGACACATAAACAAATAGTTAGACACTCATACACACAAATAAAAATAAAATAAATATTAAATAATAAATATTGCTGTGGATCTCAATGTTTGAAACATTTAGACATTCATTACAATTTTACACTAAATTGCATAGCCATTTTGCTGTATGGTTGATATTGTGTAAAGTGAGTCCTTGCCTGCAATGGTATCTCAGCAGAGAGAGATGACAGTATGAGGAAATAAAGCATGGTCCTAGCTCTTAAAGACTGATTACCCCATAAAATATCCCTAGACTATATCTACTGACTGACTTGGCTAGGAATTGATAAAGACCGTGCAGTACACTCAACTTGAGGCCCCTTCCTCTATTACAGATTAGAGTAAGTAAGCCCTGAGCTTCTTTGATGTACAGGACTTTTAGTGTGTGTTAAGTACTTCTCTTCATCCCTTCTCGTGGCTCTGTGTTATTCAGTGTGTTCAACATTTCCTTTTGTCAAACTGAATGGAGCTCATTTGTCTGGGTAGAGCTCTCAGCCTTGCTAATAATGCTTAGTTGTCTTGATTCCTGTTCACACTGGGTATTTTCTTCTTAGAGAGGGGGCTACAAAGTCTCATCACTTAACATAGACTAATTATATGCATCATGTCTCTGGGATTCATTTACTAGTCAATGAGATTTAAGGAATATCCAAAATAATATTAAAATAGGTATGATGTTACAAATAGACCATAAATGAGACAAATGATATACAAGTTATTGTGAGAGAACTCCCTCTTTCATTAAAGTAATATTTGTCTTGCTTTGCTTGTATTAAAAACCAATTTTAATATCCAAAATGCATTCAAGGAGAAAAGGAAAATGGTTGTTTCTTTCCTATGCTAGGAAGAAGGTGGCTTCAGAAATTACATGGATACTAGACTCACCAGGAGATGCTTAGGGACCTCATTCTTTCTGATTGTATTTGTATGTGCCTACAGAATACGTTTTGACTAGCATCACTACGTTCCTTTGATTTGTAAGAAAGTACAATGGCTAGAAAAACGTCTGTCATTCCATCAAGGGGTTACAACCCTCAAACACTGAGGATATTGACAAGAACAACAATGTTCTAACAATTAGTAAACTTATTAGCTACTTATATATTTTCTTTGGAGAAATACTCAGTCATATGGCTTATGTTTAATTGGGTTGCTTTATTGTTTAGTTTTGAGAGTTCTTTATATATTTTAGAGATCAGAGCATGCTTGCATGTATGGCTCAGAACTATTTTCTGTCATTCTGAAGGTGGTGTTTTTCACTAGCCCAATACCATCATTTGAAGAAAAATATTTTACCATTATTTATCATTTTGTTGATTATATTTTAAGTGTAATATCATTTAAGTTTACTCCTATATTTTCTTCTGGAGATAACATTTAGATTTTTAATATAACATATGTTCTCTTCTGTGTGTCTGGTATTAATTCAGGCTCCATTGCTTTTTGTGTGAAGATCTGACCATTCCATGATTATTTATTGAAAATTAATTGTTTGTCCCATTGAATTTCTTTAACATTTCTATTAAAGAGTCAATAGTAATTCTTAAAAGAGGAAAGATGATAGAGAATGTACAGGCATGGCCTGATAGAGTCACTTGGGAATAAATATCTGAAGAAGTGGATGATGCCTGAGTGTCTCTCCTTTATTAGCAAAGTAAAATATGTAATTTTGCCAAACAGGAGACCAAGTGAGAAGTCCTTCCCTGAGAGACTGACTAGTGGTCTTAGCAAGATCAGATGGTAGGAGACATACCTTAAGACAGAGAATCTCAGAATTTCTGTACACTTTGACTACCAACATAGAGACTACAACTAGTCAAGATGTGAAAAACAAGAGACCATAGAATACTTACCTCTAAATGGTACCTCTATATTATAACTCTGTCTTCTGAGACTCAGGGAACATCTCTGAAGGAATGGAATGCTGGTCAGACACAGAAACAGTGGGTGACTACAGCAAAATGCTGCTTACTGGGCATAAGAGGGTAGTTGTATTACATGAATTCATAGAAGTTGTGTTAGCATGCGCAAGGCTGATGTAAGCACAAAAAAAGACAAACATCCAATCTGGAGGAGGAAAAGTAGGCATGACATCCAAAGTTTAGCTGAGGAGCTATTGGCAGTTGATAGCTGGGAAAGTAACAGTCTTCCCTAAGAATGTGGACCATAGAAGGTTGACTAGATGATAGTGGATGACCGCACAACCAAGAGCATGTGAGCAGCACAAATTAACCTTGATGAATTTAAGAAAAAAAATGACTCCAAATCATGTGGGCGGGGGAGGATTTGAGGAGTTGGGTGTTAAATGGGATCAAAACACCTCAAATGAAATTCTTAAAAACTTAATTTACAACATTTTTTCAAATCATAAAAAGAAGGGAGCCATACTAAAAAGCATATGACAGACAGTACTGACACAGGGAATAAATGCTAAGGGAAACCCTTTCTCTGGGCATTAGACCCTCAACAATCTATTAGAACAGCCACAGTATGCCTTTTTAAAAGACCATTCATGCAGTGACCTGAGACCTGTGAATCACAGTTTAAGGAAACTCAAAGTAGGTGCCAAGAGAATAATACTGGAACCAAGCTACAAAATATTGTTAGAATGAGGGGAAGAAATTTGAATGGGAACGGCATGATATTTAGTGAGGTACAAATGTGACTGGACCAGATTCTGAATAGATATTCTTAAATCTGTACAGCTTTAAGAACAACATCTCACAATAAAATCTGGTTAAATAAATCTGTAACTTCTATGCTTGCTCAACAGAAAACACTAAAAAATTCTTTAAATTGAAGAGCAAATAAACGCATATTGATACACTTATAAGAATAACTAAAACAAGCCGGGTGTGGTGGCACACACCTTTAATCCCAGCACTTGGGAGGCAGAGGCAGGCGAATTTCTGAGTTCGAGGCCAGCCTGGTCTACAGAGTGAATTCCAGGACAGCCAGGGCTATACAGAGAAACCCTGTCTCGAAAAACCAAAAAAAAAAAAAAAAAAAAAAAAGAATAACTAAAACATACTAGAATGTCAGTTAATCAAATAAGATGTTGAAAAATACCAAATACAATAATATCAGCACAATGACAGGAATCAACACACATCCTTCAATAATAATTCTAAATATTAATTGCCTCAATTCTCCAAACAAAGATTAGCAAATTATATTTAAAATAAAACTGAAGCTTTAGAGATGGTTCAGCAGTTAAGAATATTTACTGCTAGTCCAAAGGATCCCATGTCTGGCAAGTCATAACCCCCAGTTGATTATAGCTCCAGGTGATCCAACACCCTTTTCTGAATTCTGCAGGCACCTTCTCTCACTTATTTATGTACACACACATAAACACACACACACACACACACACACACACACACACACTTAAAAATAAAGTAAAAATCAGGATCTATCTATATAAATAAATCAATATACAAATATTTACATAAATATATAAAAGGAACCAGAAAACAGACTGACTTCTGTACTACTGGTTAGAAAACAGAATCCCAGACAAAACTAATTAGAAGCAGTAAACACTGATTAAGGGAAAGAACAATCCCCCAAGATGATATGATTCTAAACATATATATATAAACATGGTAACAAGAATGCACTCTGCTTTATAAGATTAAAAAAAATATTGGATATAAAATTGCAGATTTACCCCAATGCAATAATAATGTGACTTCAGCTGACATACATTCAACAGTTGACAACACATTGAGACAAAAGTAAATAAATACATAAGCAGAGAAACACCCTAGATAAAATGAACAAGAAAGTAACAACAACAAAGCAAACAAAACAAATAAGAAAACCCTACAGAATATTCCACCCTAATACCACACAATGGGCCTTTTTCTCATGAGTGCTGAGATTTTCTCTTAAGTAGATCATGTAACAGGATACACACCAAGGGTTAACAAATACAGAAAAGTAGAAATAACTTGTGTTGTATTTAAGCAGATGGGAAACAGTAGTACACGTAGGTTCAGTGGGATTGAACAATGTGTTATTAAGTGATAAATAGGTCATTGAAGTCAGAAGAGAATAAAAAAAAATCCCAGAGTGAAATGAAAATATGAGAAACAAAAACATAAAATACAATTAAAGCAGTTTAAGAAGTAAATATATAGTCATAAGTACACAATATAAAAGTCAAAGATCTCAAAAGGTGACTTTCGCACTTACAACCCTGAAAAGCAAATCCACACCAAATCCAAAATCAGTCAATATAAAGGAATAATTAAAATTGGGGTAAAATTAATATATTCAGATAAGAGCGCAGCAGTCCAATTCCCACTAGGAAATGGATTTTCTGACAAAAAGACAGTCCCTTCTTTTATTCTCATCATCTGGCATGCTACATCCTTCTTAGAGCAAGTTGTTAAGCTGTGTTAATAATTCTTGATTTCATCAAGTTTCAAGATATGAATCAATGAGTATTTACACACCAAAAAGACAAGTGATTTTTTTTTCATTTTTTAAAAAAATGTCAGTAAGGCCATAGCTGGCCAATTCAAACTTCTGTCATTCATAGATAACTTAAAGGGTTTTTTAATACATACATACAACACAGAATCTTGGTTCTTTACTAGCATATATTACAGTTTCAATTATCAAAGTATAGTAGTTTAACAACAAACATGAATGTTAACACAAATTATTAAATATCAATGACAGGAAAGATATGTGCTAGATCTTCCTAAAATGCAGCTCTATGTCCTGATTTTAGATAGTTTCTGTCAAGAGCCAAGGTATATATTAATGTCATGTGTTGTTTTTATTCTCGATTAGAAACTCCTCTATATAAGTGGATCTGTAAATTATACTTAAATTTCTCATCATGGACCAAGTTTCAGCACCAGTAAAGCTGAGACAAAGCTACATCCCACTGAGGTATACATGCAAGTTACAAGAATAGGACCCTATATCCACCTTTCACCTTTCATGTTGTACTGCATGTGGATGGGGCTCTAAAACATAATCACTGTGGAGAGCCAGCTACAGTCAGCTAAGCTAACCTAAGGCTAAGGCATGCGGATCAGGAGGAACTAGAGAGTTGTAAAGAGGGGGCTGAAGTTTCTAGCGCTTGAATATATGACTTCATTGACTAAAGCATCTATGGGAATCTGTGAACTCTGAGATGTATCTCAACATAAGTACTAATAAAGAATTTATAAGCAACACAAGAAAGAAAAGACAGCAGTGATTAGAACATGAACAACCCAGGCAGAGACAGTTCTCTTTATATAAAGTCCTTAGTGAAATAATTTAAAAATGCATAGCACTAGAGGCACCTGAGGAATGCTGAGAGTGGGAGAATTGGTCTTCTCCAAGAATAGAAAACCAATTGGTTATCAATACCAAATAGTCACTACCATAAAAATACATACAAGTAATTTTGTACAGACTAAGCAGGATATATTTTGAAATATATACATGCATTCACATACATTTGTGCAAATATGAACAATTAATTTTTTAAAAAGATCATACATTTGAAAGAGAGCAAGGAAAGATCTATAGAAAGTTTTGAAGGGAGGAAAAGGAAGGGCAAGATTCTGCAATTAAAAAACTATTTTTTAATTCATAATAAAAGTAAGAAATATCCAGTTTCTGGTTCCTGGCCCTCCAGGCAGTGTCATACATGGGCTTCCTCTAAGACCATGTCTTCTGAGGGTTAAGACCCATCCTTTGGCCCCAACTCACAGAGCTGGAAACCAATCTATAATACATTGGCTTTTGTCTCAAATGATCAGTTGCTACAGATGTCTTCATTCTCCATCTCACACCCTGAGTTACTGCATGAATATGATGCTGAATATGAAGTTGTGTCTTTCTGTGCATTCTCTTAATACAATTAAGTCTTCAAAAGAAACAAGAACAAGAACAATGAGGGGTTCCATTTATACAAAAATTTTTCGTTTAACGTAAAAACTTAGAACCAAGCTTTACTAGTTCCTAAAAACCTTTGGAAATTCAAAGGAAGCAACTGAATCACTTTTTTTTTTTTTTTTTTTTTTTTTTTTTTTTTTTTTTTTTTTTTTTTTTTACTTTGTTCTGGTAGCCAGCAATCAAGGGGATTTGGTTGAGACCATGACCATTTTAAATACAGGGGTACAACTGCATGGGTTTGGTCATGGCTGCTCTTCTGTTGGAGCAACTGTTTATATTCTTCCCCAGTGTTGTTTATTTTTGTCAGACTAGGAATGGTTAGTTTCATTTTTCTCAAAGAAGAATAAATGAATGCATGATTTCCATAATGAAATGTGTTGACGACACGTATCCAATGTTGTGGAAGAAACATATTTCTCTCTTATAAGATTCTAGGTGCTCGAAATGAAGATTGTGTTTACTTTCGAGATCCATTTGAATTTTAGGTGTGGCAGTGGTTTTAAGAAAAAGGAACAATTTATTGAAGCAAATCTTGCTTTCATGCAGAGTAATAAAAGGTTTCAGCTTTGCATTCAAAGCCACTGAGAAAAGCATGAAATCTGTGGGTTTTTCTTCAGTTTGAGCTCTCCTTGAAGTCTGTAGTCAGTGAGAACAAAGTATTCTGAGGTTACAAATGGGTTCAAGTGGAGTTGGAGAGTTGACTTGGCAGTTGAGGGAGACTGCACCTCTTTCAGAGGATACAAGATTAGCTCCTAACATCTATCTTGGGTGGCTCACAACGCCCTATAACTCCAGCTCCGGGGAATTTAATGTTCTTTTCTGAACTATATGGGTAGCTGTGCTCAAGAGTGTTCCTATGCCCCTACACACAAATAAAAATAAAAACCATTTTAAATGACTTTAAAGTATGCTATAATTTTATATAAAATCATCTAAAATTTGTATCATTAACACCCCTCAGAGATGTTAGAATGAGGACTTACAAAGATGGTGTGATGCCTGTGTCCCCACCTCAGAAACTAAAGGCAGGTTGCAGTCCTAAGCTTTTGTTCTAAATTGACAATAAATAGCTTGGTACGTATTTTTACAGAAGGATTTATTCCCAATTCTTATAACTACTCTCATGTCTGTTAAATTTATCTAGTGTATCTGAAAGTACTGAATATTTGAATTTACTTGTTGCTTATTTACTTCAATAAAGAAGTGGATCATGAAAACTTTCATGTGTTAATGTATAAATTCATTTACTTGTATGGCCAAATGTGGCATGTGTTTTGGGGTCCCAGCTGTGGTTCCCAATCCTCTGCTTCCTCTCTTCCAGGGTGTCCAGATATCACTGCACACCAGTCCAGAATTGGTAGAGTTCTGCAGAATCTGGGTCCAGCTGAGAGTGTGTGCCATGGATGAGGGAGTAGGGATAAGAAGGCCTTCTCTAAGGACCTTAGTGTTATAGCTCTTTTAGGCAAAGGCCTTCTCTGCTAATCTTCAATGACACATCTCTCTGAGATGGTCTTAACTTGTTCACATGTCTTTAATTTTTGTGGATTCGATCTCCAGAGTTGTCACATTTTGGGTTTTCTTTANTGCTTCTATTTCCCTTTTTAGGTCTTGAATGGTTTTGTTTAATTCCATCACCTGTTTGTTTCTGTTCTCTCTTTCTTTAAGGACGTCTACCTCTTTAGAAGTATTCTCCTGTTTTTCTTTAAGGACTTGTACCTCTTTAGCAGCGTTCTCCTGCATTTCTTTAATAATGCCCTTCTTAAAGTCCTCTACCAGCATCATGAGGTATGCTTTTAAATCCGATTCTTGCTTTTCAGGTGTGTTGGGGTATTCAGGACTGACTGAGGTGGGAGT
>NC_034593.1:53520426-53520956 GCF_900095145.1 Mus pahari
GTGAAACAGGTATATATGAACATTGGAGAATGGGAAGGAGTTTTCAGTGAAAATTAAAATCATTGTCTAGAGTTTAAAGTTCTGTGAATGCTTCCTTTGAATGGAGAGGCATTTCAGGAATCTCAGGAGCTTGCTGGACAAGTTCTTATCCAGGGGCAGAAAGCTGAACCTGTAATTTCATGAAGGCTACATGACATTCAGCAGGTAGAAATTATAGAGGTTCCAGGCTCCCCAGACCAGGTCAGAGAAGGAAAAGCATTGCTGGTAAAGGGAGTCTCTCATTTTATGCTGAGCTCAGAAGGTTATCCAGACAATGGTAGACTTCAACTTTAATTAGGAGGATCCAACAGCCAAAGATAAATTATTTGATGAATGATAAGCTACAACTGAAGATCAACAATAGAGTGCTACTTAACAAATTCTCAATTATTAATCTGCACTAATTCTCAGAATGNATTATACAGAGGGCCAAATGAACTCNCCCCCGACACCTTCAAAGTGCTGACTTTTGTTCTGTGAATGCATCTGAG
>NC_034593.1:53520967-53548719 GCF_900095145.1 Mus pahari
CACACTGTTCATGTTCTACTAACACCAAGACCATGCTAGGAAGCACGCCAGTGTCTAATGTCATTGCCATTCTTACTGAATATTTTCCTGCTACTGTCACAACATTTTTGTTATGCTATGAGTTCCTCTCATATTACTAAATTTTATGTCAAATTATTAGACATGCACAGTACTGTATTTCCCCTTTGGATTATATTTAGTATGTAATTTTTATTTTACCATGCTTCTTTGATTCATTCAGCAGTTTGTTATTGCTATGAATTTAGCATTTTATTTATACCATCTGTCTTATTTAGCTTCCAGTTGTACTAAAATTGAAACTAGATCACAGCAAATGTTATTGTTCAACATTTAGTTACTACTTAAAATATTACTGAATAAATCGTAAATAAATGTGACTTATAATAACTTATTTGATATCAACTATGAAAATAGATAAGGTAAAACTATAAACTTTAAAACTGTAAACTATAAACTTTAAAAAATGTTTTTCATTGAAATGGAGTTACACAATTTCTCTGTGTTCCCATATATCCTCCCAGCTCCCCTCTTTAAAACCATTTACATGTCCGTACTCTCAGTACTCTCAAATTGATAATCTATTTGTGTGTGTGTGTGTGTGTGTGTGTGTGTGTGTGTGTGTGTGTGTTGTAACCCGCTTAACCAGTTTATGGTGGTGGTGTACATATGGTCCACATTGGACAACCAATAAGAGCAGTCACCCTCTGGAAGAGGCTAACTCTCTTTATCTATGCATTACTAATTTAAGAAGCCTTTATAGAAGTGCTGCCATCATGAGCCTGCCCAGCATTATAAAGGGGAGAACTTCAACATGAAAGAGAAATTTCTGTCAGAGCATTGGAAAGACCTACACCTGGAAGATAGAACCACAAAAAGAGACAAAGACGGAACTAATGGCCCAAGAGGCAGAGGTAGGTTCTTAGTGTAAAATTCACCAAAAAATTAAAATTGCAACATATCTTTTCAAGAAAAAGATTGAAGATGGGGGGGGGTGCTCTCAGAAACCAGGTTAGCTGTTTAGGAAGGTCTCCATGACCTTTAAGGTAGCAGAAATCAAAAGAGAATTCTAGCTGGAGTTTTTTCATAGTTATCTGAATTCAGATTGTTGTTTCAAAAGTATTTGTTGGAGGGAGAAGGAAATTTTTCAATGAAATGTGTGATGAAGAAGATTGAACTAGAGAGAGGTAGTTTAGCAATTGCTAAACATTTATCTGAGAAAGGGGGAGTGATCCTTGAAGTGAGCAGAGTTGGGACAGGACAGAAGATATGGTGGGAACTGGTGATACAGAGTCTAAGGGAAGCAGAGAGCCCCTGGGGCTTGGGGGTTGCAAGGAGAAAGTGACGGAGAAGATGGCCATTCTGAGGATGGAGCCAGTCAGGTACTCACACATATAAAGGACAAGAGTGTTTAAACTGCTTAATGTTTTCATTTCAGACCTAAGGAGTGTTTACTCAGTGTATGAGGGACTTTTAACTCTATGAAGAACATTTCATAGCTATTATTGATAACACTGAAACTGTTGAAAAATTAATAGCAATTTGAAAATGAGACTTGCAAGATGGGTCATCAAGTGAAGGAGCTCATAAATAGACATAACAATAAATAAATAAATAAATAAATAAATAAATAGCTATGATTAAATAATAAATAAATGAATGAAAATGAAAGAGAGAAAGAAAGAAACAAAGAAAGAAAGAAAGAAACAAAGAGAAAGAGAAAGAAAGGAAGAATTTTTCTTTCCTTGGAATATGCTAAGATTTAAGACTAAGTCTACTATCGTTTTAGTTTGTTTTGGTACTTGTGGCCACATTACTGGATTTAAACAATAATTGAATCTTTAAAATATACATTTTTATTAGATATTTTCTTTATTTACATTTCAAATGCTATCCCAAAAGTCCCTTATACCCTCCCCCACCCTTCTCCCCTACTCACCCACTTCCACTTCCTGGCCCTGGCATTCCCCTGCATTGGGGCATATAAAGTTTGCAAGACCTAGAGGCCTCTCTTCCCAATGATGGTCTATTAGGCCATCTTCTGCTACATATACANCTAGAGACACGAGCTCAGGGGGTACTGGTTAGTTCGTATTGTTTTTCCACCTATAGGGTTGCAGACCCTTTCAGCTCCTTGGGTACTTTCTCTAGCTCCTCCACTGGGGGCCTTGTATTCCATGCAATAGATGACTATGAGCATTGGGATAGCCTCACATGAGACAGCTATATCAGGGTTCTTTCAGCAAAATCTTGCTGGCATATGCAATAGTGTCTGGGTTTGGTGGCTGATTATGGGATGTATCCCCAGGTAGGGTAGTCTCTGGATGGTTACATTTTAATGTTAAAATACTATTAGAATATATTACAATTTCCTAGAAATTTTGTATTAGTGGTATTGTTTCAAAAAGCATTCCTGACTGTTTGAAGATAGAGTTAGTATGCAAGTTGGGTTTCTTTCCTATTTGTTCTGTATGCTTAGCATTCCTTCTATGAAACAGCTTCTGACACTACAGTACTCTGGTCCCATGAGGAACTCCTGATTGGATCTCAGGTATACTAAGAGACCACAGTCCCTTGAGGAATGCCATTTGAGAGAATCTCCGATACAGTTTCCCTGTCTCCTGAGGAACACCTTCTGGTGAGACTTCAGATTCTTGCGGTATTAATTTGCTGCTTTAAATCTGCCTTTTTTCACTGAGAGAAAACTCACTCTAAGTTTGTTTTCTTTCAGTATTGCTTAAGTAAAAATTCCACGGATCTTTGTGAAGCAGAACCTGTCTTAAAAATGCTTGTTCTTCTTCAAGAGGCTTTAAATAGACTGGTAATGGCCACATTTGGAGGGAACTTAAATAAATGAAAGCATCCTCTCCTGCTGCTGGAGTCATTTTCAGCCCACTCTTCCTTCATATCTGAGCTACTGCTAGAATACATATGTAGTCCCTTCCTTTGCCATATCTGAAGGGCATGGATACTTTTTTGACATGGTTCTCTGTGCACTAATCTATCCTTTGCTTCTTACCAGTTAACTCCTAGATGACTCTGCAGCTTCTCCTGCCTTTGTTCTATGGTCTAAGCTTCAAAGAGCAAAAATAACCCTTCAAAATCATCTGCCAGACCATGGGCACCTTCTGCTCCAAGCTTCCTATACTTTTTCATTTCCTATCCCCTCTTTTACTACATACTCCTTCGTATGTTGATGATGTCAAATGGCCACAGGCACTCATCTCTATTTTGTCTTCCTTCACTCTTTACCTGAAGTCACTGCTGGGAAGAAGCTTGCAGCTCATGAGTTTATTCTGATTACATAGTCATGTACATGAGCAGTTAGAGCAGCATCAGGGCCCAGCAGCATGGAATCATAGAGAAGTTCATCAGTGTGTCTGGAATTCCAGAAAGCCACACTCATGGAGCTCCCTCTAAGAAGTGCCATACAGGCGGCTCAGCAGGTCTGTCTCCCTTCCCGGAAGCTGTTATGTTTTTATGACTTTGGGCAGGGGTGCTGTGAATCTTCTAATTTTCAGGAACTTCCTGCCAGTACTGAATTCTTGAACCCAGCAAATCTGTTTATTCTGAGTTTTAACAAGTCTTCCCAAAAGATGGCACATGTCAGTAAGAAGAAGTTGTTCAATAACTTAATCAATACAAGAAAATATGAAGATGACATTCAAAGTATCTCATCAGTTGGATGAAAACATATATTAGGACAAGTATAAAGAACCTATGGCTTTGTGCTTTACATTTTGTTTCATAGCTAAGCTACTAGCATTACTCTCTTTTCGTTACACAGGTTTGGTGCACAGGCTGCAATTCTAGAAGCCAAGTACAAGGCTAAAATACATAAATGTTTAATAGTATTTGTACCAAGCAGGTAAAATGATTCGTTCCTCTCACTGTGAGTACCAGGAGTTAAAGGTGAGCCTGGGCACTTCGTAGGAAGGAAAGCATGGAAAACAAAATGAAAAACAAAAACAGCTGATGGGAAGCAGAGTCTTGTTTATTGCCCTGTGCCAATTCTACCCAGATGCCCGATGTATTCCTCCTATCACCCCACAGTGAGGAACATAAAAGCCCTTTGTTTACTTCTTGCCAAGCCACTCAGCAGCATCCTTCAGTTTGTAGCCATGCTATCTGAAGTAGCTTAGCAAAGTGATCTCTTCAGTCTCATATTGTATTCCCACATAGAGGAGTTCTATAAATACACTGCTCTACAGCAGGGTGCAGCCATTATAGGCCCTCATAGATTGGTACCTGAGCAAGGGCCCTGCAGGCTAACCCCTTAATCCTGTTCTGGTGGGGCTCTCCTTTGTGTGTTCTTTAGGAATATGGAGTGCTGTTGTTCTGCACCAAAATCTCCTCTAGCTGAAATCAACTGAATGCCATCTTACAACTTCACTTAATTAAATAAGCCCTTCACAATAACAGCCGTTTTTCTTATTATCAAGGACAGAATCGAAACTTCAACCATAACAAAAACACACAGAGGCCATGTTTTTAATGCAAATAAAAATCAACATTTAAATGAAAGAAAACTGTTCAACTAAGATTGCTAGAATAGTAAATGAATCATCCAGATTCTGTAGTTTAGCTTGCTTGCTTTGTTTTGTTTTGCTTCTTTTTTTTTTTTTTTTTTTTTTTTTTTTTTTTTTTTTTTTTTTTTTTTTTTCCCATTCTTGGGCAGCTCAGCTAAAGAGTTTTCTTCAAGCCTGTGGGCTTTGTAAGGGGCATCTCCAGCTCTGTCCTGCAGAGAGGGCAGTGACAGGAGAACAAAGGCAAAGGCCAGAGTGACAGCTCTTGGAGAATTGGAGTCCTGTTAGATACAAAAGGAGCAAGCAAGGACAGAATGCAAGCAAGGTCAAGGCCAGGCAAAATCTCTGTGAGCTGTGATGGTCCCTCCCACCTTTTTTTCTTGTTTGCAATCCATTTGCAGCAAGTATGTCTGTTTCAAAGACATAGGTTTATCAGTAGTTTTGAGTTTCATGCACTGAGCAGAAACTATATTAGCTAAAATACATTGTAGTGTTTTGCTTGTTAATGAAGGTGTTGAGTAGGACACAACTGAAGGGAGTTATTTCTATGTCTGACTTGTTAGCACAATGTCCTAGTGTCTTGGTATTAGTAAGACCCTAGAGGAAGACTTCAGGACTTTTTAAATAACTCTAAGACAAACTTTCTCCAAGAATGTCTCCATACAGAAGTAGTGCATTTTTTTTCTAGCCAGACTTGGTTCATCATTAGACTAAGTCTAGTATTACTAATTTATTACTATTGCTAGACTATTAGCTAGACTAAAAGTTTTTACTACTAACCCCCTAAAGTTAATTGTGAGAATACTGAGGTTTCCAAGCCTCCAGTGCTACTAAATTTTAACAAAAACTTTCAGACCTTTTAAGCAATTGACCCATCAGTTAAGAGAGTTTATAGAGGGTCAGGATTGGTTTCCAGTACCCACATAGCATCTCATAACTCTCTGTAACTCCAGTTTCAGAGAATCTGATATGTCTCTGACCTTTGCAAGCCCCAGAATACATATGGTATGTATATCTATTCTCAGAAACAGGAACATTCATATAAGATAAATAAATATGAGATATTTTGTGCCTATTTGCTTCTACTCATTTTATGACCAGAAACCTGGCATACTCCTAGATATCTGGTACTCATCAACAGTTCTAAGTGTTTACTTCTATGGAATCTTATGCTTTGATGTTACACTTGACCACATTTTCCTTCTGACTCTTTGGAGGAAGTCTTGCAAGAAGTCTTGACCCGAATGCCTCAGACAGAATATCACAAATAAGAGGCAGTGAGAATACTTTCTCCTGCCATTTTGGGCAGCTGCAGCCATTCCTCCTTTTTCTTTTTTATAAGTTGTATTTCCATGTTTTTCTGCATGCCTTACAGTTCTCGTTCTGTTCCCAGATATGATAAATCACATAATTTGTATCAAGATAATTTTATATTGCTATAAATTTCCTTGACCTTTTTTCTGCATATGATTGTTTGGAAGCAATGTGATTCACTGGAAATTTATTCTTATCTTGTTAGATAGAACAAGAACTAAAGTTATTTTTTCTCAATAGTGAACAAGGATATTTTAGAAACTGAGTCACAGTCTCATTGTATTATGTTATCTACTTGTCTGTCTCCTAAGACAGTGTTTTGTCTCTGAACTTCGTCCTCTCCTGTCTGTGGAATTTTTTTTTCCTGAACTCCCATTGATGTGTTGGGCCTTTGAAAAAGGAATGTCGGTATAGTTTTGGAATTTTCTCTCCCTTGTAACTGTCATTTTTCTTGAAGTTTACCTTACAAACTCTGTTGCCTACACTATGACTATATGTCTATTCCAATGATAAAATATTTTCATAATGGAAATTAAATACTTAAAAATTGNTCATTGGAATCCACAGAAGCAGAGTTCCTTTGTAAGATAGTTTGGCAGTTTTTATGAAAACTAGAACTGGATTTAGCAAATAAACCAGCAATTATTCCCTAGGGCATCCATATATCACTGAGAACTGAAATCATATTTTTACACACACACACACACACAATATATATATATATATATATATATATATATATATATATAGAGAGAGAGAGAGAGAGAGAGAGAGAGAGAAATGACATAATCCAGAGATCAAAACTGCAAAATAAAGTATTCTATAAATAGATGCATGATTGAATTGACCATGCTATAACTCTTCCACAGAATACTATTCATCAATAAAATGAAATGAACTATTGATGCATATAATGAGTTGCAGAAAGCTCAATTAAATTATATTGAGTGAAAATCAGCCAACCTCAAAAGGATAAATATGATTCTTGATAATATTCAGAAAATCATCCGATGATGAAGATGTTCATAAATTCCTGTCAAAGTCAGAGAAGGAATGGAGAAAGCTTGAGTTTGGCAAGGCTGAGTAAAAAAGAATGTCTTGTAAAGGTATCGTTATGATGCTGACTGTGTTAGAGGTGATATAAGCCTCTCTATACAATACAGGTGTATAGAGACACACATAAATAAGAATTCATATAACTCATAAAGTCTAATAAGTTCTATAGACTGTAAAGATGTCAGTAAAACTGTTGGGTT
Source organism: Mus pahari (assembly GCF_900095145.1). Lineage (NCBI taxonomy): Eukaryota > Metazoa > Chordata > Mammalia > Rodentia > Muridae > Mus > Mus pahari. The sequence continues at coordinate 53,528,082 of NC_034593.1, forward strand.
TGCTATTGCATTGTAACATGGAAGACGATTAGGAGTTACTATAGGAGAGTTTGTTTGCACATTTCTCTATAGTTTCCTGTTGATGTGCTCTTGTTTTGTAAAAGAAAACTCTGGCATATAAGAACGAAGCAGAACCAACACAGATGACAGCTATAAAACTTGGGTAAGTAGAAAAAGAAACAATCTTTAAAATATGACTTAGTAGTCATAGAGGAGATGAATCCTAAAGTCATGGGTTGTCAGCCCAACTTTTATTCAAGTCTCCTTTTCCTGTCGCAGAAAGTGATTAGATCAAATAACTTCAAGACATACTACAAAGCTTTAGGGTAATCAAATACCAATTTAATAGTATAAAAAAAATTTCTTGATCAAAAAAAAAAAAGAAGACCAGAAAGCACATAGAAACTTTCAAAATCACACATCATGTTCAGTTGATATGGGATGGCAAGATAGCTTGACAAGCTCTGGGTCCCAACCTGAGTTCACTCCTTAGATCCTATGTAAAGTGAGAGGAGAAAATGGACTCCAGGAAGTTGTCCCCCTGACCTCTGCCTGTGTGCCATGCATGTGACCGTCCCATGCCTCTCTCATTCTCTCCTTCTCATGAACACATACTATTACTAAATATTAAAATAAATAAATATATAAATAAAACTGGATACAAATGTAAATATGAGACCTTCAACATTAAAACTTCTCTTAAAAAGTGTACAAGAAAATACCTATGGTTAATTCTTAAGAAATGATCCTTTTTTAATAGGGCCCCTGAGGCATACGAAAGAAAAATAAAACAAAACAAAAAGCCATCCATAGTAATGAAGACCTGTGATACTATCATTGTAGTGTAAGGCGGATAGATTTGTACATGTCAAGGCCAGTCTGGGCTGCAGAGACATCGAAAGACCAAAACTAGTTTAATGGGATTTTAACATATAGCAGAGGAAAAAATAATGGAATTATAAAAATGAAAGAAAAAGAAATGGGTTGGGAGAAAATATGCAATCATATATCTGATGAAGGGTTAATATCCAAACCACATAAGAAATTTGACAATCGACTATAAAGGAAACAATGTTGTTTTAAAATGAGCAGAATATATGGATAGATCCTTCTCAATAAGAGATGCACAGGATGGCAGTAGCTATATGAAGAAATGTGTGGCATCAGCAACCATCAAGAAGGTTAAAAGTTAAACTACAATTACTCATCCTTGTTAGAATAGTGATCATACCAAACACAAAAGATAGAAAGTGTGTAGGGAAACTTGAACCAATCTAATGGGAATGGAAATTAGTACAGTCATTGTGGAAACTGGAAGAGTGACTTCTAACTCACTTAAAAATTAATTTTGTGGATAATGCAGTAAATGAAATCAGAATGTGCAACAGACTATATGCACTATCATGCTTCCCATCACTGTTCATATTGTCCCAGATGCAAAATCAGCACACCTGTCAGTGCCACGTGAATTTAAAAAATATTCATGAATACAAAACCGCATTCACCTCACCATTAAAAAGGAATAATTTCTGTTATTTATGACCACATAGATGAGCCTAAAAGGAATAATGAAATGAGCTGGGCACAGAGAAGTGACTATCACAGTATCTCATTTGCATGAACAAACCTTGAGCTCATAAAAGTAGCTCAGAGTGGCGTTATCAGGGGTGAACTGAAAAAGTTGTTGAGGTAATGTTTTAAGGAGAAAATACAAGTTAAGGGGACTTATTGAAGATTTCTGTTACAGATAGTCAACAGTGATATACAGTTTCCTTGGAAAACAAAACATGAAAGCTTTCTCCATAGAAAACAAGTGAATGAATGCATACATTATCTCCATCTATGTATCTATTTTATAATATACATGCATTTTCAAACATGCTGTACACCATGAATGTGTACAATTTTATCTGTCTACTTAAAATAATGGGTTAATGAAAACCAGATAGAGCTCTCCAAAGCCCGTCTTTCCGGTGTCATAGTGAAAATTCCCAACATAGTTCTGCATACTTTTATGGGTTCTAAACCAAGTAAACAAAGTTGTATATAAAGAGGCAGTATGGTGACAGGAAGTATTTTGAGATATTAAAGGTAGGTGAAATTTAGTTCTGTTAACTAACCACTCAGAAAGTATACAGATGTAAATGTAAGACTTTCAACTTAAGACTCCCGGGAGAAAGTATAAAGTCCGGTTCTGAAAAATGATATTTTTATAGAATCCCAAATGCACATGAAGCAAAAGCAAAAATAGCTCACCCACATGACCCAGCACAGCATGGGGAGAGGCTAAGGGGTTGACAGTTTGCAAGTTATTACATACATATATTCTCATTGAAACAATAACATACATCTCTTAGATTTCCATTATTTTATGACTTTTCAAAGTAAAGCTAATAATTTCACTATCTTAGCCCCCCTTACCTGTTTATCTCTTTTATGCATATGCTCTCACAGATCTGTCAAACACCAGACAATAGTATTCCAAAAACTCAAAACTTCAGATCATCAGCCAGTATTCTCATAATTCATTTGAGATGGCTTAGCGCATTAGTAAAAAGACGTGTGTGTGTGTGTGTGTGTGTGTGTGTGTGTGTGTGTGTGTGTGTGCATGTAGGGTGTGCTGGCCATATCAGGTCAGTGGACTCCTTTATCTCCTTCAGCCATATGGTTCTGAGCACTGAACTCACATCATTAGGCTTAGTGGAACGGACCTTTATCCACCGAGCCTTCTCACAGGGCCTAGTTTGCTTGTTTAATTTAAGATTTGATGTTCCTTTTTTTATTGGTTATTTTATTTATTTACATTTCAAATGTTATCCCCCTTCCCAGTTTCCTCTCCACAAGCCTCCTAGCCCCTTCTCCCTCCTCCTGCATCTAGGAGGGTGCTTCCCCACCCTCCCACCCACTCCAGCCTCAGCAGCCTAGCATTTACCTATCCTGGGTCATCAAACCTCCACTGGACCAAGGGGCTCTCTTCCAGTGATGCCAGATAAGATGATCCTCTGCTACATATTCAGCTGGAGCCACTGTGTACTCTTTGGTTGGTGGTTTTCCTTTGCTACAAACAAATGTGAACAGGCTTACAGAACTACATTGCTTTAATCATCCTGATTTTCTTTCTTCTAAGGAAGACAGAGTTTCTTGAATGTCACCTTTCTTCTCTTTCTTGGATCATTTTTTCATAAATTATGTCACAGCACTTTCTGAGGAAAGGCAAATGAAAGGTCTTCTTTCATTGGATTATTTCACAATTAAACTGTTTTCTTTTTTTATTCAATTCTCAAAATTGAGTGATGCCTTCTCTGTGTATACATTTAGAGAATGAAGAAATGTTTCCTTAGAAATTTTAGTATCATTGTTCCATCTCTTGATTTCTCATCTTGCCAATCATATGGACAGTAATTATGTGAAGATTTTTACCCTTTAGTACTTACAAGTAGACCTTGTTTAATAATATGCCTTCATGTTGCCATTTGATTTTATTAACTTCCTGAGTATTCAGTGAGTTCTTTCTACTTAAATAGGTGAGTCATTCCATTCAAAGTCATTTGTTCAACTTTGGTAATTTATTCATGTCTTTTCTCTCTTTCTGTAAAGTATCTTCTAAGTAAATGTCAGGCCAAACAAAGACATGGGATTTCCAAGGCTTCTAGCATTGTTTCCCTCAGTGATGTTCTGGTTACTTCATAGGCTTTTTACTTTCTTTAAAGACATAGTTTCTCGTTATTATTTTGTTGTAAGAAGGGGGCAGAGGAGTCCCCTGGGCGACAGGAGAAACCTTTTAGTCCACTGCACCTAGAGGAAACACTAAACTCATGTAGGATTTGCATCTTGTATGTGGAGTCTCTCAACTTCTTTTCACAGATTATTTATTAATTTTTCTTCTGTAATGAGATAAACATGGCGAGTCCTGCTCTGGAAGCAGGGCAGAGAAATGTTAGGGGATGCGTATTAATGGTTTTCTCACTCAGTTTCACCCTGACTCCATGGTGGTTGATGCTCGCTGGCTCAGAAACCAACTTCTACAGCACTTCTCCTAATGTATGTTTATAGAGTGAGAAAGGAAATTTTTTTTTTTTTTTTTTTTTTTTTTTTTTGGTTTTTCAAGACATGGTTTCTCTGTGTAGCCCTGGCTGTCCCAGAACTCACTCTGTAGACCAGGCTGGCCTGGAACACAGATATCTGCCTGCCTCTGCCTCCCAGGTGCTGGGATTAAAGGCGTGTGCCACCACTGCCCAGCAAGAAAGGGATTTTCCAATCAACTGCACAGTCTTTCAAGTTTCCTCCTTCTTCCAACTGGAAGCTTTTGGGGACTTAGAAGGTGAATGAGATCATGAGCCTGCAGAATCCATTCCAGACATAGTAGATCTCTATCTTATGGCACTCTCATTTTTAATCTTCTCATGCTGAGAAGTTAAAAAGTGTCTAACCATGCGGGGTTCTGAGCAGGGCATCATTAGAGGAAAGGGTATCCAGAAGTTTTTGTTCTGGTGCAGAGCATAAAGGGGCCTCATATCTCATCACCACACTATTGCTAAGCCACTTACCTGATGTCTATACCATGCCACAGCTGTATAATATGAACTATCTAGTCCTTCCACTGCTAATTTTGTAATTTCTCTCAACTACTGAAAAAGGTGTCATTTTCTAGTTCCCAGTTCAGGAAAACACTGTTTTCACTGCAAACAGTCCCAAGTGATACTGTACAGACTTAAAGTCAGTTCTTTGAAACAGAAAATCAATCACCATTTCTCCCACTTAGGGTAGAAAGCTCAAACATCAAGATAAATTGCCGGTAGCATAAGCGAAGAAACCATTTTAAGCAGTCAGGAATTTATTTAGACTCATTTATTTAATGTAGCATGAAAAGGGAAAACCAGTGAGACCTGGGAAATCATCATCAAGGAATCTGACAGCGTTGTCTTTTCCCGTACTTGAGTAATAAACATGGGCACTGGGCAGTTGGCTTAGCAAGCAAAGTTAGGTACAGATTTTCAATGTTCTATGTTCTACCCAGTGCATTTTCACTTCTCCTAAGACAAGAAATAATGTAAGTAACTCATTATTCACCTACTGACTAACGAGGCAGCAAAAATCACATTGGGACCCAGCAGAAAATCCTGTTAAGTCTATACTGTAAAACTGCTTAGAAACAGTTTCATTCTGTTGCGTTGTATTAAGTGGAATTGCATGTGAGCTTGCAAAACAATGAAAGAACTAAGTTAATACAGATTTCATTTAAAAACTTAAAAAAAAAAAAAAGAAGATTGTAGGGAAAAGTAAGAAGACACAAAGCTGCTTATAAGGGATTCCATACATATTTTAAATACACAAATAAGGACATCGATGGAAATTCTACCACTGTATAAGATGTGTTCTAACTAGGGGCACATGCCCACATGACAACTTGCCCAGCAGAGGAAATTCGAAGTTCTCCATGTGGTGATGCCTGCTCTGACATACATCTTGTCTACAGCTGTGATATGAAAACTAAATCTCAGATGGCTTGCTTATGACTGTGTTACCCAGGTTGAAGGGGGTTTCTCTGGGGAACTCCTGAGAATGGTGGGTTCTGCATGTGAGAAAGAAGTGCCCTTGGGAAAAGAGTATTTGCTGGACCACATAGCACCTTGTTTTCTTCTTGAAACATAGGGCTGGAAAACCTAAGTGTGCGTTGCCATCCCATTTATCCCATGAGGGAAAGACCCAGATAATCTTTGAGATTTATCTTTGAGATAATCAAGCTCTTTTCTCGAGCCTTCTTTTCAGCGAACCACATTGCTGATTATCTTAAGTTGTTCCTGTTTGTGTTCTTGCTTTTTGCTGCCATTATCATCCTGACTTCATTTACCTGCCTCCTGTAATCTTTCTTTAATAGCCTTGACTCTGTATTCTAACTATATATGTAAACGTGAATCTCCTAAGATTTACCCTCTTTGGTTATGCCCGTCTACGTGGGTCCATTGACCAGTTTTGGCTGAATGTCTTTTCCTTTCTATTCCCCTTTGAAATTTTATTTATTTTTTCATTTAATGAAAAACAATCCATTTTAATAATTAACTTCATTTAATCCATCTAGTGAGGTTTTAGTTATATTTTCAGTTGCAAGCCTAAACTTTAGTGGCTGAGCCATTTCTCTAGCTCAATGAGGTTTTACTTTAGTGAAACATCTTCAATGAAAGTGTTCCTGTCACAATATTCTCTCTACTGCCAATACAATGAAAATATGAACATGTTTCCCAGACTCATGTCATGCTTACCTTTGTGATTATGATCAAACGAACATGGAGAGCAGTGCTATCTTAGATCTAGGCTTTGGCTCTTCCTGTATCAGCAAGGTCATATCCAAAAATCTTTGTGTAACTTGTTGCTTTTAGTTCTCCTGGTTATAGTATGCATCTTCTACCATGAAGTTCAGGCAAAGAGAGGGCAAGATTGAGCTTCTCATCTGTAGAAATTAATCTTTAATTTATCTGGAATAACATTAAATTGAACAGTCTCAAAATGCTTGAAAACATGAGTACGGTCAATGAGAAGCTCCTTAACATCAGATGTATTGTAGTATTTAATCATATAGATTATTAATAGATGTAAGTACACTCCATCTTTTAGGCTAAAACCAAGAGAATCTTCTACAAATAATACACAAATGATAGCTAAATGACTGTCCCTGACAGTGCATTTGCCAACCTTCCATGCTCATTTCCAGGAAGATCTTGCTTGTGGTTATCAGGAGTGGTAACCCTTGTGAGGTCAGTTCTCTGTAATGTATATTGAGGTCTCTGTAAATCTCAAGCTTAACTTTTAAACAACCTTAAGAATATGCATTAAATGTAAGCAATCCTAGGAAGACATATTCCCACAATACACAAAGGGGAAATCTGAGAAGTCCGCCCATCGATTGCTCAGCATTTTAATGGGAGCTCTACCAAAACATTGATTTTGAAATTGTTTTATTCCATAATAGAGATAGATGGATATGCCATTAAGAATTTATAGCCATTTTTCAATCAGGTAGGTTCTAGAGCAAAAGCTAAGAAATAAGAATTTGAAATTTTATTTCAAATCTCACTAGGCAAATTCATTAAAATAAGTAATGTTCAAAACAGTTGTAAGTTAAACAGCAAAGATGAAATTTTTATTCAGATTAAGTATTAATAGCAAAAAGGAAAAACAAAACCTCTAAACATTGTCAGAAACTGAAAATCTACAAATTGAGAGGGTTCTTTAGCTTTTCTCTGTGAACACCTGCCTTTAAATACAGTGAAACTCCAGCCCACCCGTTAACTGGTGTTTGCCTGCTGTCAATACAAACAAATAGGCAAGAACGGTATCTACATAAACAATAACTCTTCATCTTTCCTCTTTATAGGCCTACTGAAAGCATAGTGTTGTAATTGTTAAAGCAATCAGTTTCAAGACAGAAACTCAAATCAAAAGCAATTCATATGAATTATAAAGAAAAAGATTGGCCCTAGTCAAGTATTTAAATGGAATTTTTTAATATTTACAAAATAATAGTTATAATAGACACTTCAGAAGACCAAGCAATTGATCTGGGCAAAGTGGTCTCAAGCATTCATGTGTTGTGAGATGGACTTTTCACATATCAATGGAATAGAGGAACTAGAAAACAGAGGAAAAAGAAAACAAAAGGAAAAAAAACCGCTAAGGTGAGCAATGTGTGCCATATTAGGGGCATGATGAACAAAAATCCTCTCCAAGAGGATGTGGCAAGAATGTGGAGAAAGAGGAATATTCCTCCACTGCTGGTAGGATTGCAAGCTTGTACAACCACTCTCTGGAAATCAGTCTGGTGGTACCTCAGAAAACTGGACATAGTACTACTGGCAGATCCAGCAATACCTCTTCTGAGCATATACCCAGAAGATCTTCCAACTGGTAATAAGGACACATGCTCCACTATGTTCATAGCAGCCCTATTTATAATAACCAGAAGCTGGAAAGAACCCAGATGTCCCTCAACAGAGGAATGGATACAGAAAATGTGGTCCATTTACACAATGGAGTACTACACAGCTATTAAAAACAATGAATTTATGAAATTCTTAGGCAAATGGATGTATCTGGAGGATATTATCCTGAGTGAGGTAACCCAATCACAAAAGAAGTCACTTGATATGCACTCACTGATAAGTGGATATTAGCCCAGAAACCTAGAATACCCAAGATACAATCTCCAAAACACAAGAAAATCAAGAAGAAGGAAGACCAACACGTGGATACTTCATTCCTCCCTAAAATAGGGAATAAAACACCCAAGGAAGGAGTTGCAGACAAAGTTTAGAGCTAAGAGGAGAGGATGGACCATCCAGAGACTGCCCCACTCGGGGGTCCATCCCATAATCAGGCACCAAATGCAGACACTATTGCATAGGCCAGCAAGATTTTGCTGAAAGGACAGGATATAGCTGTCTCTTGTGAGGCTATGCCAGTGCCTCGCAAATACAGAAGTGGATGTGCACAGTCATCTATAGGATGGAACACAGGGCCCCCAATGGAGGAGCTAGAGAAATTACCCAAGGAGCAGAAGGGGTCTGCAACCCTATAGGTGGAACAACAATATGAACTAACCAGTACCCCCAGAGCGAGCTCGTGTCTCTAGCTGCATATATAGCAGTAGATGGCCAGTTGGCCATCATTGGGAAGAGAGGCCCCTTGGTCTTGCAAACTTTATATGCCCCATACAGGGGAACGCCAGGGCCAAGAAGTGGGAATGAGTGAATATCAGAACAAAAGGCTTGGGAACCGTCTGATAATTAACCTTATGGGTCATGCAAAAGGAAAGTAGACTGACCCACTTAAGCCTTATCTTTCCCAGTACACAGTCTCTGCCAACTGAAAATATAAAGTTCTCATCCTAAAAATGCAGCAGTTCCTCTGGAGCAAAGATGAGCAAGAAGAAGTCAAAATACATTCCTTTAGATCAAATTGACTAGATTAAATTATTACAGCCTAGTTAGTCTACACTGTGTTTAGTACCTAAATTCCTTTAGCTGTCATTAAGTGTTACACTGTATGGAAATGTGGGTGGGAGGACCTAAAATACAATCTGAGAAAAAAAAAATACTAAAAACAAACTGGAAACATGTAACCATCTGCAGAAAGCTTGTCACCAGCCATGAAAATTTGGATGTGTTCATTGCAGAGCAGCATTGTGTTAATTCACGGTCTAAATATCAGAGCTTAGACATCACAGCATGTGACACCAGAAGACATAAGAATCGCATTACTATTGGCGCTCTAGATTAATTTGTTTCTCTTATAAATACACTTGTATTCACTATAGCATGCTTTCTGTATTAGATGCTGAGAAAACTATCTTGCAAGTCTTTATAAACAGGTTATCATGATTACAATCCACGCAGTTTAGTTCTTCTTTAAAATAGCTTGCTTTCCTAAGATGTTTTGTTATCTGAGCATCTTTATGTTTTCACTTATGAGGTAAGATGAGTGTGAATTGCTACAAGATACATTTTATATCCAAACTGTGCAGACTGATTTACATGATTCATAAAGATCTGGTTTTGGTTTCCATTGATCAAGAAATTGCAGTGCCTTTTAATAGATCTTTTGTAAATTCGGTTGCATGCTGATAACATTTAAAGCTGTTAAAAAGTATGGAGAAGCTCAGGCCGACTTTCAGATCCTTTGTTTGCATATTAAATTTTTGTTTAAATGAACTTTATACTTTCAGTGCAGCATTTCTGTTTTTAAACTCACTGAATAATATTTGTTTCTACTCAGTGAATAATATTTGTTTCTTATGCTTCATAAGCTTTCTTTTCTTCCTTCCTTCCTTCTTTTTTTTTTTTCTTTTCTTTTTTTATTTTTCGAGACAGGGTTTCTCTGTGTAGCCCTGGCAGTCCTGGAACTCACTCTGTAGACCAGGCTGGCCTCGAAGTCAAAATCTGCCTGCCTCTGCCTCCCAACTGCAGGGATTAAAGGTGTGCACCACCACTGCCCAGTTTCATAAGGTTTTAAAATGTTATTTTCTTTAACTCTGTAGCTTAAAGTCTGTAAGTCTAATCCTGTTGTAATTGTTTGAATGTGATACACCTCTCGACATCTTCAGAGCAAGTACTGAATCTTGGTCTTCAGCTGACTGTACTATTTTGGGAAATTGAAGATACTGAGAGTTAGGTACTAGCTGGAAAAAGAGGGCAACAGGGGTGTGTCTTCAAAGTGCATACCTGCGCTCTGCTTCTGAGCACTGTGAGGTAGAGATCTGAATGTGCTCTCATGCCAGTGATTGCCAAAGCACAATATGCTGAACACACGGACTAAAGCCTCTGATACTCTTAGCCAACGAAGCCTATCTCCTTTATGTTTCTTACATTGCAGTTCTGTCAAAACTTCCATAAAGGAACTAATATATAGCCCATTTCCATCGTATCCCTTTCCATTTCCCCATCTTTTCTCAACTGCTATTATTAAGATGAAGAAGCACGAGTCAAAACAAAGCAATTAAATGGAAGCATATTGAGAATGGCAAGTGTAGGCAAAAATCTGGATCAGTAGTGGAGGTGACATGGTTCCCTGTACCAAGCTTATATTTTGTGTCCTGCATATATAAGGAGATAAGAAAATAGCCCCCAATGATGAACTGCAGTATTAACCCAATTTTTTCATATCTTTCTCCTCCCTTCTCCCAAAGGCACCTTGCAGATAATAGTCTAAGTCCTATATAAAAGAATAAAACTAAGTTCAAATCAAATACTACTAGAAAACCAGAGAGTTTTAGAGTAAACTGTGCCAACAAACTCTAGTTCTCCCAGCCTTTTGCTTCTGTCCTGTTCTTTGGTGCCTCTGTTGGATCATGGAAAGGCAACTTCAAGTTTCTAGAAAGATAGTGATGTGTCCCTATTTGTCTGCTTTGGTTTTCCAACCATCCCTATCCCCCACCTCCCAGAACCTACCTATAGAGCATGTCTTATTGGCTAGGTCGGGACTCCAGAAACGCACAAGTTACTACTTATTAGCCTCTTACTACGTTTACGCAGCATCTTTGTGAAACTGTGTTAAACTTAACATTGGCTAAAAAAAAAAAAAAATAATGGTACATGATAGAGGCCCTGAAGCACGAAGTTGACCAAATGTAAAGAAAAGTTTGGCTTAGGGAGCTTCTTAGATGCCAGAGGACTAAGGCCCCACTCTCTTCACACAGGATTAGCGTTGAGGCAGCAGGAGCTTTTGTAGCAGGGGACAGCATGCTACCCTTCAGGAGCTAGCCCTCCAGCCGCTTGGTCTCATAGATGACAGTTTGCAGGAGCACGCTCAAGTGAAGTCCTGGGTACAATGATTGTTTTTCTACTACCATAGTGGAGCTGAGCAGCTGCGGTGGACAGCTCAGCTCGTGTTCCTCAGAGCCTGTAATATTTACTGGCTAGCGCTTTCTGGAAACATTTGCTAACTTCTGCTTCACAGGAATAAGGACACTAAAAGGTGTTGCAACTAATTTCACATGTTTCTGTTCCTTTTCTCTTTTCCTGCTTTCTCATCTTCTTTCATCTTCAGTTGTACAACAGAGCTATTCAAACTTTTTTTTTTTTTTTTTTTTTTTGGCTACTTCAAAGTTCTCACTTTAAATGCTCAAAGCAATATATCATGGTCATCTCCAGAGAGCTTTCATTTCTGCTGCCTTTACACTACAGATAAAATTGAGTGAAATCGAAAGTGATTATCTTGCTTTGGTTACATAATTCCAAATCAATTCCTATTCAATTCCCTTATGATTACTTCTAATGGCTACTGACTTATGATGCTGGGAACTAAAATCCAATGCAGGCCTGACATGTGCACATTCTGTTTTAACATACAGCCTTAATACATCATACATATAAGACAAGAGCATGAAAAGTTAGAGGATTCAAATATTTTCAGGATGACATAGAACATAACACAAACATTGGGTAAGCACTATGTATACTGAACTTTAAAATTACTAAAAGTCACTCTCTCCAAAGTATAATTTTCCTTGTGTGTTGGTAGCCTGTCTCTGTTCTTTATACATAAAGTATGCCCCTAGAAGCTATTCCTTGTAAGTGAACTAAAAGAAAAGAATAGGGAGGCGAAATGAAGGCAAAGTTCCTTCCATTAGAGTTATCAGAGTATTTAACACAAAAATTTTCAATGATAGTTACAGGGAAAAATATAATAAGCTGTACCAACTTCATTCATTTCTTTATCCATTCCACAAATATTGTACACCTGTTCTCTGCCAGGGAATTTTCTAGGCACTCTGAACTTAAATTTTCAAAATGTTCTAAGACAATGGATAGTCAGAGAATATTATCTATACCTGTAATGTTTTGGGAAAGAATTGGTGAAAAGGAGATGAGAGAAAAGAGAATTAGAGTCATTAGTATGGAATGTTGGCAAAAATGGATACACTAGTTACTAGAAACATGATTACAGATATCTATCTGTATTAACAATCATTTACTGAGTCAAATTGAATTACATGTAATAGAACCATTGTAACTCCACAAGACATTGCTTTGAGAATGGCCGTGTGTGTGTGTGTGTGTGTGTGTGTGTGTGTGTGTGTGATCTACATGTTCATATATTTTCATGTAGTTACAACAAGGTACTCTTTCAATTTGATGCATCAGTTCATTATTATTTTGCTAAATTACAATGACTTATTTACCTGGACTGTGGTGTTTGTCAAATACGTTTGATAAGATTTAAGATGTTGTCTTTGATATTTGATTGTCTGGTTAGTGTTTTTAATCTTTGTTTTTTTCTAAGAAGGATTCTCAGTTTCCCTTTGACTTATTCTAAGCATCAAGCAAGCAAAAAGAAAACATAATTTTATTCCAAAATTCTGGCTTAATTTAATATAGAAATAGTGATGCCCAGATATTTTTGTGAGTTCTTTCTTTTAAGTTTTATAATTTATCCAAATTAATTGGGGGGTTAAAGACCCGTTGAATTTGCTGATCTATTTAAAGAAACATCACAATCCCATACATTAATGGGACCTGGTGAACAACATGTATAGGATTAAAATAATATAGATTGAGTATTTACATTTACCATATTCATATCTTCACTGGCTTCTCTCCAAACACTTATACTAGCTGCAAAACCAAGAAACTAACCATATTTCAAATTAGTTTTTTTGAGGTTACGCTATAATTATATCATTTTGACCCTTTCTTTCCTCCATGTAAACTCTCCTGTATACCCTTCCCATTCTCCTTCAAATCCAAGGACTATTTTTCCCCTTATTGTATGCACATATATATGTATACACATATATTCCTAAATATAACCCAGTCAGTCCATATACTGTTACTCGTATTTGTGTTTTTATGGCTGCCTATTTGGTACCATATTAGCTTTTGATCTTCCCCCATAGCTTCTCTCTTATGTTTCTGTTCTCATAATATATACTTCAATCTACTGATCAATTTTATTCACTCTGCCTTCAAAATATACTCCTCCACAAATCACTTTATGACCCATTATTATCAAATGGGAAAAATTCCAACATCCAACTTCTGAGTGTTTGTACTCTTCTACTGTGGTCTTTTTCGAAATTCCAGCTTTACTGTAGAGTTTTAAGTGACTTTGACGAAGTTAAATTATGGTCAAATTTTCAAAGGGAATCTCATTTTATTTAACTAAAATATATATCACTATAAATAACCTAGCAGTGATGCACCAGGACCCTAACTTAACTGTACATCTCTGTCCTCAAGCCCTACTCTGTCCCTTCTATTACCTTACTCTGTCTGATCTGGGCCCTTGAAGTTCCTTGCAAATTTCGCCCAATCCATATACTTTTACTTCTTTCTGCTGGGCATCCCCTTTATCTAGTCACAATCCTGGTAACCACACTTTCATATGATCATTCAAACACTTTTTGAAGGAAACATTGACTGGAAGCCTTCATTAAATAATCCCAAGGGTTGACAATGGGGATTGAAATGAATTAAGAAGCTTTTGCACAGAAAAAGAAACAATTTAAAGAAGCAGATTACAGAAGAGAAAGAAGGAAATCTTGGTCAACTATACTATAGAAGAGATTAATATTTAGAGCATAAAAATAATTGCAAAGTTTGAACAACCACCAAACTAATCTCCCAGGTAACAAATGGACCAGGATACTGGAGATTTGTCAAGAGAGTGAATGCAAATGACAATAGGAATTTAGAAAACTGTCCAGCATCCTTAGGCATCAGGGAATTGCAATCTAAAATTATCTGCCAAAACAGATAATATCAGGATAACAAATGGTAATGACCACTGTTAAGCATTTGGAGAACTGTTTTGCAGTACTGGTTGGGGTTATAAGCTTGTGGAGTCACTGCGGAAATCACTGTGTAGGTTTCTCAAAAGCTGTCATGTACCCCAGCTACACCATTCATGGGCATAATTTCAAAGTCATATACTAAAGAGATATTTGCACATCCTTGTTCATTCTCATACTGTTTACAATAACCCAGAAATAGAATCAGCATGAATGTCCATTGATCGATCAACAGGAAAAGAAAATGTTGTACATACACACATTGAAATCTATTCAGCTGTAAAGAAACCTGAAGTCATGACATTTTAAAGAACACAAACGTAACTGGAACTCATTATGTCAAGTATAATAAAGTTAATTCAAAAAGCAAACACTGCAATATTTTCTCTTAGATACAGAACTTGGATTTAAAATTATATATGTGGGTGGATGTGTGTGTGTGTCATGAAATTATTAAGAGGGCCATGAAGGGAGAAAGTGTAGTGTATGACATGAAAACTCAAGTGGGGACATATGCAGAAAGAGAACCAACCAGAGGAAGCAGGAGACACAGAGGACAAAGGGAGAGGACAAATCATAGAAAGTTCACTTACATATGTATGAAAACATTATAATAAAACATTCATTCAAGTGCTAATTTAAATGATTAAAGAGAAAACCAAGAAAGAAATGAGCCTTACTATTCTGCATGCTTCCCGTGTTCTTCCTTCTTTGGTTGTCTTCACAGCTCCTTACAACTGTTTAATCTTGTAGGTTATCCCCAGTTCCACTGTCTTATGGTCGATGAGAATGTTTCTGCTTATTGTCTGTTTGATGCTGTATGCTCAGAACCCAGAGCTGTACTTAGATACTCAGCACTAAATGGGCATGAATTAGAACTTTTGCCTTTCAGTATTTGAATTTGACTGAGATTTTCAGGACCTATAAGATGGCTTTAGAAACACAATTTACCTCATGCAGGATATACATAAGCTGAATCAATTTCTGTCCATGTAAAGAGATTACTGAATTACTTTGAAAAAGCAGGAGTAGGTGGGTTGGGGAGCAGGGAAGGGGGTGGGTATAGGGGACTTTCAGGATAGCATTTGAAATGTAAATGAAGAAAATATCTAATAAAATAAAATAAAAGAAATTTCTGGACACAGGTACTTGCTGCAGAACTATGCAGGTATGGTGAGCTGGTGGAACCTACCTAAAGGGGGAAAGGGACAACAAAGTTAATTAAATAACAAAGTTGTCATCTAACATCCATGTGCAAGCTGTGGTACATGAACCCACACATAAAACTCTCTCTCTTCCCCCCCTCTCTCTCCCTCTCTTCCTCTCCCCCTCCCCCTCCCCCTTCCTCTCCCTCTCCCTCTCCCTCAATAAAGAACTTTAAAAATCTAATGTACTTGAGGCATGGCAACATTAAATAATTTGTAAATTGTATGCTTATGAAATATAACTTATATTTTTATCTTGTTTTAAAACTTTCTGACATAGAATGTATTAAGAACCTATGTAAGACTTCAGTCAGACAGTAGAAAACTACATAGCTAGTTCCAAAGCCAGTCCTGTGGGATAACAAAAATCTACTATTGTGCCATTTCTCCCTTCCATGAGAAAAAAGTCAGTGTGAAGTTTATTTACAATAAGTCTAGCACAGTCTTAGGTGCCTTATATACAACTGCTGATTATTTTAAAGCCACACTTGTCTCACAAAATGGATTCTTCTGCAGCACAGTGGTAAACAGCTTGGACACAAATTAAGCCTACTAACGCCAAGTCTCAGAATTTACAGATTATAAGCCCTGATGTTGGACAAGTAGTGAGTATCTCCTGGCCACACATTTTTAAGGAATACTCTGGATTCGTGAGAAATAAATCTGAGTTTTCAGTTTTTTTAAAGTTATAGGAAGCCGGGTGTGGTGGCACACGCCTTTAATCCCAGCACTNGGGAGGCAGAGGCAGGNGGATTTCTGAGTTNGAGGNCAGCCTGGTCTACAGAGTGAGTTCCAGGACAGCCAGGACTATACAGAGAAACCCTGCCTCGAAAAACCAGAAAAAAAAAAAATGTAAAAAAAAAAAAAAGTTATAGTAAATATGTGGTCCACTACAATTTGGGTATACCTACAAACAGTCTTATTTCACTCTTCTTATTTATTAATTTCTGCTATGTACAATTCACATATTGGTAAAATATTTTTGCTGGTGAAGAAAATGTGATGGAAAGAAGAAAAGTTAAGGATGGAGAGAAAACTAAAATCTCTCCATTAGTCCAGAACTTCACAGACGTTATAATGTACAATTATGTCATTACTAAAACCTTTCACACCTTCCTCTCTCTTCAGCTGCCCTACATTTCATCTCTTGCTTGTTGTGAGTGGAAAAACCTGTGTAGCAGCACATTTTCTTTCCTGTTCTAGGTCTTGAATTTCAGCCCTAAAGCATGACCTATGTCTCCATGCACACTGTGCCAAGAGATCTCTGCCCTCTTGTCCAGTGCCCTACTGAGGTTGTTGAAGAAAATGTGAGAAATTGGGTCAGTAGTATCTTTAAAACAAGAAGGAAATAAAGATTTATTTATATTTACTTCAACTTAAAACAATGTTAACTTTTTAATATAGAAAAGTACTGAGATATATATTGTCCTGTGTTTGATAATATGAGTTTTCAATTTGTACCATATGGGATGTTTAAGCTAAGCTAATGTCTACCAAATGACAAGTGCCAGGAGCCTCTTGCAACTGCACTGCAGGAGGAATATATAACTTGGCTAATAAAAGTGAAAGCAAATAGTAGGAAATGATAGACTGAATGATTCTTCTATCCTAGCCATTGTGAAAGAACCTTCTTAGCCATATTCTAAAGTAACTGTGATAACCCAATTATGTGTGTCAAAGTGTCAGAAAAACATTTAAAACTGTTAAGAAACCTACAGAAATGAGCTTTTAATCCTCCATTATTAACAAAAGTGCTTCTCATCCTAAGCACACACACTGTCTTGTGCATCACTTTCAGAAACTCAACAGACAGTCCGTGATTGCCAAATATTTTAAAAATGAGCATATAGTAGTTGCTTTTCATGACAAGCAAAAGTTCGGAAGATAGGGTTCATTTGACCCATCACTTCCTCAGCTGAGCATCGGATGCTGTGATTGACGGCGATGCTGTGATTGACGGGGCTATTTCTAAGTTTCTTTTGATGCCTTGTATTAGTTTTTAATAAGCTCAGAAATCTATAGTCAGAAGACTGGACATTTTTCAAACATTTAATGCATTTTTTTAAAAAAACTTTTTATTGATTCTTTGTGAATTTCACATCATGCACTCCAATCCTACTCGTCTTCCTTTCCTTCCATATCTACCCTCTGCCCTTGTGATGTCCCCTCCAAAAGAACACACAAGAAAGAAACAACAGAAACAAACAAAAACAGCTCTTTTTCTTTTCTTTCTTTTCTTTTCTCTTTTTTCTTTTCTGTGTCACAGAGATCCTGCAACTTTGCTTCTAGTGCCCTTTTATGCACTCCAGCAGTTCACAGATTGGTAGATATTGGGGCAGATCAATTCAAAACCCTGAATCTGAGCCTGGGTGGCAAGTGAGTTGGTCAGCGTGACAGCTTTTCCATGCTCATGATTCATTCTGGCAAGCTCTCTTACAATGTATGGGTGAGGGATGGGGCCCACTCTACACAGTCCTCAGATATCAAGAGGGTCCCTAGGAGGCAACCCGGGACATCAGTGCAGGCCCTACAGGCTACAGGGCCACAGACTTAGACATGGCCCTGAGTGGCTACTCACATCAGGCTATCCCTCACTACTCTCTAGTCTCCAGTTCTGCCTTTCTTCATTGTGCCCACATCCTTTTGGTTATCTTTCCCTTCCATCCCTCTACTACTTCCTTGCTCATCTTAGTAGTGTCCAAGGCCTCTAAATGTCTTCAGAGTGGCACCTAGTGGGGTAATCTCTGGAGTGCCCATTTAATGCTTCTCAAAGAATGGGGCAGCCTCACAATTTTGTAAAGTGTATTTTTCTTCAGAAAAGAATGATGTAGTTCGATAAAGGTATTGAAGTTTTCACCCATCTAAATATTCAACTAATTTCTTTCAAACTCTTTCATTTCTGCAGAAAACCCTAAGCATCATTATGCTGGGAGTGATTTCCTACTAACCAGTAGTCCTAATGGCAACTATGACGTGCTTCAGACTCTAGAAGTCAGTTAATTAGATGAGAATGCACTCTCACATTTCCCATACTGCCCAAGCTAATGAGAGTACTCTCAAGCATGTGTTAAAAGACCAGCATTTCTCTACTGGAAAAAACATCAATTTTTTTCCTTTTATTGAAAATATATTCTTTTCTCATAAAGTATAACCTGATTATAGGTTCTCTTCTCCCTACTCAGTCCAGTTCTTCCCCACCTCCCCTCACCTTCAAATCCACTCCCCTTCTGTCTTTCGCTAGGAAAGAACACGTTTCTAAGAGGTAACAATCAAATATGTCAAAATCAGCTATATGAAGATACAGCAAAAAGTATCGTAGGGAAGTTAGACAAGGCAAACTAATGGAAGGAAATGTGTCCCAAGAGCAGGCACAAGAATGAGAGGTCAGCTCATTCTTACACTCAGGAATCCCTTAAAACCACTAATCTGAAAGTGATAGTACATAGGCAGAAAGCCTGTTGCAGACCCTGTAGGCCCCGTGCTTACTTATTCAGTCTCTATGAGTTCATATGAGCCTTGCTCACCTGATTCAGAAGGCCTTGTTTTCTTGCTATCATCCTGTTTGCAGTTTGGGTAACAGAGTAATTATGATCTCATAAAATGAATTAATGGATGTTTCTTGTCTTTGTGTTTTATAAAATCTAAGAGGAATGAGTCAGTATGTTCTGACAATGCCCTCCCATACAGGAGGCTCTTCTGCATTTACTAACCTTGGAACCTGCCCAATACCCAGAAATAAACACAGACAGAGCATGTGTGACCAGGGCAGACAATCAGCTGGTGCCTGCTGCACAGGATGAGCAGTTATTGACTTAGGGAATTTGGAAGGAGGGTATAAAAGCGCTCTCCACTATAACAATAAATGAGTCTGTTTTTTTACCTGGCTACCAGAGTCTTAGCCATTGATTCCTGGCCTTCTTATCCCTTTCCACAAAGGATTGTCTTGAGGGCTAGGGCAACAGTAAAATAATTTGAGTAGTATTGGCATTAACTCTTCTTCGAATGTTTAGTAGAATTCCATACTAAAATGATCTGTCCCTGGCTTTTTTTTTCCTTTCTTGGGAGACTCTGGTTTGGTTTGGTTTTGGTTGTTTCCAAATCATCCTGACCACAGTTCTCCTTCCCTTCAGTTCTCCCAATTTTCTACTTCCCTTTTTCCCCAGATACAACCCTCTTCCGTTTCACTTCAGGAAAGAACAGGTGTCCCCAGGATATTAATCAATCATGGCATAACAAGATACAATAACACTACTTGCAAACCCTCATATCAAGGTTGGTGGGGCAACCCTGTAGAATTTCAATTGTTCCAAAGACAAATGAAAGAGTCAGAGACACCACCACTCACCCTGTTAGGAGTCCCATGAAGATAGCGATCTAACAACTACAACTTGTACAGAAGATATAACACAGTCCCATGTAGGCTCTGTGACTTCTACTTCAGTATCTGTGAGCCTCTATGAGCCCTATTTAGTTGAGCTGTGCTCCTCTTGTTTCATTGACCACTCTGGCTCTGACATTTCTTCTTTCCCCTCTTCTTCCACAGGGTCCCTCAAACTCAAAATGGAGGCAACCAATGGAGAGCTCAAGTTTGGGCTTTCTCTTTGCCTAGTCTGTGGGTCTTTGCAACCATCCCCATCAGGGACTAAAGAAAACCTCTCTCATGACAATTGGGCTAGGCACCAATCTATGAATATATAAGGATATTGTACTAGTCAGGGTTCTCTAGAGTCACAGAACTTATGTTCTCTAAAAAGTAAGGGAATTTGTTATGATTTACAGTCTGTAGTCCAATTCCCCAACAATGGTCAGAAGCAGCTGTGAATATAAGTTCAAAGATCTAGCTAGCAGTTGGTCAGTCCCACAAGGCAAGCAGTAAAGAAGAGAGAATCTTCCTTCTTCCTACGTCCTTATGTAGGTCTCCAGCAGAAGGTGTGGATCAGATTAAAGGTGTGTACAACCATGCCTGGATCTGAGACCTGCTTTGTCTGAGATGACCTTGAACTCAGAGATTTCCTTGCCTTAGTCTCCTGGGATTCATAGCCACCACTATACCTCAAGATCTCCATGCCAAGATCCAGGTCAGAAACTTGTATCTCCCAGCCTCAAGATCTGGATCACAAGTGAGTCTTCCAATTCTGGATTGTAGTTCATT
>NC_034593.1:53550104-53555828 GCF_900095145.1 Mus pahari
GCTATGCCAGTGCCTGGCAAACACAGAAGCGGATGCTCAGTCAGCTATTGGATGGAACACAGGGTCCCCAATGGAGGAGCTAGAGAAAGTATCCAAGAAGCTGAAGGGGTCTGCAACCCTATAGGTGGAACAACAATATGAACTAACCAGTACCCCCAGAGCTTGTGTCTCTAGCTGAAAACTTGGTAGAAAGGGCCATTCCTGGTGTTGTTGACCATGCTGACCTCCACTGAAGTAGATGGAAGGACTGCCTGAGTTCATGTAACTCACATCAGACCAGCACCTTCGCCTGATGCCAAATGGATAGCAGCCAGACACAGAGCAACCCCCTCAAGCTCACCCTTCTGCAAGGCCAGAGAAACCATGAGAAAACTATGGTATGTCTTCCTTCTGGTGCTGAGCCTCAGTAACCCCCACAACCCTACCCAAGTGACTTGGCAAGTACTGGGGATGTAGCTTGCTCCACTATAGAGGAACACCTACCTTAAATCTGGTGGCCCAGCCTTGTCTTTGATCTCTGTAAGTCAGTGATGGGCCTTGACTCCTGGAATATCTGTACCCTAGAGACACAGGGAGGAATTACCTGAATATAGGGCATGAGCAACTTGTGAGTCTAAACCATGTCCCAGAAGCAGTCTTGGAGGGTGGGGCTTAGGGTGAGGACACAGGAAGTTGAGGAGTGTCCTGTGAGAAACCCCTATACATGTGTGTCCCCAGATGGGAGAAGCCAGTAGTAGGCTCATCAGTGACATGGGGGGGGGGACCACTTTTTCTGTGCTACCTGGTGGTGTGAAACATCAGGAAGCACACACTGGAGACCATTTTGTGGGTAGTTAAAGATTTAATGGCCAAAATGAGAGAAGGGTTTGCCAAGCAGAAGAGAAAAAGAGAACTGAGTCAGGACTGGTTCAGAGTCTCAGTTTAACTCCTCCCCTTGGTTAACCACCCTCATATCTACCTTGTTAGGACCCCTAATTTTTCTCCTGCTATTGTTGACCTTTGGACCCTGCATATTGAACAACCTTTATTAAAGAGAGAATAGGGACAGTGCAACTGACGGTCTTGTGACAACAATATGAGACCCTGAGGACCAGACCTGAAGGATATGAGTTAGTTACCCAAGGCTCCTGAGCATAGCTCCAGGATTGGAGATTGTACAAGGAAAAGGGGTGGGGATGAGGGACCCTAAGGGCTTTTTCCAGTCCTGCATTCTCCTTACAGCTTCCCCCTCCACCCTGGGGTCAAGGTGAGGCCAAGTTCCATTCCCTACCCACAGGAACACTCTTGATCAAAAATTTCTCAGAATGTACTGATATTTACCTGACCCTCTGGAAAGTCTCAGGTAAAGTTCAAAAGAGTGTCATACTTGCTAGCCAATAGATTTAAAGGTCAATATGCTTAGCAACCTTGCTGATGTAACCTATGCTCCTAAAAAGTATAAAAACTGCTTGTAATAGCCATTTGGGTTTACTTGCCTTGAGAGACTAATTGAATGTTGACCAATGCCAGAAAATAAACCTTTTGCTTTTGAAAATAAAAAATAAAAAACAAAAACAAGCAAATAAACAAACACCCCAATGCATCCAGATGGCCAGTAGCACTACTGTTTGCATGTACCACAGCAGAAACAAAATATGTTTCCTCTCAACTTGGATAGTGTCTGCAATCAGGAGAAAGAAATAAGATACCATGGGGACCAGAGCTTACTTTATTGTGTGCTCTTTAGAGATGTGCTCCCTAGAATTGCCAAGGAAAAAAAAAGGCAAGGGGAAAGTGAGAAAAGTAAGAAGAAAGAAATGAAAGAAGATAAAGAATAAAAATAAAGGTAAAGAAGGTCAGGATGTAGATATGAAATGACACAGGCATTCTCACCAGGCATGCTAAACTGGCTGGTCAGTGAATGCCAGGAATTGGTCTGTCTCTATCTCCCCATTTCTAGGATCACAGAGGCAAACCTCTTCTACACACTTTTTTTTTTTAAATGTGGGATCTGAGACTCAAATCCACAACCTCATGCTTGCAAGGGAAGTACTTTATAGGCTGAACTATCTTCTCACACCCCTCAGTTATTATTTCATCATGCCCTTTATTTAATATTCTAAAACGGACTAGTGCTTCTCACATCTAAGTTTCTGGCATGAGCCATCCATACTTATCAGTCAGAGAGAACACACTCACTCTGAAGTACTCTATCAATATGAGACAAAACAAACCAAATTCGATTAATACCTGTTTTTCTAGGCTTTTAATTCCACATCAACTGTTTGCACTGGCCTGTGATGAGGTAACTGAAATTGAGGAACTGAATACTTTCCTAGGAAAATGTAATAATATTTCTATGAGCACTCAACTTTTATTCTCTTTGGGTTTGCTTTATGTCAAAGTAAGTTAGAGCTAACTCACTAGTAGTATGACTAGGTAAAACTATGATCTTGCCTAAGTGTAGTCACTGCCCTTTCTCACATGCCTGTTCATCTGCCTATTGATGGACTTTTAGTTGAGCTATGTCACTAATTCCTATTCTTCCAGGTACCTTAGGTTTCAGTAACACAGATTGATACTTTCCATTCCTGCAATGGACATATTAACATTTGAATTCTTGTAGTACTTAAACCTTATGTAACCTGAGTCAAAGGGGGGTTTTGATGTATCTTCTTAGACAATACATGTCTTTTCTGATGGCAGATATGAAATGGCTATATAACTTGCTATCTAGAGGTTCGTCTTTGCTACTTTTAATATTGAAGAATTCATAAAGAATCAGAGGTTATTTAAGAATGTATATATTGTATTCTTCAATGTATATGGTGAAGAATTACATTTAAAAGGGAACACTGGATAACATGAAGAAGCTATTGCTTAGTGTCTGAATCTTCCTAATGGCATTGCTTGATTTGATGGTGTTTTAATTCACACATTTTTTTTTTAGCTCATGATATCCTTCCAATAGTTTCTATGCTGCTTAAATCTGAGCCATCTAAGTTTCTGGTATGAGTCATCCATACGTATCAGTCAGAGAGAACACACTCACTCTGAAGTACTCTATCAATATGGGACAAAACAAACCAAATTCAATTAATACCTGTTTTTCTAGGCCTTTAGTTCCACATCAACTGTTGTTTGAATTTGGTCTCTACATATTTCTAGAATGATCTCTATACACTCTCCAGCAAGGAGCACCTTATAGCAACTGCTTGGCAGGCTCCTACAACATACTGGGTCAGGAACTCTGTACTCTTCTCTTTGGCCAAGCTTCTCCACTTCTTAGGTTGCTTTATGAATTCTACCATATCTATTTGTGGTCCTTTTACCTTCAGTTATAGAAAGACAAGACAGCATAATGGAAGATAGCCATTGAATCAAACCCATTCACCATATTAATGCTTCTCTCTTGTCCTAGATTTTGATTCTAGAGTTCATCTTTATTTCAGAAGAACATTTTAATTTATTTCATGTGGAACAATTAAGAAGCTAGGAAAAACTGTGCATTAAACAAATTGGTACTGTTCCCTGATCTTCTAGGGTTAATGTAAGGAAATAATTCCTTTTATTGTGACACTAATAAACAAAACCAGGGCTTTATAAACAGTAGGTAAACACACTATCACTGTGTTATAGCTCCACTTAAGGAAGAATTTGTAAAATAATAGTATTACAGGTACTAAGATTTTGTTTAATATCATCACATATATTAGATCAGAGTAAGTATCTAATATTAGCTGAGAAATAAAGCAAAAGTGATAAGATTTTAACGAGAGCTATTTACCCTTGCCTGGGGTTTAGGTCATTATCAAGAACCTACCATAGTTATTTTGTTTTCAAATTTACTATGAATCCCTGAAAACTTATTTAATTAGTAACAGAGCTACTAGTTTTCTAAGAAACAGGATCACAATTTTTTTCCTTTTATTACGATTTCTAAATTTGAAGGCAGATGATATGCATAAGCAACAAATATAAAAGCAGTAGAAATAGAATATTGATGTGTATACTCAAATATTAGTGCAACTCTGAGTCCTCATCAAAGACTTGTTTAGTGGATATCATTTAATGCAGAAACTCAGAACAGGTCAAAGTACAGAAAAGAAGTGTCTCTGGGGCGCTCAGCAGATGGGATCTCTACAGCAGGTGATATTTCCTAAGGCTTAGAGAACATTATAGAAAATGAGGCAAACAGATTGGGAGATCCAGAGATTCAGGGAGACTTTGATGAAACAGTGTCTTCCAGACACTACAGGGTTATCATACTTATGAACTCACAGCATTTGTTGTTTGCTACACAAATTCTACATTAGATCAAGCCAGTTATCACTCCAGTATTGATGAGGAAGGACAAGGGTCCCCACCTAGTGTTATTGTCAGATGTTGGCTGGGGATGGGACAGTGGTCTGTTGTCTTGAATGGTGTGTTTCCAGGTAGATTGCCAATGCTCCAGAGAATGACCCCACATCCATGTTAAATAGGCAGTACTAATTACTTAGTGGGTAACAATAAGTAAGTAAGTAAGTAAACAAACAAACAAACAAACAAATGAAAAACATGAACTTCAGAAGAGAATGTGCTTGTAATTTTTGTGTTGGAGGAAATGGAGGTGACTATGATAAAAATAAATTATATACATGAATAACATTCACAAAGAATCATATAACTATATATGAATGTATATAAATAAATTTTATAACCCATGTCCTTTCTCATCCATACTGGAGTAATGATGACTGGCTTCATCTTGTGAAGAATTTGTGCAGAAAACAATAGATGTTGTGAGTTCATAACTATGATAGTTCTGCTGTGTCTGAATTTATAACTATATAAATTATATAACTGTATAGAGAGACATACATGTAAATAAATGCAATATTACAGTAAGAAAACTAGAAAGTGTGATCTAAATAGTGGCACTGGATTATTGTTTTAGAATCCTGTACTCATGTAAGATTCCAATGCCCAAACTGTTATAAAGCTTTCTTGCTATTAAAAATTGTTTTATTGAATGATGGAGTTATGAATTTATGTTGAATGTAAATGATACATGCCATCAACGGAGACCCACATGAGTGTGTTATTAAATTGTGCCATTCAGAGGTGAAGTCATGATATAGATTGGATTTCTTCATAGAGTTTACCATAAGGTAACTCTGGTGCAGGGATTTGCTTTGTAGATTAAGGAAACATTCTTACTCCAATGTCCCCTATGTTACTTTTCTATATTCTATATAATTTCTTTAAAAATGGGGCATTGTGAATGCATGGGACAATGAAGAACAATGAGCATATTACCCAGATAACTTGATCAAGTATTACAATTTTACTATTTATTTTACTCACCTAGAAAATTTTTATATATGTATTCTAATCTGGAAAGGTTTGGTTATATCACTCATGTTTGTTCTTAAAAGGAAGGCAATTAGATTTTCATTTTCATTTAACTAGTGATAAAAATTTCTTTCTGGACCTCCACATAAAACCAGAGACACTGAAATTGATAGAGGAGAAAGTGGGGAAAAACCTCGAAGATATGGGCACAGGGAAAATATTTCTCAAAAGAACACCAATGGCTTATGCTATAAAATCAAGAATTGACAAATGGGACCTCATAAAATTGCAAAGCTTCTGTAAGGCAAAAGACACTTTCAACAAGACAAAAAGGCCACCAACAGATTGGGAAAGGATTTTTACCAATCCTAAATCTGATAGAGGACTAATACCCAATATATACGAAGA
>NC_034593.1:53556898-53558566 GCF_900095145.1 Mus pahari
AAAAAAAAAAAGAAAAAATAATTTCTTTCTGTATGTGGGTGATCTAGCTAGGATGTACAGGTTTTAGCTATAAAACTCCATTTACATGGCATTTCATGTTAAAAGATTATGTCTAAAACATTTAAAATTTGTGGCAAATTTGGGTTTCAGGGGTCTCCAGTTTTTTCCTTTTAGCCTGTGTCCTTTAAACCCCCTCCTCCTTCCAATATGGCAACCTCTAAGAAACTCTAATGGGATCTAAGGGCAGTTGAGAGCTTCATATATCTACATTTACTAGAAAGGTAATATATCTTTGTTAATTCTCTATTGCTGTGACAAAATATAATGAAAAAGGCAACTTATTAAAGAAAGTGTTTGAGATTGTGGTACAAAGGAAAAGGTTCATGGTAGTAAAACAAAGGCCTGACATTGTCTAAGAACACACATCTTTATCAAAAATACAGAGCAAGAGGCACAGTGAGAATTGTGTGAGTCTTTTGAAACTGCAAACTCTGCCCACAGTAATAGACTTCCTCCAGCAAGGTCATTCCTTCTCTAACAAGGTCATACCTCTTAATCCTTCCCAAACTATCTCACCAACTGGGAACCAAGTACTCAAACACATAAGATTATGTGGAGCATTCCCTTCAAACCATACCAACCTGGTATTTTAATATTGATGTCTATATTATAATTAATAAATCTTTACTATGATATAACACCATGTGTGTAGGACATTACAGTGTAAAACACATTTTAATACAGATTGTTGTCAATGAAAATTTTATAATTTTTCTATGACTGGTTATGTATATTCCCATCAAATTTATTTTGTCTGCCAGGTGAATTTATCTAGATGTTTACAGAAATATCAAAATAAACAAACGAAAAAAAAATTAGGGGCTAGAGAGAAGTTGCAGGACAAAGTAGCGGAAGTCTCATATCCAGACTTACTCTCTCATCACGCAACTTTGGCTACATCTCCTGTCTGAAGAAATGGAGCTGGACTTGGTGTTTCCGTATTTCTCAACATTTCCTAGTGAGGAAGTGCATCTGTGGTGCTTGTGTTTTCTAAAAGCATATATTCCCAGACTCAGTTCACTTCTGTTAAATCAGGATGTCAAGAGAAGTGCTGGCAGCGAAACGTGACAGGCCCTCCAGGTGACTCTCATCCTCTTGAAGGCTGGGAAGCAATGGCCTCAACATCCTTGCTCTCCTGAGTCAGAATGTCTGCGAGCCCATTAATTTATCATTTATGATCATTGCCTTTTCACCAGATTGGAAAGCTTGGACAAGAGAAGGTGGAAAGCAGGGGAAACGCTAGTTTTAAAATGAAAATTATGTTGAGGAAGCTGAGGGGATGGCTTGATGAGTAAAATCAGTTACCTCCTCTTGAAGTAACTTACACAAAAAGTGTTTTTTTTTTTAAATAATAAAAAGAAAAATCTGGGAGCAGTAACTCTCCTCTGTAATTCCAGCATCCTTATGATGAGATGGGTGGTACAAGTAGGAGGACTGGTCAGATGCTGGCAGTCTTGGGTGCTCACTATACCCAAGTTCAATGAGCACAATAGCAGAAGCAGCAAGAAGACCATGCCTCGAAAATCAGGTGGGAGGTAAGAACCCGGCCCTGGAAGATGTCATCTGACTGCATCCCCTCATGTGTACACATAAATGCACACACACACA
>NC_034593.1:53558641-53571538 GCF_900095145.1 Mus pahari
ACACACACACACACACACACACACCAATGCACACAGAATAATTTAAAAAATAATTCAACTTAGATTTTTCTATGAAATAGTAAAATAATTTTATAACAAAGTTTTTAGAAGCTAGACTTTACATGGGAACATTTTCAGAATTAAAACAGTATCATTTTTGTCAAATCCTATTGTATTGTTTGAATGTGACTTTTCATCCCGATTCGGGTGTTTGTTGGTAGCCAGTGGCACTGGTCTCTAAGAGACTGGGAACTTAAGTAGGTATGGCCTTGTCAAAGGAAATGATATAGTGAGAGCGGCTTCTTGGGGGGCATGTTATCTACTTCAGCTTCCTGTTCCCCTTCTTTCTCTTTCCTGTATACCAATAGATGGAGGCTTGAGTCTTTATATGGTCTTACAAGCATGACATTTTACCTAAGGGCATGATGACAAAACGCTATAGACAGGGTCCTCTGAAACAATGAGCATAATAAGCCTTACCTGTCAGTGGTATTGTCACAGCAGTACAATTATCTCTAACAAAATAGTACTACTTCTTCTCCTCCTACTACTAATACTGATACTACTATTACTTCTACAACTACTACAGCTACTACTACTACTACTACTACTACTACTACTACTACTACTACTACTACTACTACTACAGCTACTACTGTTGCTTCTATTGATAAAACTAGGAAGTCATGATATGTAGCTCTGGTGAAACAAAATACAGCAATATCACAATGGTGCCAGACACTTCAGCCTTACCTGAAAAAAAATGCTACAGATGGATAGATAGATAGATAGATAGATAGATAGATAGATAGATAGATAGATAGATAGATAGATAGATACAGGTATAGGTATATATAGAGATAGATAGAGAGATAGATGATAGATAGATAGATAGATAGATAGATAGATAGATAGATAGATAGATAGATAGATAGATAGATATCTGCTCTATACTGTTCTGCTTCAACTTGGACTGGTGGCACCTGATACTGAATCTTGACTTGAAATCACGTACATAATCCTCATTGTCCTTAATAACTTCATAATGCCCCAAACTTTTTCCAGTGTACAACTAGTTCATGTACATTGCATTTCATGTCTATTACCAAATAAATCAACCTTTAAGAAGACTCTAATCTTCTGCAGTTTCCTCCTGTCTCTGTTTTATTGTGGGATACCTGGGCTCTCATTTGCTCTTCTCTCTTTCATTATATTTTTCACATTGTTGTTAGGATAGAAGATTCCTTTGTTTTGTCCCCATTTGTTTAATTTTCATTCACTCACTCATTCCTTTTTTTTTTTTTAAGATGGGGTCTCATATAGTCCTGGCTAATCTCAAATTCACTATAAAGCTAATGATAAACTTTGAGTTTTTGAGTCTCCTACCTCCACAACCCAAGTATAGGAATTACAGGAATTACACTATACCGAGGTTATGTGGTGCAGGGGGTGAAATCCAGTCCAAAACTCTATCAACAGAGCTAAGTTCCCACTCTAAACTCTTTCAAAGCTGTTATGATTGAAGTATAGAGGTAACATGTTACACAAATATTTATGAGCAATATACAATGACCATATTCTACCCCAATCTTAACTTCAACAAATATATTTACAAACATTTCTCTCTAAAGAGTTAGTAAAATACATATCCTCATGCTAATTTGAATTTCTAATTTCTTAAATAGATCCACTAAAACTTCACTAAAATACATGTTAAATTCTACCATGTTTTAAGTATGATAAAGTGTATCACTTGCTGGCAATAAGAAATAGACAGTTGGTCTGTCTCAACACACATTCCTAAATGACTTTAGAATAGAGAGATTAATTTCAAGTCTAAAGTGTGATACGTTAGGGACTGTTTAGATATCACAGAAACAGTGTCATTGCTATCTATAAAAATGTCAACTGCCTTCTGAGAAATTCAAAATGTCGCCTCCTGAGTTTCACGCCTAGATTCTTGGTCTTTATATTTATGGCTTTAATGCTATTATCCTTCTTCTGTGGAGACTTACTTTGTCTACGGGGACATTGATGAGTCTGTGTTATTTCTTAGGGAAATTCTGTACTTTTCTCCCCCTAAACTCTTAATTTTTGACTCGTGCATCTAGAGACCTCACACTTTAACTGAGTTGAGCAAGGAGTGAGAGCAACAAAGGACCACACAGTCTCAGTCAGTCTTTAAGTTTCTGCTTTTCCTTCAGATCTTCTCACATACTGAAACTAACATGCTTATAACAAGAAAGTACATGCACTTTTCCCCCAATACCATATACCATGAATGACCAAATCTTCACAATGATATTTTCATACCCATATGATATGTTGACAATATAGTAAAATCTTTAACATATACATTTTTGTTACACAAAGCAACAGAGTTTGAAGTATTTCTAAAATTTCAAATGGCTTTACAATGAAAACACCTATTCAGAAGTACAGTAGTCTTTTTAAAAAAGACTATAATTTTTATAATTTTTGTAGTCATGAAATGATATTTCCTTGATTTAATTCCCACTTACTTCATCACCATTGATGGAAAGACAGGAATAGCATCCCCTACCATGAAAATTAATACTGACTTTTTTAATACTTGGCTGAAATCTACTATAAAAATATTGACATAGCAAAGCAAATTAGTAGGTCAAATAAAGTGTATATTAAAAATACCATAAAGTGAGTTGCTAATACTATAAACATACTTTTAAATTTTGTTTGAAAGTCACCTTTATGTTTTAAAAGTTTTTGTGTAACTCTAAGTTAAAAATTTTAAGATAGTTGGTTTTATATGAGCTTCTTTTATTTAAAAGTTAGCCCTAGGTAAGCTTCTATTCCAGTATATTAGCCAATATGAAAATGATAAGGTGATAAAATTTGCATAATTACATGATAATTGCAAGACTCTCAGAATATAACAGCACCATATAACTGCCCATCACCTTTAAAGTTAACATCTTAGTTTGTCTTTGTGTTTATTTTAATAAATGTCTTACTTTCCAAATTGCCTCTCAATCAGAGAAGTAAGCTGTCACATGCCAAAATTAGATTGGCTTGACTGCTTAATTTAATAAAGTTTCATCTGGAAAAAGCCCTCTCTGCTTTTCCATTCCCATTTAGTATCAAATTTGGAATGACCCCTACATGCTCTAATCTGACCAAGGACAAAGGTAAAGAACCAGTTCTTTCTGTGCTGCTGGGAAAGCCACAGGACATTAATGTAAATAGAAAAAAATTGTGGAGGAAGAGAAGGTATACCCTAATCAGACATGTTTACATCAATAGAACCCAAGAACAAAGTGCGAATGTATCCATCTATCAAGGAACCCCATTTCCCCCAGAATTATCACAATGTGCTAAGAGAATGAAGTCATGAATTCTACTTGAGACAATTTACCATCTTGACATCTATAGAAAAGCTGAAACCTATAGGAAAGGTTGTACTGTCTCAGAGAATGTGAACCCCAACTCCAATCTGCTCCTCAATGAGCATGGTTCAGAAAGACCCACAGGGTCCCTGGACTCAATTTCTCTTCTGGAGAAGTGAAGAAGTTAGCCCCAAATTCTCTCATTCCTAGAAGATAGTTGATTTCTTGAATATCTTGTTTAGCGTTAAGAGACATGGAAATGCAGGAGGCAGAAAGTCTCAACTGAATATTGAAATGCTAACAACAACAGCAACAGTAACCACAAGAGAAGACTGTGACTGGTCTCTTTTATGCTAGCAGATAGTGGAAAACAAGAAATGCACTGTTGATATGGACAAAGGTCCACCGTTTATATAATGCATGTACACACACACACACACACACACACACACACACACACACACACACAAAACGAGATAAACTGGAGGATGAAAAATAGTGTTTATTGTAGCAAAAATAAAAATTGCCCTGTAGATAAAAACACTTTCTTGTTTACTTTCTCTATTGGGTACTGGGTTAAACTTTGCTTCTTAAAGACTAGTTAATTATTTCACTTTAATATTTCAAAATATTTCACATTGCAAGTAAAATGTAGCATAATGTCAATGTGTAAGTTACAAAGTCTCAATGTGATATTTCATTGAAAAGAACAAAGTAAGAGGCCACCCAAGCATTTATTTTCCTCCTTTGTGAGGGGAGGTGGGAGGAGAACAGACCTGAATAAATTCCAAAGCCTATAAGGTTCTCAAAAATAAAATAAAACAAATGATCATTTCACTTTTATAGATGTACTCAGCTTCCTATAATACAAAAGTGAATTGTTTATATTTTATATTTTAAAATGAATAAATAATCCATACTTGTAATATCTATGTTAAAAACACATGAGGATTACTACGTGGTGGGTGAATTCTGTTCTATATTTATCATGACCTACTTTAATAATTGACCTCTGCTTTGCCCTTCTTTCTATTAGCATCTATCCCAGTGAACTATAGACTTTAAAAGCATTTTGTAAAGTGATACAGCATAAAATGCAATGAAATATTTACTCAATTCCTGTTTTATAAGGGTTAATGTTTATTTTATTAGTAAAGATAAATAGTAAAAATAATAAAGTTGATTCTACATTAAAACAATAAATTCTATTGCTCTAGAATCATCTTAGACTTTATACACAGACACACATTTTTAATGATAAATTTTAATCATGCTAATCTTTTCACACTTTATTAATCTTAGAGAAAATATTTGTCATCTAGTTTGCACCAATCTAGAGCAAAGAGATGATAGAATAAGATTTTAAAATTAGATATGGTATGTTTATAAATATATTTGTACATTAAGAGTTGTTGAGGATTTCAGAAATAAGTAATTTCAAATTAATTGCTTTCTTTAATCATTAAAGTACTAGTAAGAAAATGTTTTCTAAAAACTTATTACCTTATTATTTTCTAATCATGACAATAAAATTCAATTGATATTTTTCACAATATTCAAATTAATTTACATTGTAATTATAAATATATGTTCCAACAGAAATAAGCATATACATTCTCAGTGATGTAAGAAAGTTTGAACCAACAACGGTGTCATTACTTAAATGGCAAATTAAGAATGAGGTTTTTTTCTCCCAAGTGAAAATAGATATTGAGTTTTGTAGGACAGTATGACTACTTTATATTTTAACAAGACGTGTGCTTGTTTATTGTTTACAGGTAATGTTTAGAAACTGTGAAATTCATATATTTGCTATTTCAAAAGCTTATGTTTTCGAAACAGTGCTATGAAAATGGATATTATAGTTTTGCATCTTGTAGTGGCATTAATTACTATTATTTCAATATGTATTAGGAATTGTAGTGACTATGAAAAGGTGGCCTGTCTAAGCAGGTCATCAGCCTTGATCTTTTGGCTTTGAAGACACTGAAAGAGTATATTCACCTTGCACTTCAGAGCCCAGGCTCCACTGTAATCCTTCCTCCAATGATTTGCTTCCAGTTCATTCTTGAAAGCTGAATGGTTTTTTTTTTTTTTTGGTTGTTTGTTTGTTTGTTTGTTTGTTTTTTTCTGGTGCTTGGTTTTTCATGTGATATTGAGAAATTCTAAGCTCTAATTTACTACTAACATTTTCTCTTTTTTTTTGTCTTTTTATTATTATTATTATTTTCTTTATTTACATTTCAAATGCTATCCCGAAAGTTCCCTATACCCCACCCCCACCCCTGCACCCCGACCCACCCACTCCCACTACTTGGCCCAGGCCTTCCCTTGTGCTGGGTCATATAAAGTTTGCAAGACCAAGGGGCCTCTCTTCCCAGTGATGGCCGATTAGGCCATCTTCTGCTACATATGCAGCTAGAGACACAAGCTCAGCAGCAAACTCAATTCAGTTCGAGTAGTCTGCTTTGAAATTGCTAGAAAAGTTGTTGATAAAGATTTATCCATAAATTTAATTCTGCATCTGTGTGCATGCATATGCATATAAATGCAAATAAATATTTTGTGTGTGTAGTGTGTGTGTGTGTGTGTGTGTGTGTGTGTGTGTACATTGGCTCAATAACATTCAGATCCCAAGGCAGGTGTCAGATATCTTGGAGCTGCCAGAACTCAAACTTACATCCTCTGAAACAGCAGTACTTGCTTTTAACCACTCGATCAACTCTCAAGTCCTCTAGAAAAATTTTGAGTTTGTTTGCTTTTTGATACATGGTTATATTATATATCCCTGATTTATCTAGAACTCAGTCTGTACACCAAGCTGGCCTCAATCTCAGAGATATCCATGTGCCTCTGCCTCCCAACTGCTAGGATTAAAAGCATGTTCCACCATGCTTGGCTAGAAAAGTACTTAATAAGCAAATCTCATAGGTTAAACAAACTCTAGAGAAGTCTCTTGGTTTGTTTTTTGCCAGTGAGTCTTAGTATTTTGAGGACCTAGTGAAACTGCAGAACTGCCACAGCAACTGACAACAAAAAGAGGCCTTATCGCACTTCCCTTTAACACGAGAAATTTATGGAAGCAGCTGCCGTAGACACCCTTGCTTTTCATGGGAGTTTTCAGACTGCAGTAGAAGCCACAGTGAATCAATGATCCACAGCTGCATAAAAAGTATCACCACATTGTTGTAGACCGTCCTGTCTCCTGATGGCTGTGCAGACATTGTTCCTCCCATAGAAGGGTCTTCTCCACCCGCCCCCACCACTGCATTGTCAGGGCCACATGTGCTCAATGGTGAACACTTACTAAGCTATTCCTTTTACATTTTCCCTATGCACAGAAATTCCATTTCTTAATCTTATAGATGTACACATTGTCAGTTACAGTCTCAGTCCCTCAATAATGGAATCTAGAGATATAGAAAAAAAAATTCCATCACAGAAAACATGCTATACTGATTAAACGTGTATGTTTTGCTTCCAGGAGAAGTATCAGTAGGAAAATAATTTATAAAATTTAACCCAACAGACATAATTAATAGTATTAGGTCTGACAAATTAAAAATGGCTTATATTTTAAGTTTATTGTTACTTTATATTTAGTAGCTTTCTTGCTAGAACATGTTTTAGATAAGAATATATAAACGAGACAAAAGAAATAACAGAATGAAATAAAATAATTGCTACAAGAGTTGTAGAGAAATAAGGTAGATTTTACCATGTTTACTCCTCAATGGGAGAAAAGCATAGAAATGTAATTAATAGAAGTTTTTCAGGACAAAATAACTTTTCTAAAATGGTAAACAACAACAAAAAAATATTTGGCATCAGTTGCATACACACTACACTGGACAAGGATACTGAGTCACAAGACAGCAGCTAGCTTTCCTGGGGAAGCTGAGAAGATAAGCTAATTTTAGCTGGGTCTGTATAGAATTCTACTAGCTTGAACTTCCTGTCCTTGGTGATAAGATTATTGCTTCCTTTAGTGTAGGGATGATGCTGTTCATATTTCCTGCCTTTACAAAACAGAAAGGAAGTCAGAATTATCTTCTTGTGCTGCCTGTCTTCGAGCGCCTTTAACTCAAAATAGCCAACATGTTAGAGTCATTTTTCAAAGCTCTTCCATTGTTGAGTTTTAAAAACCTCAAGTTGAAAACCAATTGTGCCAGACATCTGCACTATTTATATGATGTAGGCAAGGGGCTTCATGGATTGTAACAAAAATTCACATAAAATGGGTGTGCTTGGGTGTAGTGTTCACCATAGCACAGGAATACAGTCTTGTCTCTGCAAGCTACACATAGCACCCTCTGAAAAGAAAAGGCACTGTGAGTGTTCCCACCATGTAAGGCAATAAGTGAGGCTGAATCACCCTTATCTGGGTAAACTGGAAACAAAAACAGCTTGAAAGCATTCTACAGATGCTGACTCACAGATACACTTGAAATGAATGGCATTGTTCTGGGTGATCGGTGCTTATTATATTATATTATCAAGAAATGACTAATAGACATTTTAACATTCGTGTCTCTACAAATTTCTCCACCCCTTCTTGATATATACATACATTTTATGATAGAACAAACCTATCACATGATAAATGTGGATTCTCTCCAAGTTTATATTCCAAAGAAGTTAGTAATTCTGACAATAAAACATGCCTTAATGCGTCAATCTTAATGCAACTTAATGGGTATTAAAACATTTGATACTTCTACAGAGCTTGGCTTTTGATGATACTGTCTGTGTCTTTAAGAAATCACATTGCTAAGATAATGTTAAAATTTTAACAACATAGAACTTTGGTCACATTTTTTTCTAGAACATTCAGATATTCATTGAGTTTTATTTGAAATTTTTTATAAATTTTCTTCAAAAATTTTTGTCACTGAATGTTTAGTAAACATAACATGTATTCTAAAATATATTTGAATACACAGTAGTATGTACTATTTATATTATTCATATAATGACCATTAAAGTTAGATGCAAATAAAATATTTAACACATTAAGCAATAACAAGATGAAATATGACAAGTTTAGTGAAACTACCCTTCTTCCCATTAATTTCCCTTACCTTCTGCTGGAGGATAAGAATTAATTAATTCATCCATGTAATACTAAGGTGAAATAAATGCTCGTCCATACTTGAATCTTATTGTCACTACATATGTGTATATTTACATGTATAAAATATATTTGTACACATATATAAATAAACATATATGTACAAATATACATTTACAGACATACATATATATGGGACTACCTTGGAATTCTAATTTATGGCTACTCCTTAAAAGTATAAATGTATAATACATATAGTAACATAATCAAATATATAAATAATGTGATTTAAGTGTGCACTTTCTGAATGATGTAGTACATCTTAAATTCCTATGAGGCAACAATTAGCTGTGAGAATCATTGGGTCTTGTACTTATCTCTCGTCCTATTTCTCTTTGACAGTGAGAAACAAATTGAAGATAACTCATTTCATTCATACACATGTCCCGCCTGGTACTTGCAGATGCTTAGGTTTTTATATCCCTATAAAGTATACACACAGCTTAATCATCATAATCATGCTATTTGTGAGCAACATTCAAATTTTTAGAAAAAAAATCCTTAAACTGTTTATTACCTCTTTAAAAGAATTCCAACTCTCTACACCTGAGTCACTCACTAAACCTGCCACTTGTCTGTGGTCCATGGATTCTACCTTGAGATAGGGGAGAGGGCTGTTTACAGGATAGAGTGCTTACTAAGATGCTAAAGGCCAAATATCATCTGACCCCTCCTTCCTTTGCTGTCTTTACTTAAATGAAACCCAATTCTAGCAACAGTTCTTGTCCCAAACAGTAAGGCAGAGCTTGCATGTGAGTTTGCACACTTCCAATTAATCCATTTACTGGTTTGAACATTTTGTCTGTTTAGCACAATGCATTTGGCTCTTAAGTCCACTTTCCTGATTTATCTGGCAAGAGTAAGATTTTTACTTGTGTCTTTATGGACATTTTTACAGTTGCTAAAATAATTTCAGATAGCAAGTAATTCAAAATATCCTTACTGAATGAATGAAAAGCTGGGTTATGTTTTTGGTGACCTATTTGAACATAAACTCAAATCAATAGTTTGAAGCAAATTATTACCTCTGGCGACTTATAAAAAAGACAACTTGTGTTCTGGATGGTTATTCCAAGATGATAACCTGAGAGGAACATGATAGCTTAAGGTACACTAGCTACACATCACTCACCATAATAAAATGCAGAACACAACTTCTGGAAGGACTTCTTTTGGCCCCTGATTTCATAGTGACCAGTCTGTTTTAGCTGGTTTACAAACATTATGGAGGCTTACAAACAGGTGGAGGAAAGCTGTTCAGTTGCATCCAGAAAGCAGAGGAACACACCTACCATACAATATAGTTCCTATGAACAAGCCTCTAGTGGACTTACCTTCCTTTAACTCAGCCCCACATCTGAAAGCTTCTCCCTCCCGCCAGTGCCATAAAACTGAGTCCAGCACTGGATTAACTCATTGGCTAAGGCAAAGATCTTGTATTCAACAATTACCCCAAATCCTCACCTCTGAAATTGTTTACCTTGGAGACCAAGCCATTAATACATCAGCCCTTTTAAGGAAATGTCTTATATCCAAGCTATAACAGAAGACATGCATATGTCAGAACCATTCACTTCAGGTTAATTACCATATTGAAGGACTCTTTCCTTCATATGTCTTTACCATGAACTGTATTATCATATAAGCACAAGTAGTAGTCTGGGGATTTCCACATACCATATTATTTCTTCTGTAGTGCTGGAGTGACTATAGTCAATTGAAACCTAAGTCACTGTGAATATATAAATAGTTTGGATCTTTGTATAATATAAACCTTTAGCAAACTTACCATAAACTTGGTTTTGTTGCAACTTCACAATAAAACCCCAACAAATACATGACTTTGGAATTCCATTCCTAAATGTTAAAGATCTTTTGTTAAAGATTAACTATCCAGGCTAGAGAGGTGGCTTTGTGGTTAAGAACACATACTGCTCTTGAAGAGACTCCAAGATTATTTCCTACCCCACCCGGGTAAGGTGGATCACAACCATCTGTAACTCTAGTTCCAGAGGAGCTGATGCCTTCTTCTGAATTTTGTAGGCATCTGTAATCACATGTGCATATACCCACCATCCAGCAACCCCCATACACATAATTAAAAATAAATCATTTTTAAAAGAAGATTAAACCTCCAAGCAGAGTGTATGTATGTACATATGTAAACCTTTGTGAAGTAGCATACCTGTTAGTCTAAACTTAAAAATGAGGTTTAGACGATTTTATAAAGCATATTTGTCCCTTTCCCCATTAGGTGCTAACCCACTGATAATCAACTCCACCACAAAGAAGGTGGAAAGAATCATAGAGATTAATTAATGTTGTCGCACATTGGACTCTACCCTCTGAAATTAGTCAAACATACATCACTTTTTCATTTTCCTGATCTTGAAATGGAAGTCAAATAAAAACTGAACAAGATTCTTACTGCTTAACTATTGGGTGCTTTTCTTTTTATCTTTCCCAACATAGCTAGAATATAACACTAACACCAGAAGGCAGAAGGATTTCAAATATAAAGGATCACAAGCATTCTCTCCACTCTCCCCTTACTGTTTCCCAGTGCTACAGGCATGCTGATCCTCTCTGGCTCTGTAGCTTCTTGTTCTCCACTCTTCAAACTGAATCTTGGGCTTCTCTTTCTTCAGATATTTCTATGTAGGAAGACAGATGGAATGAGAGCTCTGGAATGAGAAATTCTGGTGCCAGGCATTATTTACAAATGTAAGCAAGAACAGGAGCTGTGTGGTGTCACCTTCTCTATATTCAATAACTAAAACCAGCACCCATTTAGAAAATAGTTTGAGTTCATTTATTAAGAAGAATATTCATAGCAGGAAGATGTACTCTAAAGAAATTGGAGATTAGACACAAGCTTCTGTGTAGAAATACCTATCAGTGAACATAGTTGCATTTTAGCCTGGCAAGTGGCTGTGGAAATTACTTTAAGTGTCATATAAATAGATGAATCTAGGAAAAAAAGTGGTTGCAGCATGAATATTATTCAAGTTTTACATGAAAGTTCAGAAAAACAAACTTATTTTAATTTGTCACAGTTTTGGACCAGACTGAAGAATAGTCGATTTGCATCCGTCGGAGGATGTCTGTGTTGCCCAGTTCTCTCCAAGCTTGGATGTGCTTTGTGAAAAACAGTGTCTTGAGAAATGATGCTTCATGTGAGGCTCCAGCTGGTCTGGAATAGCACAATCTGAAAGCCATAAAAAGTAGTCTCACACTGTGACGTTCTGTCATCCAGTCAGTGGATATGTTTCATAACAAAAGCAAATATATGTCAATAGAATTTGTCTGGACTATCATTGAAAGATGAATTCATCTCACTTATTTGTGCCCATCATACTAAAATCAAATCAATTCTGTGCAATATTATTGGATATGCACTAAATCATGGCATAGCAAATAAAATTGTATTTTTCTAAACATGCAATCAATCACTGTATTATTTAATATAGTTCATAAATGCAAAATAAATTCCTAAAGATAAATTCACAAAATTTAGCTCTCCTTATTGACAACTGACACATACCAATGTGAATAGCAGCAAAGGAAATCTCTAGCTAAATACTTTCCCAAGGTTATGAAATTATATAATTTATATTTGTTTGAAAACAGATTTGTACAAGCATTTACACTGTATTGGTACCTTCTTAGCTATATATTTCTTCTGTATTCAAACACAATTTGTAACTAAATACAGGGGAAAACATAAAAACTAGACTTGATGTTGTTCTTAATTTGAAATATAGAACAAATTATTATTTTCACTAAACTATCTACAGCTGAGTGTTTTCAGTTAAGATGCATACCAATGCATTTTTCTGGAATCCTAGATGTGTGAAAAATAATTTATTGTCTGTTTTTAAGATTGTAATATAATTATAACATTCCACCTNCCCTTTCTTCGCTCCAAGCCATCCCATATACACTTCCTGTTCTCCTTCAAATTTGCAACCTCTTATTTTCATTTTTATTTTATATCCATAAATATAGCCTGTTGAATCCATATAAGAATAGATATAGATATGGATATAGATGTAGATATAATGTTTTCAGGTTGAACATTCAGTTTTGAAACCTCAAGCTAACAGACAAGTTTCATATTCTAGTCTTCATTATTCTTTTCTTTGAAATTAAAAGGAGTACATAATAGTGAGAAAATACTTGTGATGATGACATCTTATGACTCTTAAAATATAAAAGGAACTTTAGAAATAATCCCGTTTAGTGCAGAGAGAATTCTATTGTGATGGGAAGGAAAGGGCTGCCTTGTTTTAGTCTTCCATGATGAATAGCAGGAGAAAAGGGAGAAGAAGGAGGATGAGGAAGAGGAGGGGAGGAGAAGGAGAAGAAAGATGAGAAGGAAGAAGGAAGAAGAATGAAGAA
>NC_034593.1:53571606-53581882 GCF_900095145.1 Mus pahari
AGAAGAAGAAGAAGAAGAAGAAGAAGAAGAAGAAGAAGAAGAAGAAGAAGAAGAAGAAGAAGAAGAAGAAGAAGAAGAAGAAGAAGAAGAAGAAGAAACGTGATGTTTTGTAGATCTGTAATGTGCAGTACAACTGCAACTTGTTAAGGAGCCAGCAAATCCACAGAGTAAGTTCAGCTTTCCTGGAATTCTAGTTTCCATGATTCTCTTGACAGGTTTTCACTTCTCTCTCCTGCCTTGATCCTAAATGGATTTTAAAAAGCTGGTTGATACCAAAGAAATGAAATTTCTTAATATGTTAGCATATGGACAGAGTACTAATTTACTCCAATACACCAGTATGAATCTAACTTTGTTCTAGTCTTCCCTATTGAATCATTATATAACAATCTTGCATTCATTTAGCAAAAACCTTCTTCATAAAATGCTTTGTGCAAGAGTGGCACAAAGACAGTAACCTGATATGGTGTTTGTATTGTTATTCAGGTATTTTTTTGTTTTAAGAAAGGTGATATTCCCATAGAGATAGTTAGCATTTTAAGGGGCACTCCCATCTCTGCTTGCCTTCCTGATATAAGCAAAGGATATATATATATATATATATATATATATATATATATATATATATATATATATATATATGGCAGAGGTGAAGATCTAGTGATTTTCTGCATTGATACCTTGTAGGAAGATTGTTGTCTACTTAGTGAGACTTTACTGTCCAATAGCAGAACCTCAAGAATTCTGTCCAAACAGCCCATGATCTGAGTACTCCTGCCCTGAGAAGTATGCACCCTGTGCACACAGATGCTGAGCTACAAGGACGTCACAAATGTGTGCAGTGAATCACAGTTAAATATTAGAAATCTCTACAGTGAAATCTAATGTGGGCAGAAGCAAGCCAGAATGAGGTGAAAGATGACAAGAAAATAAAAATCCTCTTATCTTACCTAAGCAAAATCTAAAAAGAAGTGATAGTAATTGCCCTAACAACATGGATGGGAGAAATTGTGCACAGGACCTCATCCCTAGAAGAAGAGCTAAGTACAATACAGGACTGCTGAGAAAGGAAAAATATGTCTTCTTCAGAGAAGAGCCCTATGCTAGGTTAACCACCCCCATGCTGTCAGCCCTAAACATATGAACATATGAGCAATATCAAATGAACTTAAAAGATTGTACTTAAGCATTTATTAATGAACAAGAATATATGTACATATATATTATATATATGGCCTGAATTTGGAAAGGAGCAAAAAGACACAAGACAAATATAATATACATATGTGAAGTTTTAAAATTATTGATTATATATACATTTTTAGTAATGTGGAATTTCTAAGGAAATACTTCATGAAAGTTTTTGATATCTTTTACGCATTTACTTTAACTGGAATTTTCTGCACACTGTAAAAAGGAAAATAAAAATATTGTTTATTGTTATCTAAATAACAAAGAATAATCAACTTGTCCTCTAAAAGAACAAAATTCCCATCTTAGCTCAAGAACTGAGAAGAGACCAATCAGAAGTAGGGAGAAAAGGCAAGCTTTCTAGTACAATGGCACTGGCTTGTGAATCTTCAGAGGCAAACAGGTCTAAACTGGTCATTTGTGAGATATTTTGTACATGGCTCTGGTCAGGTGGGTCTGAAGAGTCAGCAGTTATTAACAAGAGAGGATAACCACAAAGCAAAATCTTTGCTTTGTTGGAAAAGCCAAGGCTGGTTATGTGGAGCAGAGCAATTAATGATGATTCAGAAGAAGCCAGCATCATTCAGGTGAGATCTTCTGGCAGTACTTCCTCAGAGTCAGGACATATAAGTTGTGGTCCAGGAGGTGCCAAAGCTGTACCTTGTACTGGCATCAGAAATTTGTAATATGTGAGAGTTTACCAGGTGGTTACTGGTTTTGAAGGTATGGAGAGCAGCCAAGGATTAGCACTATGCAAGAGCCGGTGAGGTCGCTGGGGAAGATGCAACCTTGGCAGCTGTAGAAGCCCTGGAGTTGGAGGGGTTATGGAGACATATTGATGCTTGGTGCCATGTGGTAGGGTAAGAGTACACAAAGAGAGTGTAGGAGAGGCTGTTGGTGAAGGTACAGTCAGTCCATTTGCTATAGAGATTCCAGCATATTGGAAATACCAGTATCATGGGATATCCAACAAAAACAGTCGCAGAGCCATCCTGAGCCTACAGGACAAACTATATGTATTGTAGGTAACAAAGCCAAAGGAATGTGACCCCTTTAAGTCAATAGGATCATGAATGGGTACCAGACATCCAGCAATGAACTTTTTATACCGTTGAACTTTGATTTAGCTTTGGTCCTATTGTGATTGTACCCTGGTTCCTCTTGGAGAAAACAAAACAAAACAAAACACAAAAACAACAACAACAAAAAAAAAAACCTAACTTATGTCTTCATTTTAGGGACCTCACAATTGAGAGACTTTGGAAGTTTAGAGAAACTTTAGATGTTTTAGAGATACTGGATATTCAGAGAGACTGGATAAATTTGGGACACTCTGAACATTAAAAGAGATTGAATGTTTCAAAGGGGCTGAACTTTTAAACTGTTTGAATTTTTAAAGACTTTAAAAATTTTTGCATTGTGATATTGTTATTAATATGAGATCTTAGGAGTGAGCAAGAAAGAACAGGCAATGTGATATGTTTGTGCATCGAGTTGACAAGGTCTCAATTGTCCTGGTTGGTAACTGTCCAACTGATACAAGCCTAGGCATATCTGGGATGAGGTGATCAGTTAAGAAAATCCCTCTATGCTGATGGGATTGCAAGCTTGTACAACCACTCTGGAAATCAGTCTGACAGTTCCTCAGAAAACTGGATATAGTACTACTGGCAGATCCAGCAATACCTCTCCTGGGCATATACCCAGAAGATCTTCCAACTGGTAATGAGGACACATGCTCTGCTATGTTCATAGAAGCCCTATTTATAATAGCCAGAAGCTGGAGAGAACCCAGATGTCCCTCAACAGAGGAATGGCTACAGAAAATGTGGTTCATTTACACAATGGAGTATTACTCAGCTATTAAAAACAATGAATTTATGAAATTCTTAGGCAAATGGATGTATCTGGAGGATATCATCCTGAGTGAGGTAACCCAATCACAAAAGAAGTCACTTGATATGCACTCACTGATAAGTGGATATTAGCCCAGAAACCTAGAATACCCAAGATACAGTCTTCAAAACACAAGAAAATCAAGAAGAAGGAAGACCAACACGTGGATACTTCATTCCTCCCTAAAAATAGGGAATAAAATACCCAAGGAAGGAGTTTCAGAGACAAAGCTTGGAGCTAAGACGGAAGGATGGACCATCCAGAGACTGCCCCACCTGGGGGTCCACCCCATAATCAGCCACCAAACGCAGACACTATTGAATGTGCTAGCAAGATTTTGCTGAAAGGACCCTGATATAGCTGTGTCCTGTGAGGCTATGCCAGTGCCTGGCAAATACAGAAGTGGATGCTCACAGTCATCTATCAGATGGAACACAGGGCCCCCAATGGAGGAGCTAGAGAAAGTACCCAAGGAGCTAAAGGGGACTGTAACCCTATAGGTGGAACAACAATATGAACTAATCAGTACCCCCTGAGTTCGTGTCTCTAGCTGCATATATAGCAGAAGATGGCCTAGTTGGCCATCATTGAGAAGAGAGGCCCCTATGTCTTATAAACTTTATATGCCCCATATAGGGGAATGCCAGGGCCAAGAAGTGGAAGTGTGTGGGTAGGGGAGCAGAGCG
Source organism: Mus pahari (assembly GCF_900095145.1). Lineage (NCBI taxonomy): Eukaryota > Metazoa > Chordata > Mammalia > Rodentia > Muridae > Mus > Mus pahari. The sequence goes on from NC_034593.1 coordinate 53,575,380, forward strand.
GGGTGGGGGTATAAGGGACTTTTGGGATAGCATTTGAAATGTAATTGAAGAAAATATCTAATAAAAAATTAAAACATAAACAAACGAAAATCCCTCTATCAGATTGCCCTATACGTTAGTCTATGTGGTATTGTATGGATTAATCATTGATAGGGGCACTCATGGTGGGTAGTACCTCTTTTGGGCAGATAGTCCTGAGTTGTATAAGAAAGCAGGCTATGCAAGCTTTGAAGAGCAAGCTAGATAGCAGCACTCCTCTTCCATGGCCTCTACTCTAGTTCGTACATGCAGGTTCCTACCTCAACTTCCTCTCAGTGATGAACTATTACACTAACGTGTAAGATCACAAAATCCCTTCCTCCCCAGATTGCTTTTGGTCCTGATGTTTACCACAACAGAAACCTGAGTTAAGATACCTTTTAAAGTAACTTTCCCTGTCCTCATATACATTGACATTCTAATTCATTTAATTAAACAAGTGATCACCACCTGATTTAGTCAATTGTTAATTAGTTTTATTTTCAAGCAGAAAGGAATCTCACCTGTCTTCTAGGCCCTCGAATCCTCTGTATCATAGCATTAGGCTGAAGGCCAGGACTCAAAACTGTTAATATATGACTGGAAAAGTTATATAATGTAATATAATAGTTTGTGTGTGAGCAATAAAGATTAATTTATATTAAATTGATATGGAATTGTTAAAGCACTAACCAATGTGTTTTGTTCTTCTTAAGTCCTGTTTTTCGGTATGGCAATATTCATTTATTCACTTGCAGCATTCATTCATCTCTGTAGTTGGGAGAGCAGCTGTGTAGTAGATGATGCAATCAATATGACTAAGACAGATTTCCTGACCCAGCAGTTAAACAAGAAGCTATTTGTTGGCTGTAACATTTTCACTGGCAAAGTGCATATCTCTCTTACCATTTCGAAGTTTGCTCCAGCATCTCTTTTTCCTCCTTAGTTCTAAGAGATATTTGACCACAGAGAAATTTAGAGGAAGAATACTGGTATCTTCAGGAAGAACTTTGGCCCCGCATATACTTACCTCTAGTTGGGGTCAAGAAAAATCGATACCTAATTGTGTGGCTTGGCTGTTGCTGAGTCTTTAAAAAAAAAAAAAAATGTAATGGGCCAAGATTAACCAAACAAGATTCCTAATTCCCCTTTCTTAGGCCACGAAGATGAAGAAACGAATGATGAAATAGAGGCCAATCATCCAACCCCTTATGACTGTAATAAGTAGAAGAGTACTTGAGGAAAATGAAGGAAGGGCTTAGTAGACAGACTTATGTTCCTTCACCTCTGGAAAGCAAAAGTCTGGCTCCTACCAATGAAAAGAATTCATCTCTTTGTGTAAGTCTCTGTATTTTTCCCATAGAAATGGCTTTTTAAAAATAAAATCATTCAAATAATTACAGACCTTAGGAATAACAAATTATTAAGTAGAAAATTATGCTTCTAAAATAAGTATTACCTTATGTGGGCTTCATCAACTTCATTCAGGGTCTAATAACTTAATGTGAGCTTCCTTTTCTTCATGCCTCTTGAACACTGTATTTATGGAAAAATGCCAGCAACTTTCCATTTTTAGGTTTAAATTAAAAGTAGCTGTTATTTCAAAGAGTCCCATTTTCAGTCATTAAAGGTTCAGGGCATGTTATTCAGTGATAGAAGAGATGTTATTGGGGCTACAACGCAGAGTTCCCCCAAATGCCCTCTTACCTCATTGTAAGCCTCAACTTCAGAAACTCAAGTAACATAAGCATATTTTAAGATTATTAACCAAAATTGGCCTCTCCTCAAGTTTTTCATGAAAGGGTAAAAAAATTATGGGTGAAATATTAATTCCAGATTTCTCTCATTGTCCTCTTGAAGTTTTGTTCTGACATGTTAGTCTAAGGGTAAGCTTTACCATATTTTCTTGAGGATATGAAATTATTTCAATTAGCCATAGTCATATTTTTGCCATTTTTTTCCTTTGTAGCATAAAAATTTGAAAAGAGAAACAAAGGATCATCATAAATGTACTTGAATGATAACTTTTAAAATGGTATATTTATTTAAAATTTAATTTAAATATTAAAATTAATTATACAACGCTTAATATTTGTGCCAATCCAGGTTATATGGTTCCAAGTTCTTCCTCTCCCTTTGGAGTGTCCAGGCATCACCCATATAGCTTGGAGAGGACAAGGAGAAGTTTGGAATAGGTCAGGTCTACAGTCTGTCTCTTCTTTCTAGGGTGTTGGACTCCACTGCCTGCCAGGCCAGTAGGAGGTGGAGTAGAATTAAGGACAAGCAGAATCCTGGTCTTGTTTGAAGTAAGCAAACATGTGTGTGTGTGTGTGTGTGTGTGTGTGTGTGTGTGTATACGTGTATAATTGTGTTGTGGAAGAAGGCCCTTTTAGAGAAAGGCCTTCTCTTTACTTTTAATGAAGCAACTCTCTGAGATGATCTTAATTTGTTTGTATTTCTTTACTGGTGGTAAGTTTGAATGCATAGTCTTTATTTGAGGCGAACCAAAGGTTATATAGTTTTTGGAATGAGAATACCCAAGGTGGGAAAAACCTCTTAGATCAATCACTATGACAGGTCATTCCTTAGGCAGCAAGAAAGGCAATAAATAAAACCTACATAACCCAAATATTGTATTTTTAAGCTGTATGCCTAGATTGGGCAGATCTACCACTACACTAATCTATTCCCCAGCTATAAGATCCCTTGTTACTTGTGGCTACTCTAGGCCATTTGGATCTGCTCCATCTTCTGTCCGTCTCCTCTTTCTCCATCTTTCCCCTACTTTTCCTCCACTCTCTAAGACCTTTCCTTCCCACTGCCCAGTCAGAGGCTCTAGCCTTTATCTGACCAGTTAGAATGGGGAGAAGTTTCACATGAAATCACCTGGGTACATGATCTACTCCTCCTGGGGCAGTCCTGCTAGAGGGAACAGAATTAAGATCAGAATACAAACCACAAGAGGGCAACCCACATTGGCTGAAATCTAAGGTACTGAGATGCCTCCTAAGTGTGGAGAGGCAGACTGTGTGCTGGGTGTGTGACTGACTGACTACTTGGTTGGGGGTCATCTGGTTAACTGCAAAGGCAGGTACAGAAACAGGGAGGAATTAGCCCTACTCCTACTGGTCTCAGAATAAGATTCTAATCTCAATTTTTGAGATTTCTGGATTTGGACATGGTCACTTCTCCTGTTCCATGCCAGTTCCTCTGGTGGCATGTTCCACATGCCCTACAAGGGAACACAGATTGAACTTGTTTTTCAAAGATTGCAAAGCCTCTACTCATTGTGTGGCCTCACTGTGTTGCAATTTTCACATAATTTCAACATGTCTGTGGATACATTCTACACCAATAGATACTTAGGGATATATGAATTAGAACAGAGAGGAGAAGTGGCTTAGTGGATAAAGTGCTTGCCTCCCTATAATAGAGCATAGGACCAGGTGATCCCTCCAGCAGACTGATTGCTAGAGTAGTCTAACTGGGGATGTGGTACAGCAAGGAACACTGCTTCAATATGGTAGTAGTGATCAAGGAAGAAAATCATGTCAATCTTAGGCCTTGACATTCTTGTTCTGCACTATCCCCCTACATACGTATTCCTACATGTGCAAACATCCACAACACACCCATACACATAAAAGAATTTCATATGAATGCAGAAGTCTTCAAAGTGGTACCTATACAAGCCTCTTTCTTAATGTGATAAATTTACTAGCCACATACTAAAGTAAACCTTATCATCTATTTTTTATTCTTAAAAACTTCATATCTAACAATATGATTTTATTCTATTCACAGAAAATTATCTAATTTTATTTTAAATGTCCAAGTTTATTGTTATTAAAAATAGCACCTATATTTATATTATCGCATTTATATATTATATTAGAGGATATGTTAACTTTTAATGTAAGATCTTTTACTACAGAAAACTTCACAAAGCAGATCACAGGCTTTCTTAGGGAGGCATACAGTTGAAATGCCAGCTTCTTCAAGGCACCTGACATTCATGAAATTAGACATTCATTAAATCTCTAAGTGATGTGATGAATACAGTGATAAAAAAAATACCATTTGGGACTTTGCACATCAGACACCAGAGTGAATCCAGATAGGAAATATTACCTCCTCTTTTCTGTGTAAGGAAATTGAGGGTCAGAGAGGTAGGAAAATTGTGTTAAAATTCACAGCTGATTCCAGTTCCAGTTGAGATTAACCCCATTTTTTTTTTTAATTTAGTACAGTTCTGTCTCCCTCATGGTTTGGTACATTTGGTCCAGGAAAGTAATTGAAATCACAGAGAAGTAAAGAGAGACAGTGCCAATTCCAAGCCAGAGAAACCTGTGCCATCTTCCTGTGAGAGTTTAGAAAGCATGAGAGACTGTCATAATATGACTGCGTTTTGGTAAATGACCTTTCAAAACATTAATCCAATCGCACACACACAGAAAAGAGGCAAACAGAGAAACACAACAGAAGACGAGTTTTTCAGTTCACATCAACTTAAAAGCACAGCAGTGAGGCAAGCTGAGTTATTTTACAAGATACCTGCTACTAAGTGTCAGGTTGCCACTGAAGCTCATTTAGTCCCTTGGGAATCATACAAAATAGAAAACATGCTCAACTTCAATCCATCTTTTTCTCAGCCATTTTGTTGTACATGGATAAAACTCTCATTAGACTTGCTTTTTAAGTGATGAACCATGCTAAATTCTAACTTGAAGCCACAGAACACTATTACTGTAATTTGAAGACATGTCTAGCAACTGCACTCTCCTAAGAATTTATGGCAATCTGCCAGGCCAAGTTCAAGTCAAAGTTGAGCTTTCATCTTATAATTATGTACTGCTAACATTCTATAAAATATAATAATTTGTCCATCAAATTTAAAATCAAATTATAACTGAGGATTCACAGGGAAGCGTTTCCCTGGTTATACGATCCTAGAAAATGAACACATCAGTAGTTGACCCTTATCACTTACACCCCCTTTCTCTCAGTTTTACAATTGGATAAAGCTTGGTAAACAAAACAGTAGTCCTCTCAAGATGTCCAAATTCCAATACCCAGTACAAGTGTTTGGCAGTTTTATGTCAAAATGGCGGTTAATATACATATATATATATGGCTGGATATCTTGGTATGGCAGATTATCCAGCCACATGCTGTTAGACTGTCCTTGTAGAATGAGGCTCCTTACATGAAAGCAGTTGGCAACATCAGGAAGCAGTGCCTCTACTAAATAAACCAGGAAGTTATACAGCTGGCTTTGAAGATGAACAAAGGTGAAAGGTAGCCATAGAAGTCATAAGGGCCATCCAATGGACTCCCCACTAAACCTCTACAGAATGTGAACACCCAGGTTGCAGCCACAGAAAGATGGCATCATACTTCAGACCTCTACGACTTTTAGCAAATTAAATTCATGATTATTGTTTCAACCACCAAGTTTGTGATAGGATTTTTATAGGAGCCACAGTAAAACTAAAAGTGAATTAAAACACACACACACACACACAAATAAGAGACATGAGGGCCATGGGTAGGACAAGAGACCATTTCCAAGCCTACCAGGGTACACCATAGTCTTATCTACATGAGTGGTTTACAAAGCCTTGTCCAGGCAGCAGTGAGAAGAATCATTTGTCAAAATCTCTGGGAATCCACAAACATTCCCCCAAAGGGCTAAACCTAGGAGGAGATGAAGACTGGGAGGCTGACAGAAAAACTATTATAGAGATGAAGTCAAATGGAGACCTGTAAGGTTTATGAGAGAACGAAAACACAGAAGCAGAGAAACCAAGCAGAGGTGCCCAGCTTGCTGCCCTGATATTCAAAGCACTTCAAGATACTCTCCCACCACTCCTTGCTCGGTTCTTCCTAGAAAATCTGATAAACCAAGGCTGAGCTGGAAGTTTTACAAGTGGAAGTATTTCATATGGAAACAACTTCTGGGTTTCAGTTTATGGCTTTTTTTTTTTTTGTCTGTTGTTTGTTTTTCATTCAATAAGTGCTGTTCTAGACCTGCTATGAACACTTCCCTGAATAAACACCGAGACAGTGTGCACAAGCACTTTCCTACATTAAAGGGATAAGATTACAAGCAGTGAATGTTACTGAGTGCTGACTAATCATTACTGGAAACCTGGGAAGAGAATATCAATGTAAATGAACAGGGATTCCAGCCCTGTTCATTTGGGAGTCCTACTGTCAAATTTTGTGAGAGATTTCTCTTTACTGTGCATCTAGATGCCTGTAGATTTATTATTCCTACTACCTGGTTTTTTTCTTAGGAACAAACTATTGCTTTAGCTGGTCTTTGGCTGACGTTAAACAGTATTTTGGAAGTTTCTTTTAAAATGTTTCTCTTTGTCTCTCTGTCTTTATCTTTGACTCTGCCTCTGTCTCTCTGTCTCTCTGTCTGTCTCTGTCTCTCTGTCTCTCTGCCTGTCTGTCTGTCTCTGTCTCTCTGTCTCTCT
>NC_034593.1:53581992-53584203 GCF_900095145.1 Mus pahari
TGTGTGTGTGTGTGTGTGTGTGTGTGTGTGTGTAATTGCCTTTCTATGGTTTAAATATCCCTTGCAGCTTTATTATTTAAATATTTAATTCTTAGCTGGCGGCACTATTTTGGAAGGTTATGGAAATTCAGGAAGTGAAACTTAGCTAGAAGAAAGAAGTAGGTCACTGGGGCAGATCCTCTAGGGTCAGCTTTCCCCACATCTTGTCTTTTTCATTGTTTTCTGGCCCATAGTGTTGTGAATGGTCTCTGCCAGGAGGCATTGAACCTCTTCACCATCCTCTCTCCATCTTTGTAGATGAAACCATAACCAAAAATAACTCCTTTGTCCCCTTAGTTGTCTCTGTCAGGTATTGTCATGGTGATACAACAGAACAGTTATGACCGTCTTTAAATGCCAAAGTGATAAGCCTACCTACCCTGCCCCCAGTTCTATTGTCACTCAGCACCAGCATATATCAACTGCCTTCTGTGCAATCTATTGATATTGTATTAAAAAGTTAACTCCACAGTTTGATGTTGACTTTGGTGTCTGAAAGTTATGTATTAAAGCTTACACTAGAGACAGAAAAGACAGTTCACACATTGCACCTACTTCATTTTGTAGAAGAGTCTCCTTGGGAATCATTTCCATATTATTTTCAAGAGATGAGTGTTCTAAGTGGAAACAGTAAGAATGGAATGGCAGACATGTCTAAGATACAAATATGTTTGTCTTAAGTTTGTTTGAAAATGGGTATTATATAAACTAGTGGCTCAGAGTCAACTCTAACTTTTCCCAGATAATTTGATTTTTCTGATAAAGTAACTGCTTTGTAGAATGTATCTGGCAGCTGGCAGTAGCAAAATGCAATATCTGTTTCTCCCCCAAAATTATAGTTCAGTTTTCTTTTGGAAGAAAGTTTTCCTATCAGTAAAAGGTTACCAATGTGACAATTTGTTTTCCCTCTGAAATGTGACTATCGGCAGTGTCACATGCCTGTAATCCCAACAGTTTGGGGAGGCCAAGACAGGTAGAATGGGCTATATTGCAGCTAAGCTAGTATACCGTAGCAAGTGCTGGTTCAGACACTGTACCTAGCAAGATCATTTCTCAAAACTGACACTGCATGTCAACCTTAGGTAATTGCTAGGGTCTGGTGATTGCATGGAGCCATCATCTAGAGAAGGTTGGAAGCTGAGAGCGCAGATTTAATACAGACGAGAGCTCTTGGGGCTGGAGCATTGGCTCAGCAGTTGCTTTTCCAGAGAATTTAGATTTCTTTCCCAGCACCCACATTGTGGCTCACAACTATCTGTAACCTTAGTTCTATGAGCTCCAACACCTATCTGTGACCCTAGTTCTACGAGATCCAACACCTTCTTCTGATCCCTGAAGATACCAAGAATGCACATATCACATACATGCAGGCAAAAAAGAAATCATACACATAAAGTATATAAATCTAAAAATAATGTATTTTTATATAGGTGCTGGGCTCTGACAAAGATAGAAACATTTTTTTTTAACTAAAACTAGTTAGGAATCACCTCTCAACTCAGAACTATTTTATGTCCTTTAAAACAACAGCAACAACAACACACTAGTAGTTGGATTTTGCCTTTGTATGCATAACCAACCTCTTTTTTTCATCTCATTACCAGGATATTTCTATTGTTTTCATAAAAAAAAATGAAGAGAATGCACCAGAAGGTATCACCCACATTTGGGATGAGCCTTTCTATATCAATTTAGACAACCACGATAATTCCTCACAGTCATGCCCACAGGCCAATCTGATGTAGACAATTCCTCTGTTGAGGATCACTGGTCGCTCAGGTGATTCTAAGCTCTTCTGGTTGCCATTCAAAGCCAGCCCTTACACCAGGAGTGTAACCTACCCCCTTTGCTATCAAATATGCTCCAGACATATTTACTTTCATGTTTGGGAACTTCGTCTATGTTGAAGAAATTTTTCCATTTGGGACTTGTAGATATGGTTTCACTATTATTTTTTCCTCTGAAGAAAAAGGGAAGCTTGTATTATAAAATAAACAAGCAAACAAGAAAACCAAAAAGCAAAGATTTATTTTTAAAGTGATAAACGGGGGAAAAGTTTCAGAGCTACAAAACTTTTAAAATATGTACTTTATAAAACTTAGTTGCACTGCCGGGGAGAGAGCGGACTGGAGAGGGGACCCGCAGCTGGACCCGATCGTCCTGCGCCTCTCC
>NC_034593.1:53584870-53618164 GCF_900095145.1 Mus pahari
TTTTTTTTTTTTTTTTTGGATTGATGAGTTGCCTTTTTTGATATTGGCCCATGTATTGTATGTTACCTTGTCACCAAAAACTATTTAAAGAATAATTCCTAATAATAATTAAATTAAATTCCTACTCTATCTTTTCTGATCATGTGCTATTATTGATCACTCTATTTCCAGTACTTTAAGTAAAAGTATTCATGTTGGAATTAATAATAGCCTTCAATTTGTTTCATTGTTTCATTTTTATATGTTTGTTTAGTGTGTGTGCCCATGGCGTGGCTGGAATTCTGTCCTGGGACAGAAAGGCTTTTTATTTTATTTTTTTATTTCACTACGTGGGTAACAAGGAACAGATTCGGGGTGTCAGGTTAGGCAGCAGACATCTTTACCTACAGAAATGTCTTTTTGAACCAACTTTTAAAGTTTTGCCTAAGTTTCTATTTACAATCACCCAGTATTTACTGACAGGGACACCTTCTAAAAGAATCCCACTTTCAAACTGCTTGTATTATATATTTGTTTGTTGTTTGTTTTTTGTCGCTGTTGTTTAAGGAATGTGCCTACATTAAGGGAGCTGTGCTGTGACTTATAAGATCCCCTGTGTATGTACAACCCTTTCTTCACCAAGTGTTATTATCAAGCAATGCCTACTAATAATTATGGCTAAGCCATTTTCCTAACTTCTCTAAGATGAAAACCAAATGCAAAGTATTCTCCCAGCAATGAGTCAGTTCCAATGGCTTTCTTCTAGATGGTCTTCTGTATTCCTTAGTCTTCTTGATGCAAACTAACTGATTTCTCCCTGAGTCTCAGACACACTTACAACTCTAGAACACTTTCTCTACTCTCTTGAGGCCTGAATTCTGTCTTCCTTTGTCACAATTTACTTGAATTATTTTTAAAGCACAGTATTTCTGAAAAGTATTCACCTTTCCCCTTACATGAGTCATTTTTGTGAGAGAAAAGATTGAAAGTGCCAAGCCATTTTTCTCTAAGCAATGCAGCTACTAACAGACTCAATGATTTCATTTGATTATTAATTTCCTGTGTGTGTGCTGTTTCCCACTTCTGAAGACTCTTACAGTGTCTTCTTCATACCCTATTTTCTGAACTTTTGTTAGAACATGAATTTTTTTTTCACCTGTATACTCTTTGGTGCTAGGGAGTCACCATTTCTACGTCCCTTCCCTCCTTTGTTCTATTGTCTCCAACTTCAACACTTGACACTTGCATGTTGGTCCTGTACTGACATCATTAATTTTCTGCTCCTTTGTTTTACATCCTATAACTTTGCCTTTTTGTCCTTGATCAGACAATATTCTCTGAATAATACTAGTGAAGAATTACAGAAGATATTAATGAGTGCACTTGTGCAGAATATCTGAGGGGTCTTTCCTCTTTCCATGGTATTATTTTATTTCATTTATGTATGTATATAATTGCAGAACGTGCATGTCTTTGAGTGTATGTATGTATGCATGAAGGTCAAAGATCAAAGAAGTCAAGCACCTTCCCCTATTGCCCTGCTTCTCTATTTCCTCTACCTAGTTTCTTAAGAAAGGCCTTTACAGAAACCCGAGATCACAAATTAGATAGGCAGCATAGACTGCACTTTGAAATCTCTCTCTCCCTTCCCCAGCTCTAGGGTAATAGATATATCAAAACATCCTGTATTTACATCAGTCCTAGTGATCAAAATTCAAGTCTTCATGTTGCACAGCAAAGCCTTTCCCCATGTTTCTTGTGGTAGGTTTTCTATCTCCTTTACTCACTGTAATTACAACTTGATTTTTGCCTTTACACTGTTACTTTTCCTTCATTGTCTTTGTCCATTTCCTTTCATTTTCATCAAATATTTGTATTCAGTGGCGCTCATCCTACCCATTGTTTATTTTAGGATAAAGCTTTCTTTGAACAATGGAGAGCCCGGCTACATATTCACAATTCAAACTAAGGAACCTCAGAATGCAGAAATGTTTGCTGGGCGTTAAGAGTATAGTTGAACCAGATAAGTAGGCTCGATACACTCTCACACTCTACAACCTGCCTATCTCACAGGAGGTATGCAGTAACCAAGGATACAGCCTGCCTGTCTCCTAGGAAGTCTGAAATAACCAGAGACATAAGAGGTCTGCTTTAACCAGGGGCATAGTCCTTCTGGTTTGCACCTCCATCTGCAACTGAAGTAGATCCTGCCCCTGGAACCTAAAGCCAGCCTATCTCCCAGGATTGCCCTAACCAAGAACACAGGAGGCCTGCTGTAACCAGAGGCATGGAGAAGATTAGCATTGACCCTGCACAAGTGTCTTAGTTAGGGTTTTACTGCTGTGAACAGACACTATGACCAAGGAAACTTTTTTTTTTTTTTTTTTTTGGTTTGGTGTTTGGTTTTTGAGACAGGGTTTCTCTGTATAGCCCTGGCTATCCTAGAATTCACTCTGTAGACCAGGCTGGCCTCGAACTCAGAGATCCGCCTGACTCTGCCTCCCAAGTGCTGGGATTAAAGGCATGTGCCACCACTGCCAGGCCCAAGGAAACTCTTATAAGGGCACATTTAATTGGGACTGGATTACAGGTTCAGAGGTTCTGTCCATTATTATTGTCCAAGGAGGAACATGGCAGCATTGAGGCAAGCATGGTACAGGAGGAGCTGAGAGTTCTATATCTTCATCTGAGGGTTGCTAGCAGATACTGGCTTGAGGCAGCAAGGATGAGGGTCTTAAAGCCCACACCCACAATAACACCCCTACTCCAACAGGGCCACACCTACTTCAACAGAGCCACACTTTCTAGGAGTGTCACTCACAGGACCAAGCATATATATATAAACCACCACAGCAAGGAAGCCATGCAAATTTTAGAAGCTTTCCCTATTTTCTTAATCCCTTAAAGAAATGCAGGAAAATACAATCAAGCAGTTGAAGGAATTGAAGAAAATGTACTAGACCTAAAAGTGGAAATCGAAACAACAAACAACAAAGATGGAGGCAAACCTGGAGATGGACAACTTAGGAAAGAGATCAGGAGCTAAAGATGCACGCATCACCAAATAGAATGCAGGAGATAGAAGAGAAAAATCTCAGGCATAGAAGGTACCATAGAAGATATTGACATGACAATCAAAGAAAATAAAATGTGTATAAAGCTCCTAACCCACAACATCCAGGAAATTCAGGTCAAAATGAAAAGATCAAATCTAAGAATAATAGGAATAGAAGAGGGTGAAGATCCCCAGCTCAAAGGGCCAGATAACATCCTCAACAAAAATCATAGAAGAAAACTTTCCTAAAGAAAGGGATAGCCATTAATGTACAAAAATCCAACAGAACACAAAATAGATTGTACCAGAAAAGAAAATCCTCTCATCACATATTAATCAAAACACTAAATGCACAAAACAAAGAAAGAATTCTAAAAGCTGTATGGGGAAAAAGGCCACACAACATATAAATGCAGACCTATCTGAGTTACACCAGACTTCTCAACAGAGACTCTAAAAGCCAGAAGATCCTGGACAGATGTCATCCATACCCTAAAAGAACACAAATGCCAACCCAGGTTACTATATCCAGCCAAACTCTAAATTGCCATAAATGGAGAAACCAAGATATTCCATGACAAACCAAATTTAAATAATAATTTTGTACAAATATAATCCTACAGAAGACATGAGAAGGAAAATTCCAACACAAGGAGGGTAACTACATCCAAGAAAACATAAAAAAATATTAAACATCTCACAACAAATCCCAATGATGATAACCACACACATTGTACCACCTCCAGCAACAAAAGTAACAGAAACTAATAATCATCTCTCTTTAATATCTCTCAGAATCAATGGACTCAATCCTCCAATAAAAAAACACAAGCTAACAGACTGGATACTTAAACAGGATCTAACATTTTGTTATATACAAGAAACACACTTCAGTGATGAAGACAGACATTACCTCAGAGAAAGGGGCTAGAAGAAAGCTTCCCAAGCAAAGGTCCCCAAAACAAGCTGCAGTAGCCATTCTAATATCCAATAAAATAGACTTTCAACCAAAAGTTGTCAACTGAGATGGGGAAGGACACTTTATGTTCATCAAAAGCAAAATTCACTGAGATGAATTCTCAATTCTGAGCTATGCCCCAAATTCAAGGGCATCCACATTGGTAAAAAGAAACTTTACTAAAGTTCAAGACACACATTGGACCTCACATATTAATAATGGGAGACCTTAACACCTCATTCTTATCAATAGATGGGTTGTTGAAACAGAAAATAAACAGAGACACAGTGGAACTAACAGAAGCTGTAAACCAAATGGATTTAACAGATATCTACAAAACATTTCACCCTAAAACACGAGAATATACCTTAGTCACAGCACCTCATGGAACTTTCTTCAAATTTTATCATATAATTGGACATAAAAGAAGCCTCAACACATAGAAGAATATTGAGATAACCCCATGCATTCTATCAGATCACCACAGATTAAGGCTGGACTTCAATAACAACAAAAACAATAGAAAGCCCTCATACTCATTGAAACTAAACAACTCTCTGCTCAATGATTGCTTGGTCAGAGAAGAAATAAAGAAGTACAACAAATATTTTATAGAATTTAATGTAAATAATGGCACAGCATTCTCAAACTTATGGGACACAGTGAAAACTGTTTTGTGATGAAAATGCATAGCACTAAGTGTCTTCATAAAGAAATTGGAGTGATTACATAGTAGCAACTTAGCAGTACACCTGAAAGCTATAGAACAGAAAGAAGGAGACACATACAAGAGAAGCAGAGAGCAGAAAACAATTAAACTCAGGCCTGAAATCAACCAATTAGAAACAAAGAGAATGATACAAAGAATCAATAAAACCAAGAGCTGGATTTTTGTGAAAATCAACAAGATAGATAAACCCTAGCCAAACTGATTAAAGGGCACAGAAGACAGTATCCTAATTAACAAAATCAGAAATGAAAAGGGAGACATAACAATGGAAACTGAGGAATTTAAAAAAAAAATCACCAGAACTTACTACAAAAGCCTATACTCAACAAAACTGGAAAATCTAGATGAAACAGATGATTTTCTACACAGATATCATGTACAAAGTTAAATCAATATCAGGTAAACTATCTAAACAGTTCCATAACCCTTTAGGAAGTAGAAATAGTGATAAAGTACCCCTCCCAACAAAAAAATAAGCTCAGGGCCAGATGGTTTTAGTGCATAATTCTACCAGTCCTTCAAAGAAGAGCTAATACCAATACTCTTCAAACTATTCCACAAAATAGAAACAGAAGAAACACTACCTAATAAATTCTATGAAGATAGTTATTCTGATACCTAAACCACACAGAGACCCAACAAAGAGAACTTCAAGACAATTTCCCTTATGAATGTCAATGCAAATACTCAATAAAATTCTCACAAATTGAATCCAAGAACACATCAAAACCATTCTTCACCAGAAGTAATTAGGTTTCATCCCTGGGATACAGAGATGGTTCAATATACAAAAAACTATCAACATAATACAATATATAAACAAACTCAAGGAAAGAAGTCACATGATCATCTCATTAGATGCTGAAGAAATCTTCAACAAAATACAACAACACTTCATGTTACAAATCTTGGAGAAATCAGAAATTCATGGCACATACCTAAGCATAATAAAACCATTATATAGCAAACCAACAGCCAACATAAAGTGAAATCGAGAGAAACTAGAAGCAATACTGTAAGGGGAGGTTCTGTCACTAAGGTCTTATTCCCCAGTTGGTTCTTGACTTTTCAATAAAGAAGTCCTGGGCCAATTTCTGGACAGAAGATACAAGTGGGGCTTCTGGATTCCAGGAGGAAAAGGAGATGCAGGGAAAGAGAGAGGACTTTGTGACCATGTTTTGGAATGAGTAAAAAGCAGCAGTCATGTGAGGTCTCTGGGCAGCAAGGACCTGTAACCTCTGCTATTGGCAGGGGCCAAGGTGGTTCGTCGTGGCTAGCAGATATAAGCCACTAAGTTCAGGGCAGGAGGAGAAACAAAGATAATAATTGATGAGGGCATGCCTCTCCAGGCAGGAGATTCTGCACCCAGCAATTGTGTCTAGGTGGCAAGTTCTAAAAGCTTCTGTAAGGCAAAAAGACACTATCAATAGGACAAATCAGCAACCTATATATTGGGGAAAAAAAATCTTCACTAACCCTACATCAAAGAGGGGCTAATATCCAAAATATCTAAAGAACTCAAGAAGTTAATCTCCAAAACACCAAATAACCCAATTAAAAATGGAGTACAGAGCAAAAGAGAGAATTCACAACAGAGGAATCTCAAATGGCAGAGAAGCACTTAAAGAAATGTTCAAAGTCCTTAGTCATCAGGGTAACAAACTCATATAACCACTCTGGAAATCAATTTGGCAGTTCCTCCGAAAATTAGAAATAGTTTTACCTGAAGACCCAGATATACCACTCTTGGGCATAAATCCAGGATGCCCCACGGTAACATAAGTACATGTGCCCCACTACGTTCATACCAGTCTTATTTGTAATAGCCAGAAGCTGGATGCAACCCAGATGTCCCTCAACCAAAGAATGGATACAGAAAATGTGGTTCTTTTATACAATGGAATACTCTTCAGATATTAAAAATGAGGACATCATGAATTTTGCAGGCAAATGGATAGAACTTCATGAGTGAGTTATCCTAGACCCAAAAGAACACGCATTATATGTACTCACTGATAAATGGATATTGGCCAAAAAGTACACAACACCTAGGATACAACCCACAGACTGTAAGAAGTTTAACAAGCAGGAAGGACCAAGAAAGGATGCTTCAATCTCACCTAGAAAGGACAACAAAGTAATCATGGGAGGCAGAGGGAGGGAGGGATCGGGGTTGGAGAGGGTAGGGGGAAAGGGGAACAAGATAGGTATGGGAGAGAGGCACAGGAGAGAAGCCCAGAGGGCTAGGAGAATGAATAGAAATATAGCGGCCTCTTGTGAGGCTATGCCAGTGCCTGGCAAACACAGAAGTGGATGCTCACAGTCAGCTATTGGATGGAACACAGGGCCCCCAGTGGAGGAGCTAGAGAAAGTACCCAAGGAGCTGAAGGGGTCTGCAAGCCTATAGGTGGAACAACAATATGAACTAACAAGCACCCCCTGAGCTCGTGTCTCTAGCTGCATATGTGGCAGAAGATGGCCTAATTGGCCATCATTGGGAAGAGAGGCCCCTTGGTCTTGCAAACTTTATATGACCCAGCACAGGGGAAGGCCAGGGCCAAGAAGTGGGAGTGGGTGGGTAGGGGAGCAGGGGTGGGGGGAGGGTATAGGGAACTTTCGGGATAGCATTTGAAATGTAAATAAAGAAAATATCTAATAAAAAAAGAATAAAAAAAAAAGAAATATGCAGCCCCAGGGGTTAATGGGTGGGAGGTGGGGGTACCCTCTAGAAAGTACCAGAGACCTGGGAGGTGAGACACTCTCAGGACTCAGTGGGGGTGACCTTAGCCAAAATGCCAAAAATGGAGGAGAAAGAACTCAAGAATCCACCTCCCATAGATAGACAGGGCCTCAAGAGGAAGGGTGGAATTACCAACCCACAGTCAAAAATTCTGACCCAGAATTGTTCTTATCTAAAAGAACTGCAGGAAGGGAAATGGAGAAGAGCCTGAAGGAAAGATGGTCCCCCATGACAGGCCCAACTTGGGATCAGTCTTATGGGGGAGGCACCAAGGCTTGACACTGTTACTGGTGCTATGGTGTGTTTACAGACGGGAGCCTACTAGCGTGGCTGTCCTCTGAGAGGTGCTCCCAGCAGCTGACTGAGACAGATGCAGATACTTACACCCATCCACTGGACCGAAGTATGTGACCTCTATGGTTGAATTAGGGGAAGGAATGAAGAAGCTAAAGGGGAAGGAGACCCAATAGGAAGATGAGCAGTCTCAACTAACCCGAGCTGGGTCACTGGGAGCTCCCAGAGACTGAGTCACCAACCAAGCGGCATACAGGGACTGGTCCTAGGCCCCTGGTACACATACAGTAAAGGACTGCTTTGTGTGGCTTCAGTGCGAGAAGATGTACTTAATCCTTGAGAGACTTGAGGCCCAGGGAATGGTGATGCCTGGTGGTGGTGATGGTGGTGGTGGTAGTGGGGAGCACCCTCATGAAGGCAAGTGGTGGGGAGGAATGGGATGAGTAACTGTGATAGGGAGGACTAGAGGGTGCAACAACTGGAATGTAAGTAAATAACATTTTTAAAAAAGAATAAATAAAGGAGAAAAAAACAAAGAGTAGAGTTGAAGGAAGGGTCTTTTGGACCAATAGAGAAGCATCATTGAAGTGTCTACTTACAGTCAGCACTGAGGTATGAGAACAATGACACATGTATATGGCCTTTCAGTATGCTGTCTGGAGGTGCCACAGGTTGACTCTGTAGTTTCCTAACAAGGCTTCATGATGTGAGATCTGATACCACCACCGTCTCCATTTCACACAGAAAGAACTCCAAGAGTTTGAGTGGTGTAGTACCGAGAGGAAGAGAGCATGAGAGAAGGTTTTCTACCTAGCTGAATAAGTGAAGATGCAAAGTTACAAACATAGGATTCCTCTCCTTTACCATAACTTGCCATCAACCCTCCATTCTCACCTGCTTTGTCACTTCTAGGTTTCAAAACTGATAACACTTAACTTTTCTTAAACCCGGTCACTTCTTGTATAACAGGAGAGCTACAAAATTTAGCTTTCTTTACTGGTTAAGGAAGCCAATTCCTCTCCCACAATCTTAATTCCCTCACCTGGGAAGGTTACACACCTCCTTTTATTTTACTGCTCATGAGTTTTATCATTTTACAGCTTTATCATCTCAGAAATGTATCAGAAACAAAGGGCAGTCGGTGGTTTGTGTAGGAAATTTCCCTGACAGGAGTGGATTTGAACTCAGTCCACAGATGAAGCAGCGGCTTGGGAGAGTTAAGTGGTGCCATATCACTGAGAAAAGTGTGTCACCAGGAGAAAGCTTTGAGATGTCAAGTCCTTGCCCACCCCTGCTCGCCTTTCTCCTTCCTGCTTGTGATTGAGCCTATGATTGATTTCTCTGACACCTGTTCCTGATTCACACCTGCCTCACGCTGCCACGATTCTCTGCTGTAATGGATTTTTATCTCCCTGGAATAATAAGCCAAAACAAAACTTTTATGTAAATTGCTTTGGCCATCCTGTTTGATCACAGCAACAGAGTAACTAACACAGGAGATATTCATAATATTGAAAGAGAATCTGCAGAAATAATTTTAAGGTTAACTATGTCTTAATTTTTAAGGAAAGTGTTTTAGAGTAATTTGAGGTTCACAATGGTACTGAGCCTGAAGCACTGAGTTTCCATATGTCTTCTCAGCCCACATACAATGTCATCTACAATCAACATCTTGCTCCAAATTAGGATGCTTGTTATGTTTGATGAACCTGCAATGGTTGAAACATCATTATCACTCCAAGTCTCTAGTGTACATTAGAGTTCACTTTCTGTTAGTGTAGTGCATTGGAAAATAGCTACAATGACATATATCTACTGGTACATCATTCTATGAAATAGATTCACTGCCACAAAAATGTGCTGTGCTTTGCATTTTCATCTCCCCCTTATTCTTAAATCCTGATAAAAACTAATGTTTTTATGGTTTTGGAATGTCACACAATTGGGGGTCTCATAGTAGGTAGTAATTTTGACTAGCATCTTTCACTTACTAATTTTATCGGCAGAGCCTCTATATCTTTTCATGGCTCAACATCTAATTTATTTTGAATTATGAAACACTATTAATATTGTGTGTTTTCTAATCCATCTATTCTGCTGGGTTTGAAAGAATGCTTGAATTCAAAGTTCTTGAAGACAAATGACCTTGGACATGATCTCACGTGCTTATCTGGCACCTGCACGTTCATGTTGGTGAGCTATCTATTCATATATTTTAAATATTTTAATTGGATTTGTTGGCTTTCTTTTTGTTGAGGGCTAATTCTTTGAATGTTCTACAGTACAATCTTATTAGATGTATTTTTGCAAGTATTTTTCTCACAGCCTTGTCTGACTTTGAGTTATTGTCTTGACAGTATATTTCACAGTATCTTTGACATGGCCTCATTATGTTGACTAGAACAGGCTTTACTGGCATTCTTAAGCTCCATCCAACAATGATTCTTAAAATACAAGAACTCTTCCACCATAGTGCATTATAACCTGGAACTATTGGGCTCAAGTCATGTGATCTTCCCACATCACTCTCCTTAGTCCCTGACAAGCCTTGTGCACCACTCCTTCCCAACTTAAGTTTAATGGCATTCATAATGTCACCTATTTCTTTCATGAGTTTTTAGTTTTTAAATATTGAATCTTACAAGAGGTCACTCAGCCCAAACACATTTTCTTCTGTGTTATCTCTAAAAATACTTTGTGTTTTACATTCTGGAATTATATTAGGTTCATAACCTACTAGCGTCAAATAGGTAGGATCTATGTCTATAGGAATTTTTTTAAACTCATGTGTATGTGTTAGTCACTGCAACAGTATTATATAAGTATTTGTGGAAAAGTTCTTTTTTTAGAGAAAAAAGAAGTATCCTAAAACACAATTGAGGAATATATAAAAATATTATACTATATATATATATATATATATATATATATATATATATATATATATATATATATATATGTGTGTGTGTGTATATATATTATAACTATATATAACTGAGGGATATACAGAAAATACAGGTAAATAGATAGGACGTTAAAATGTAATTAAAATTAAAATAAAAATAATACTTTTGGAGAGAAGACATTAGACTGAAAGAGGAATCCTCAGAGCCCTGAGGCACCAGCAGGTTCCATGTAGTGTTATGAGGAGGAAGGTTAAGTAGCAGCTGTGGGTCTCTGAAGCCTCAGTATTCATCCTGGTTCTATTAAGGAGGGATTCTGTTGGTCCTTTTCTGGTGGTCCCTCAGACCCTTCCTCTCTACCTTGTCCTCCCGTGACCCTTCAGGTCTGATGTTTGTGAATAGTAGCACATTGCTCTCTCTTATGCAGCTAGATATCACTCACATTTTACCTGCCCTACAAGATTTTAAACTAGCTCTTCTGCCTGCTTCCCTGTGGAGAGCTCCCATGGCTTAATAAGGACATTTATAGACCTTGTCTCTTATAAAGAAAGAGCTTGCTATATATTACCTTGACTGTTTTTTCCTACCAAGTTTTAATGGACTTCTAATATGCTATCTTACCTTGAAGCCCTGACATTACTATTTTAGTTATTTAAGTAAGTTATTTTAGTTATACTAGAGTTCGATGCTTCCATTTCGGAAGACCACAATGTAGAGAAGGGCACCAAGAAGACCCACTCCAGATACTGTTTCAGAGAACAGTGTTGTCTTTATTGCATGTAAACAATACTCATATAGTGGAAGGTTATGGACTGTTCTTGCTTATCACATTACTTCGGATTGGTCAGTAATCCCTAATACCACCAGAGACTCTATGCAGAAGAATCACATAAAAGGAGACCTGGAGAATACAGACAGGCCAGTAAGACAACTACTGGCTACTCACACTACTTCAGAATTCAGTGTTCTGACTCCCAGGAACATTCAGAAGCATGGTGTACCATGCCTCCCATTTAAAAGCACAGTGTGCCTCATAGGCTGGCTGCCAGGTCATGCCTGCATTTTCTCCCACAAACATATACACGATGGCATTTCTTATACATTACTCTATTCACTGAATATTCATTGAATGAATTGCTATATTTTTTCATAACAAAAGTTTATTGTGTGCAGTAAGGATCTTATTTTTAATTTTCTTTCAATACCCACTACAAATCATTTTTAAAAACCCATGGATAAAAGAAGTAAGATGAATTCATCTAAAAGACTTATTTGAAAATAATTGCAAGAAACTGTTTAGCTTATAAAACAATAAAAGCTTGCAGACGATTAAAGATGTCTCTTTCCCTTTTCTCTTCATCAGTCTCGAAGCTACAGAGGTAGTGAATGTAACGGGCTTCATGTCAGACAAAATGCACAGAGACAGTCTCGGAGCTTTCAATATGATAAGGAAGTTAAATGGATGTAAATGAATGATTTATTCTCTGCTGCAAGACAACACAAGATAACATACAGTATTGTGTGTGCTTTTTTCACTGCATCAAATTTTCAGTTTGAAAAACCAATAAAATGAAAAAGACAAGACAGAGAACACAGTAAATGTCGTAAAGATCAAGAGGCCAAAACAGGACAAAATATACTGAGAATATTTATGCTACCCCTACAGCATGTTAGGGTGGAAAAAGAATGATGAAGAGCTTTGAGAAGATATTAATGAAAGAGTTAGAAAATGTGAAATTCTTTAATGTCAGAAAGCAATGTAAAAGCCTCATAGGGAAAAGGAAAAATAAAACATAATTGTGTTCTCTATGGATTCCTACAATCTACTTCCCTGTTATAATATTTCAAAAGGAATAAACTATGGTTGAATAATAGAGATTCTATGTTATTAAGATTTTAAATAGTAAATAGTAAAACCCAGTGCTGAGGAACATTTTCCTGAGAAGCTATATAAAGAGTGTGTAATTGATTTGGTAGTAGAGACTGATCTTATATAGCTTTGCTGAAAAGCACAATGTTTCAAAACACTTATTTAAATTAGCATAGCATTGGCTTTTCCAAACAGCTCCAAGTGGAAGTCCATTACATAATTCTCAAAATATACTGAGATGAGTGGCTATAGAGAGGGATGCTCCTGATTTATTCCACGCATGAGGAGGTGGAATGCTCATGAGTGCCCTTCGAGTGATCTCTGTATTCGTGATACCTTCAACCCACGGAATCCTATATACTCATTGTTTTCATTACTTTTCCTGTTGCTGTGATTTAAAAAAAAATCTGCAAAAAAAACCCCATAAATCTAGTATCATAAAATATAATCTGCTCTTACAACCTTGGGATATTTATGTGCAAAAGGCTTGAGTTGAAAAATAATTTAACTCTATTAGCCATAATTTACCTTGTTAACTCTTAAAAATAATTCTTATAGATGAAATAACATGAGTTCTAGTTGCTACATCAAGGAGCTAAGTTTGAGCCATTGAGTAAGAATAGAGAATTACTACTCCAATGTTGGCATGATCTGTCCTCTAAGCATAAAAGCAAGACTTCTGTCACTTTAGAGGTTTACACGATGAAGTTTTGCACTGTGAAGTGTTGATATTTTTAAACACAGAAAACATGTCATATATCTATTCTATTACCTCATGATACAGCCCTAGGCTGCTCACACAGCTGAAGTAAGAAACAGCATCCCACCTTAGCTGGCTAATTGTTCCAAGGAGGAATAAGGAAAACCAAATGTTCCTCTACTTACTCTCTTAATTTAATTCCCTTGGAGTGATGTCTGGATCTGTGATACCTTCAACCCAGGAAATCCTAGATCCTCATTGTCTTAATTACTTTTCCTGTTGTTGTGACTACAAAAAAAAAAAAAATCTCTAAGGAATGGAACTTCAGGAAAAAGAGTTTATTAGGCAGACAATTCTGGGTTATAGTTCATGCCAGCAGGGAAGCCACAGTAGCAATGCTTTAAGAGAGCTGGTCACATTTGGTCCACGTGCAAGAGAGAAGAGCAATGGGTTAATGCACTCATCTCAGGGCTCAGCCCAGTGTCTCTTCTTCATTCATTCTTGGGCCTCGGCCAGAGATGATTAACCGAATCCCAAAAATCCCACACAGGAACATTTAGAAGTCTATCTCCCAGGTGAATCTAGAGTTTGTCCAGTTGGCAATGAACAATGACAATCAAACTAATAATCTGAAGTTCAGCAAAGTAATTTATTCCCTGTGGTTTAATATTCATGCCACATACAGAACATCTATCTCTACATAGTTATTGTTATTAATAAAAAGCTTAAAGTCCTTTCTGTGCCTAAATGTATTATTTTGCCCTTAACAATATACATGGCTTTGAAGATCAGTTGCTTACATTTATTCCCCTTTTCTTTTCTATCTATTTTACAGTGTAACGTTCCCTCAGTTGGCACATCCTCTTTTCTCTCTCACTCACATGTAGGCTTGTAACTTCTTTCTCTGGAGATTTCAGCCTCATGATTAGGACTTTGAAGTCCTTCTTTCCATTTCAATAGCACCCAGTGAATTTTTATTTAAATCTCCCCGTGTCTGCTGCCTACAGTTCCCATCCTGTGACTATTCCAGTTAATTTCCAATATCCCAGTCCAGACACTGCAATGCATCCCAGTATGAGGGCACACTTTAGCCTTACATGATTCTCTTGGTCAGTTGTAGTGATTCCTGGCATTGGTTTTAGTGACGACAGTTTAAGCTGGTTCCAATTTTTTGCTATTGTGACTAGTGCAGCACTGAACACTGATGTAAAAGTATCTCTGCAGTGTGCAGAAGTCCTTTGAGTGTATACTTTACAATAGAAAGGCTCAGTCATATAGCAGAATCCTATGTGTTTCTGAGCTGGTAATAATATCAACTAGTCTCTAAATACTAGTAATTTGGCTGGTGGCTAGGTGCAGCTTCTCCTTTCCATAGCTGACTTTCAAACTGCATTTCAGATGTAAAACCTGACAATTGGCCATATTCATTGGTGCTGCTGACCTCTAAAGGTATCTTTGTTAAAGGAAACTGTAGTCTGTCTTACAGTCATGTTTTCATGCCTGAGCAGAATTCATAGAGCATTAACTATGCCTGGCTAATGCAATCAGCCCAAAGTTTTTCCATCCTTGCTTTTGACTTTCTCCTGAGGCACTAGTTCTCTAAACCAAATTCAATTTCTCTGCTGCTCCAAAGCTCATGTCAATCCCCTTATTTCCAGGGATTTGGACTACTGTAAATATATCTCTGGGTTATTTCCAATTGAATTAATAATTAGGGTCCCACAGGCACATGCCTGCCCCCAGGCTAGTTTCTGTGATGGAATCAGAGCTCTATACTTTGATGGAAGAAACCTGTCCATTCTCCTAGCATCCATGTGAAATCTCCTTCCCTCCCTCTCTCCTTCCTCATTTCTCCTCCTTCTCCTCCCCCTCCTCCTTCTTCTTCCTCCTTTCTCTGTCTCTCTCTCTCTCTCTCCCCCTACCCCACTTTCCTTCTTTTACTTTCTTTTGTTACACTTTTCAACCTTAGCAAAGACAAAACAGGCAAAATGACAATATATTCAACCTTTCTCTCTGTACTAAATCCAGGAAGTCAGAAGTCCTCAAGGATGTCTATGTGCCTGTCCTTAACTAGTAATGAGTGTTCACTCACCCCTCGGCCAAAGCCAGGCAACAGACGTCCACGCTCTGCTCTTATATCTCTAGGAACATTGTATTCTCCCATGGGCACAATTCTCTGTCTTTGGGACACTGAGGGAGATCTTGAATTGAATTTCATGAGATTCTTTTAGTCCACATATCCTTTCTTCCCTTCTAGTCACAAGCATGGGCACAGTATCTGCTTTTTAGTGGGAGCAATTTCAGAAACGTTTGGTACAGTCCTTTCCTGCCTCAATATCTCCTTCCAGAGTAAGTAGCCCATGCTTCTAATTTCTTGAATCTGTTGTTTGATTGTTCACCAAGGCTCAAAGAGAGTGAGAATAAAAACCTCTATTTTCAGGTTCTAATACCAATATTCTTGTACTCCTTCTATATATACCATTTGAAGAAAGTCACTTTGTCAAAGCAGGTTTTGTTTGTTACCTTCTTGACAAAATCTATCCATTAAGATAAAACCCAACAAACACATTACGAATAATAATGGCACCCGCAGTAAAAACCTGTTACTTAAGCCCTTAAGATGTATTAATTTCTGACAAGAGAAGCTTCAACAAAGCAATGTCAAACAACATCAGACAATGTGATACACATCGGCAGTTGTTGAATGACCAGACTGGACACCAAAGGGAGCTGGTTATGCAATCAAAGTCCCTTGGTTCAACACTATATACTGTGCAACACTATATACTCTACAAGGAGACTCTACCAATTAATCTGTGTTTTCATTTGTGTCCAAGAAGCAATGCAGGGTCTCAAGGTGTGACCATATGTTACTTGTCACCATGATGTAGTCCCTGGGAGACAGAAATACCTAGCTACTCTGTAATCAACATAGAAATGAGGAAGATGGCAAACGTTACAGAGCGGAGAGAGTGAGAAGGCTGCGACTGGCTCCCGCTCTCACAGACATTGCAGTACATTGAGCTCCATAGAGACAGCGCTGGGGCAAGCGCGAGCCGGACGGGCACTGGGCGACTCTGAGCCTCGCGGAGGAAAATCAACTAAACATGGGCAAAGGAGATCCTAAGAAGCCAAGAGGCAAAATGTCCTCATATGCATTCTTTGTGCAAACCTGCCGGGAGGAGCACAAGAAGCAGCAACCGGATGCTTCTGTCAACTTCTCAGAGTTCTCCAAGAAGTGCTCAGAGAGGTGGAAGACCATGTCTGCTAAAGAAAAGGGGAAATTTGAAGATATGGCAAAGGCTGACAAGGCTCGTTATGAAAGAGAAATGAAAACCTACATCCCCCCCCCAAAGGGGAGACCAAAAAGTTCAAGGACCCCAATGCACCCAAGAGGCCTCCTTCGGCCTTCTTCTTGTTCTGTTCTGAGTACCGCCCCAACATCAAAGGAGAGCATCCTGGCTTATCCATTGGTGATGATGCAAATAAACTAGGAGAGATGTGGAACAACACTGCAGCGGATGACAAGCAGCCCTATGAGAAGAAGGCTGCCAAGCTGAAGGAGAAGTACGAGAAGGATATTGCTGCCTACAGANCTAAAGGAAAACCTGATGCAGCGAAAAAGGGGGTGGTCAAGGCTGAAAAGAGCAAGAAAAAGAAGAAAGAGGAAGAGGAGGAGGAAGATGAAGAGGATGAGGAAGAGGAGGAAGAAGAGAAAGATGAAGATGAAGAAGATAATGATGATGAATAAGTTGGTTCTAGCGGAGTTTTTTTTTCTTGTCTATAAAGCATTTAAACCCCCTGTGCACAACTCACTCCTTTTAAAGAAAAAAATTGAAATGTAAGGCTGTGTAAGATTTGTTTTTAACTGTACAGTGTCTTTTTTTGTATAGTTAACACACTACCCACTACCGAATGTGTCTTTAGATAGCCCTGTCCTGGTGGTATTTTCAATAGCCACTAACCTTGCCTGGTACAGTCTGGGGGTTGTAAATTGGCATGGAAATTTAAAGCAGGTTCTTGTTGGTGCACAGCACAAATTAGTTATATATGGGGACAGTAGTTTGGGTTTTTATTTTGTTTTTGTTGTTGTTGTTGTTGTTTTTCCTTTTGGTTTTATTTTTGGGTTTTATTTTTTCCATCTACAGTTGTCTCTGATGCAGCTTATACGAAGATAATTGTTGTTCTATTAACTGAATACCACTCTGTAATTGCAAAAAAAAAAAAAAAAAATGGCTGTTTTGTTGACATTCTGAATGTTTCTAAGTAAATATAATTTTTTTATTAGTAAAAAAAAGAAAAAGAAAAAGAAATGAGGAAGATGGCAAAAACAAAAGAACAAAAACCCAAAAAACAAACAAACAAACAAAACAAACTAACAAACCAAAAACTCCAAACCAAACCAACAAAAACAAAAGACAAATTGAGCCCAATACTCTGAGTTTCAGCTCCTCTTATCATTGAAATCCTAAGAAGCAGATGGTTATTTCTCTACCTGAAGCGTTGTCTCACTCTTATGCTGGTTCTTTCCCAACAAAACTAATCATTTCTATGATGCTCTTTATTTAAGTTTCGTTTCATTTTGCTGTTATAAGCAGGCTATTGGAGCTATTTGTCTTTAACAAATTGACGCATGGAATGATTTCCTTAGTTGCCATGTTTCCTTCTAAAAGAGTGTCTAAAGCTTTGAATGAAGACTATCTGGAGCTTAGCTTATCCCACATAAAAATCAAAACTAAGCCAGGCACAGCAGCACATACCTGTAGTCTCAGTGCTTGGGTAGCAGAGGCAGGAGGATTGCTAAAAACAACAACAACAACAACAACAACAACAACAACAACACATCACAACTCAACCAAGGCTACACAGATGAACTTTGTCTCAAACGGAAGAAACAACCTAAAGTGAGGGCTGGAAGCATTTATAGAACTGATGTAATACCCTCTGTGCAAGGGTTAAGGTTGGTGTGGGGAGACACTGCTGAAAGCTTGCAATAACTCCATAGTGAGGTGATCCTCCCCAGTGCTCTCCTTCACACTGTCTCCTTGGACTGTCTGCACCCCAACCTTGGACTGTCTTTTTGTCTCCTCTGCTTCTCCCCCTGCTGTGATCCCTAGTGAAATACATTTCAGGAAGCCTACTGATTGAATCCATGACAAGTGTATAATTGGCAGGAGCAGCTGGGTCCTCTTGGCAGAGGACAATCCTCTCACTCTCTGTTGGCTTCTTTTCTCATTCCTCACTACCTTAAACTTCTCTCCTATTTCTCTACATTGCTGAAAATTCCTTAGATTTCTTACTTCAAATTTTCCTCCTCTACTTTTTTTTTCTTTATTAATGAACATTCTCCTAATTTCTGAAGGTATTCCTCAGAAATCATCCCGTTTTATTCCTTAGCCTCGGGAGCTTCTACAGGGTCTCCTTGTCTGACTATAAAGGTCTCTTTCCTGAAAACACAGAACAACTGTAGCAGTCATTGATGCTCTTATAAATCAAATTTTCTTTTGCTTCCTTGCTTGCTGACATAAACTAGAATTATTTTCAATGATCTTTTCATTTTTATTTTATGAAATAAAAAATACTTTTTAAAAAGATGATGAGAATTTGGGAACAAGGAATTTTTTGCTTATGAGTTAAATCCAAATAAATCAGATTTCACATAACTATCTTTCTCAGTTTGTTTATGGATTGGTGACTATGTTTATGAGTGCTATGTAAAAACACAGGAAGTACATTTAAGAAGCGTCTAAGAGTGTCTGTGGCCATTACTCCCTTCAGGAATTAGGCTAATGTTTTCTGTCTTGAAGGAGTCTTCTGGGCTGGTTGTTTTATATACTCAGCCTGTACTGGCCACAGACACTTAAGCCTTCCTATCAGGGACCTTAACATCTTTTTCTGCTTCACTTCTTCCAAATTTATCACTGGCGTGTACTTTAAAGCTTGTGACCCAAGCCTAAACCCCATTTCTAGTGTTGGACAGTGGGTGAATTCCCTAATCTTCCCCTTTCCGATCATTTTATCACTTGTATTATTTATCACTGTAACATTGTTGTCACTTGTAGCAGTGGGGTATAGCAGAGAACACTTTTGTTGTTGTTGTTGCTGTTTTTTAATTTTTCTACTTTAAAATTAGTTTATTAATGTATGTGTATGAATATTTGAACTACATGCGTGTCTGTGAGTCATGTGTGTGTGGTGTACATGGAAGTCAGGAGAAGGG
Source organism: Mus pahari (assembly GCF_900095145.1). Classification (NCBI taxonomy): domain Eukaryota; kingdom Metazoa; phylum Chordata; class Mammalia; order Rodentia; family Muridae; genus Mus; species Mus pahari. The sequence continues at coordinate 53,604,320 of NC_034593.1, forward strand.
TTTTCCTCTCCCGGAACTGGGGTTACAGATAGTTGTGAGTCATCATGTTAGTGCTGGATAATAATCCCAGTTCCTTTGGAACAGCCAATGCTCTGTTCCTTCTGACATTATCTAAACCTGCTTCATTGTTCAGCTGTATGCACTAACCCTGCCTCACTTTGTCAGTTTCAATATAATAAACATGATAGGCTCCTGGGGTTCTGTGGTTTCTCCACCTGAGAACCCAGTCCACCTGATCCCACTTACTCTCTGTGTGACTGTGTATGTGTCTTGCCATGTTTTCATTCCCTTACCACCCCAACTCAGGGTTCTGGAAGCCATGCATAAGCTTTTTGTTGCTATGTTATGTGGTCTTGTGATAAGCTTTGTGTGTTCCTGTCATTTGTTTCAAGTATATTTATATCCCTTACCAGCCACTGTAAGGATGGAACGGTAGGACTACCCACCCCAAGGGAACAGGTTCATCAGAAGAAAACACCAACTTTCTATAACCAAAGTTTATGTGGCATGGGAACTTGAAAGAGTGAAAGGCACAAAGCCACAAGGAAAGCCAACTGTTTTTATTCTTAGGTTTGATAAAAATGCCGGCAAATAGAAGAGGAAGTCTTCTAGTCCTATCTGCTTAGATACTTCTTGGTATTTCTGGGTAGCATTTCTTCTTTTAAGGCAGTGTCAGTGACCATTTTAGTTCTCATGGTTGGCTAAGGGGCAAAAGCACTCTGAGCACCAGACATTCTACCTTCTGTACCTCACTGCAGAAGACAGTGAGGAGACTACAGACAGAAGAGGAGGAGGCTAGAGACATCTGATGCCCCAGGTCTCCAGTTCAGACTACTAGGCATATCAAAGGACAAATACTTTTAAGTACCCAAGACCCAATACACTGTAAATCAAATTCAATACCAGTTAGTATCCAAGTACTTGCAGCACATGCTGGAAGCATTATGGGGCATGTTTCTCTTATGCTTTTAAGACATTGTATTCTAATATGAACACGGGCATAGTCTGTATTGAAAGATCTTTTAATTTTTCCTTCATTGAATCTAATTCAGTATTTTAGGAATGGAAAGTTGCCAACAAATGACTATCTTATTCCTACAATGTATATCTTTATTTTAAATATAACTTAAGAATAGAGTGAACACATAGTTAAATATGATAAAAATCGCTTTTAAAATAATCACTCTTTTAAAAACCCAAAGCTATGATACAGTTTGGTTAATTATATCAGTTCCCCAAATTTCTAGTAGGCTGTCTGAAAGTACTTAGCACTATTTGGACCAAAGGTAGATTTCAAAACACTCACATGATGAGCTAATGCATTTGCTACAGACTTCTGAGGGAGGTTGTATATTGTTTAGATTGCATGAAATTAAAAATGCAGAGGAGTGAGGAGCCAAACCTCTTGAATACCCTTGAAATGCTTAGAGGTTTTCCTAGTTTCCTTTTCCTTCATAGTAGACCATGCAGCCCAGCTAGTAACCTGTCAATCAAACAATAGAAGAATATCTGTTAAGGTTAGAATTACGCAATCATCAGGTATGAAGACTGGGACGTAACAGAAAGGTAACAGCAGTTTCGTAACTGCAACACCTTTGCACTTGGGCTTGGTCTCATTTATCATCACTGTGTTCCTGGGTACAGCAACGACTCAACAGCACCAGTGTGTTCATTCTGTCTCTGTACTTACAGCTTTCTGTTCCTGTAAGGATCTGCTGGGTGGTGGGGAGTAATTTCCTACCAAGGGACTGAGCAAGGAGCTCATGGTTTTCCTCTTTTTTTTCCTATGTTTGTTTTTCCTGTACATTTAGTTTCTCTCTGTGTGTCTCTGTCTCTGTCAGTCTCTCTGTCTCTGTCTGTCTGTCTGTCTGTCTGTCTGTCTCTCTCTCTCTCTCTGTGTGTGTGTGTGTGTGTGTGTGTGTGTGTGTACACGCACACATGCTCATGTGCCACAGTGCCACAGTATGGGTGCACAGGTATCAGGAAAGTGGGAGTTGGTTCTTTCCTTCCACCATGTGAGTAATGGGATCAAACTCAGGCTCTCAGGGTTGGCGGTAAGTGCCTTATGCCTTTAGCGGCTGAGATAGATCACCAACTCCTTGAGTGTTTTTAGGGGAACAAAGTCATTTAATATATGAGACTAGAAAGAAATGGTTATAGTATATAGTCAAAGATATTCTATCGTATTTTTTTCTACAAGAAAAATGTATTTGTTAACATGGCACATAAGATACATTAATCAATAGATTGTCAAGAAGGGCTTGGTTCCCTTCTTGGGTGGGTCTGTTTAATTATGTCTTCAGGTAGGAAACAATCCATTTAGTTTACAATTAAATATAAACACATTTTTTGGAATATATTGACCACATTTTTTTATGCACTTGGAGCCCTAGACTAAGATTTACAATAAATAAAATAATTACATTGGTCTCTGTCTACATTTAAAAGGTATCTACTAGAGGAACAGACATTGTAAGAAATAAAATTAAAATGTCAGTTCCTCTAGTAGCCAAACTGTAAAGTTATCACTCAACAAATGAACCCTCTTTCTTTATAAAGCCATGTTTAATATTCAGCCTGATTCTGAATCACTTTCACTGTAGTCTCTATTATTTAAATGTATGTAAATGGCAACTGGAGGTTTGACGGAGGGCACTTGTTCTTTCCAGCAAGTGTTAGCAGTCAAGTTGGACTGATGATGTGTGCTGCATTAACTAAGTAGTTAGACCAGGCTCTTATGTACATTCTCACAATAATGTTACCAGTGATGCTGGAGTATTAGCATTTTTCTAAGTAGTGCAAAAAATAGTATTTGGAGTAGTAATAAAGCAAACAACAATAAAAACAAACAGACATGAAGGGCAGAAAGCGACTTGCCCATGCCGCTTACCACCCTCACTCATTCAGAGCTGGCACCCTCTGGGATCAGCAGGTTCCTACACGCGTTGGGCAAAGCAAGGCGCTGTGCAGGGCCAGGGCGTGCCCACCTGCAAACCGCTGGTTGTCTGGAGCCTGCAAACACCTTGCGAGTTCCGGGGAGGCTCTGGAGATGTCTGTCTCAGACTGCTCAGCTCAAAGCTTTAGACAGAACGCTGCCAGCGTCCAGAAGGTTTTCAGTGTGTCAGCAACTTCACTTTACAGAGCTAGCCGGTGGATGACCGAGGAAACCCCTCCAGCCATACGCTGGCCAGAAGCCACCGCTGCCCTAGAGCACCTTTTGTTCTGACCACTGATTCGAGTGGTGGCGGCCGTGCCAGGCGTGCAGGGGCACCGCGATCTCTGCTTCCAGAGGCCACCTCCCGCCTTGGGCGTCCAGCCCTGAGCGGGCGGCCCCAAGCCTGCACGGCGGAGACACGCCCCTTGCTTCCCCGCGGTGCACGGACTCGCCCGGGCTCCCAGGCTCCGCCCACCCCGCTGGGAGCCTGGCTCTCTCTCCTGCCCCCTGCACTCGAGACCCAGCCGAGCGCCGAGACCAGCTGCAGCCTTCATGGACTGCGAGCGGGGTACAGGGTAGGTAGTACGCCAGGGTCCGAGGCCACGCGCTCTCCCAAAGACCTCCAAGGTTGAGCGCGGGCTCAGAATGCGGTCGGAAGAAGAGTCGCGGCGTCCCCGGTGAAGGTCCCGGGTTGTAAGGTAGGGAGTAGGCAGATGGCCAGGCAAAGTTGATCACAGAGAGGAGGTGGTTGGCCTGCGCCCTCGGGCCGCTGGGAACCGCCGAACTGCTTGGACTTGACCCGCCGCGCCCCAGGCGCTCTGAGCAGCGCCTATCAGTCGCCCTGCGCGGGAGCGCACTTGCAAACTTGGTGGAGGTGCCCTGCGCGTCCTGTTGTGTAACCTCAGCGCGGCCAGCTGGACCGGGAAGTTGCGCGCCCGTCCTTCAGCTTGGATCGGTCGCAGCTCCGGGCGAATTTCATGGCCCGCGACAAACGCGCGGCCAGAGCCGGCGTGGGCGAGCCCCTGCGCGCTCCGACCCGTGGGGAACTCCCGCGCGCGGTCCCTGCCCCTGGCCGGCGCCTCCGATGCGCTCTGAGTCTCTCGCCGCTGCTGCCGGCTCGCCGCGGTCTGCCTTTCCTAGTAGCTGCCTGAGTTGGAAAGAAGAGGATGACCGAGGTGCCTTGGTCGGCTGTCCCCAACGGGACGGATGCTGCCTTCCTGACTGGCCTGGGCTCGCTTTGGAGAAACAGTACTGTAGCCTCAACTGCAGCAGTTTCCTCTTCATTCCAATGTGCCCTGACCAAGACTGGTTTCCAGTTCTACTACCTGCCGGCCGTCTACATTTTAGTGTTCATCATAGGCTTCCTAGGCAATAGCGTGGCTATCTGGATGTTCGTTTTCCACATGAAGCCTTGGAGCGGCATCTCCGTGTACATGTTCAATTTGGCTCTGGCCGACTTTTTGTACGTGCTCACCCTACCAGCCCTCATCTTCTACTACTTCAACAAGACTGACTGGATCTTCGGGGATGCTATGTGCAAGCTGCAGAGATTCATCTTCCATGTAAACCTCTACGGCAGCATCTTGTTCCTCACCTGCATCAGCGCACACAGGTACAGCGGCGTGGTGTACCCTCTCAAGTCTCTGGGCAGGCTCAAGAAAAAGAATGCCATTTATGTCAGTGTGCTGGTGTGGCTCATTGTGGTGGTGGCCATCTCCCCTATTCTCTTCTACTCTGGCACTGGGATTCGGAAAAACAAAACTGTCACCTGCTATGACACCACGTCCGATGATTACCTGCGAAGTTATTTCATCTACAGTATGTGCACGACTGTGGCCATGTTCTGCATCCCTTTGGTGCTGATCTTGGGCTGTTATGGATTAATTGTTAAAGCTTTGATTTACAATGACCTGGACAACTCTCCGCTCCGGAGGAAATCCATTTACCTGGTGATAATTGTCCTGACGGTGTTTGCTGTGTCTTACATCCCTTTCCATGTGATGAAAACAATGAATTTGCGAGCACGGTTGGATTTCCAGACCCCAGAAATGTGTGATTTCAACGACAGGGTTTATGCCACTTATCAGGTAACAAGAGGTCTAGCAAGTCTCAACAGCTGTGTGGACCCCATTCTTTATTTCTTGGCTGGAGATACATTCAGAAGAAGATTGTCCCGAGCCACCAGGAAAGCTTCCAGGAGGAGTGAGGCCAATTTACAATCCAAGAGTGAAGAAATGACTCTCAACATTTTATCTGAGTTCAAGCAGAATGGAGACACGAGTTTGTGAAGGCACGAGATCCAAACTCCTGAGTTTTGTAACATGGTAGGATGCTCATAGAACCAGATGCTTTTCTTCCTAAGTTCCTAGTAATGTAAGAGAATACTCCAAACAAGAAAGTCTTGAGTCTAAAAATTAAGAAGCATCAATTTGATGCACACACCCACATTTATTGTTCTTTCCTGTAATCTCCTTTCTTACTGAATAGAAGTATGTATAATAAAACAGTGCTACTAGATAAACACTTCCCCTTCCTCCTTTTTAATTCATAGGCTTTTTCTGAGAGAGAGAGAGAGAGAGAGAGAGAGAGAGAGAGAGAGAGAGAGAGAGAGAATGTGTAGCAGAGCAATTTTGATATTAAAATGTCTCCAAGACAACTGGCCACCTGGAACTTGAACCTGTGATTGGTTCAGCCTGTGTTGCTGTGAATAGCTCTTGGCATAAACAAACTAAAATCTATCCTTTAAACAATTTGGCATAGTATAATGAAGTACTAGTCAGTCCATTGAACAGTGAGCAGATGCCTGATATTCATGTCTTTCAATTCTTCAGAAGCATACTGATGTCATCTGGGGAATTGAATAGAAAAATAAAATCAATGAACTTTTCTGTGAGTAAAAGGAACATTTCCAGTTATTTCTGGAAAACTGATTAATAAGCATCACTTCTTTAATGTTTGGTGGTGGGAGGCTGCAGATGTATTATTGCCGAGATACGCTCACAATAATTGAAGTGCATGTGTTTTTCTTATAAACACTGTGGACTCCTAGGCTTCCTGGGATAAAAAGTTCTCACTCGCACCACTGCTGTGCAGTGTCTTCGGACTCTGTGTTCCAAGACAGGTGCTCCCTCACGTCTGTGAAAACAATTTTGAGAAATCCCAGTTAAATTTCAGACTAAAGGGTGAAGGCAGTGGTGGAACCCTTAGCAGATTGTGGAGTAGTGGGCGGGACTGTCCATGTTTCAGAGGGCCATGGCTGACAGTGGCTTTCTGCAGCTAGAGATTAGAAGAGTTCAAAAAGAAGGATATAAAACTAAAAAAAAAATAATAATAATGGCAGGTTTCTATCTGTCTCTTTAAGATTCTCCAAAATATTAAATGCAGAATGAAAGGGGATGCAAGGAAATCACTTAGGTGTGCCAAGATGGTGGAGAAAATAAAGGAAATTAAGATTTAAGTGCTTGAGGCATGATAAAACTGAAGAGAATTCCATTACAAGTGTTCGTCAGCTCATTCACAGTAAAGAGAAAGCAGTGTTTTCTACTCTAGACAGTAATGAAATATTTATAAAGTTCATTGCATTTTAAAAACAATTTCCAATGAATAACAAATTGCTACATTTAAAACCCTTGAAATGGTCAAATTTAATTTAATTAAAATAATGAGGAATTAAATAGTGCAAATGAACAAATCTGATGTCCAAGGAATTCTAGCAATGAAAGTGAGTCCTCCCACAGCTACCTCCTGAGTTTGTAAGTGATGGCAGACACTGCTTTTAAAGTACTATCTGAGAAAACAACCTTTGTGCCCAGTTGGATAAATGACATAAGATTCAGATTTGATGTAACTTCTTAAACATCCAAATGACTGGGGATCTGGGAGATCTTTGGAATGCTTCCATTTGCCTAATGTCTTATTACTCGGTCCATGAAGAAAAACTGTATTTAGCCTTCCTATACAATGGGTCTCATCTAGACATTTAGTCCTAACATAAAGAGGTAAAGAAGCCAACTAAAGAAGACATTTACTGTGTCTCCGGCTTTTGAGATTTTCAGAGTTCTCAAGTGGTTAAGACTAATGCAACATTTTCTGTTTCAGAATCCTACAGACAGAAATCTAAAATACACCCTTATTGTTGTTGACACTTTAAATCTGTTCAGTGGCTCAAAAGTAATTTTGTTAAACTGACCCAAATGGAAATTTCAGAAACCCACAGCTCAGCGCTCCATATGTCTTTATCATTTCCTCATTATTTAATACAGTTTTCTCTATTTGGGGCTTAGGATATCAGCCTGATTTCGGATATGTGTTAAATGCCCTGTTTCAACTTCCAGAAAATGTTCTTTGGGTTTGTATTTGGTTAGAGGACCAAAGTATCCATCTGCTCTCTTTTCATGTTCCTCATTCTAGGGATTGGCCCCAGGGCCTCGTAGATACTAGGCAAGAGTTCAACCACTGACCTATTGCTGTAGCCCCTAAAGTGTTCTTCCCTAGCTTACTACATCATTAAATAAACAATGATATGTCAACATAGTACCAAGACTGACTGTGCCAACTTCTTCCAGGTCACAAGACGTCCCTGAGATGACCTATGCATGCACAGGTCAAGAAGAAACAACACTCTATTGACCAAAAGACCAGTGTGTGCCACCTGAGTAGGGGTTTTCATATACAGTTATGTTGACGTTTTGTTGAAAGACACCTAAAACTGTAAGATTTAGCGAGTCATTAAACTTCACACTACGAAGATGTCTTCATTCCATTCCAAGCTCAAGGGTTTGTTTTTCTTGTTGCTGTCTGTTGTTATTCCTTACAAAGTGCTGTCTCTGACTCTTTGAAGGTTGCTTTGAACCTGCATTGATCTAAAATGATAAATTAAGAAGAAACTTAGCACACGAGACGGAATTCAAAACTAAAACCATGATGTGGCCACTGAGAAGAAACTCGGAAGCCCATTCTTCATGAACAGGAAAAGTGACAGGACACCATTTGTTGATGCCGTAGGTGCTGTGGTAAATCTTGGAAAGCAGTGAGAACTGTTTGGAATCTGCTTCTCTGCTTCCTAGGATTCTCCAGTCTAGTCTTTGGATAAAGTTCTCATTTTCCACCAACTGTGGTATGGAAAGGTTGAAACCTGTAAATCTCTGGTCACTCAGCCAGGACACTAACCCATCTTGATATAACACATATCAGTACTTAGTAGCAGCTAGAATTCAACTATCGACAGGACTTAGAAGATGTGATACTCGTAAATATGTATTGAAGCTTTTCTTCTATTGGTTGAATGTAATCATTGTAATAGTATTTATTGAACAGGTTTGTGGTCCTTCCGTTGTACAGATTGAAGATACAATGTACTAGTGTAAATTCTATTTATTGCAGTGTATAATGTTCAAATGTCACATGTATATTTTACAGTAATATATAATGCTAGATAAAATGAGAATTATATTTAAGATGCTTTTTTCAGATATTAGTAACTTTGAACTTTTAAGACCAGTTTGTATTTGTATCTAAATGATGAAAATGTGCTTTATAACAAGTGTTTAATTTTCTCTAGATTTGAACTTGCATGCTTTCCTTTTGTGTGGGGATCTTGCTATAAAGACATGATTTGGTATTAGATTATTGTAAGATTTATAACAAGTATAGGATATTTTAGACAGGTTATATATTGCATACATTATATATGTATATTTATATTATAGAAAGTTTGTGTTGTCTTTTCAGAAAGTTTAGAATATTGCTCTAACTATGGTCGCAGCTTCCACTGCCAAAGGCTAAAGGCTTGTCTCCTATTCAAAATTGATGATTTAGATGTCTAGTAGGTTGGGTGGTATGGATATAATGTGAGAATTTAAAGACAAACTTTAGTGATACAGGGAGAGAAAAGTGTTTTCTACTAGATCTTGAAGCGTTACAATGTATTTTTTTTCTTAAGGCAACATAGTACAATCTTCTTTGAGGTGTTTTTTTTGTTTGTTTGTTTGTTTTGTTTTATTGGTTTTTTTTTGTTTTGTTTTGTAACACTACCAAGAAATTGAGCATTGCTATTGATTTTAATCTGTTTTCTTCAGGCAGTTGGTAACTTAATGCCAACATGTTAAGTGATACCTATGTCATTTGGCTGCTAAATTCTGTCATTTTTTTTTAATGAAGGTGAATTTATGTTACATTTCAAAATTTGTACATTTGAGTTACATTGTTTTAGCGCTTTTGCAAGAAAATTTTATTTTTATAACATTTGTGATTTTCATGTAGAAGATTGAAACAGATATCTGTAGTTAACAGTGCTATTGAGTGGTATGGAGCAGTGTTACTGGGCATTTTGAGCCTTCTCAGGTCTGTCTCATCAGTGGTAGCTTAAAAACCTCTGGGTTGATTGTGTATAATTGCCTTTGTATTCAAAAGAGGTTCATGTCCGGTAAAAGCACAGTATTGTTTGACTGCAGGGAGCTGCAGAATCGCCCATGTTTCTGTGACTTTGCTCGTGTGTGTGTGTGTGTGTGTGTGTGTGTGTGTCCCAGGCATGGCAGCCAACCTTGTATCTGCTATTTATAATAACAGCAGAGCTTCATAACTATGTTCATTAGAATCGTTCTTATCATAGAAAATTAAAACTGAGATTCAATAAAACTATGAAACATGGTGATGGTGTCTGTATTATTAGACTGTTCTTGCTCAAATATTTCCTCACATTTTAACATATACTGCAAGACTCTTTGTTTTAATTTGGGTAATTTCTTAAAATGACAACTGGGCTATAATATTTTATGATAAAGGGAGAGTCCTCATGTAAGATATGTCAATATTCTATTCTATTCTATTCTATTCTATTCTATTCTATTCTATTCTATTCTATTCTATTCCGTTCTCTCTCTCTCTCTCTCTCTCTCTCTCTCTCTCTCTCTCTCTCTCTCTCNCACACACACACACACACACACACACACACACACACACGCGCGCACGCACATTAAAATATGTTTAAATGATTATTGTAATAGAGAAGATAAACCTGCAATGCTTCTGTTCTGGGTTTTCTGGCATCTACAGAAGCGTCTTGTAACAAATTCTTGTGGAGAGGACATCGGGATCTTTGGTAGCCCTGAAGATACCAGTAAGTGCTTAGGAACACCATCATTAGACATACTAGCCAGACTGCACTGTTTCTGATATCAGCTTTGGTAAGTGTGTGTGTGTGTGTGTGTGTGTGTGCTAGAGTCTGTATGTTGAAATGTGTTAGAGTGTGCATGTGTGCTAGAATGTATCTCAGCATATGTGTGTAGTGTACTAGAGTGTGTGTATGTTGGAGTGTTTATAATTCATATAATTCATACTTGTGAATAACGCATATAACTATCTTGATACTTAAGTGTTTCTCCTAAAGTTTTAACCACTTGGATTTTGTAAGTCACTTTAAATTTAGAGTTACAGAACATTTTTTTCTGGAAATAAAAGTGAATTTTATTTCTCTTCCTTTTGTTAATAGATTAGAAGTTTAAAAGCTCTTTTCAGGAAATCGAGAATTCTGACCCCCAAATACTGTCAGAGCTTCCATTTCCAACTGTAAAAACATATATTCATATGTCCATATATTCAGAGTCCATCTGTTATGGTTTGAGTGCTGGCAGCACAAGCATTGTAGGCACAGCAGATGTCACTTGAAATCTATGTTAATGCTTTTCCTGTGCTTACTTGTTAATCCCACAGAGTTGCAGTACTCTGGGCTCATCCTGACATTCTGCCCTGAGCAATCAGTATGGCTGCTGGGATTGACATACAGTCCAAACCAACAGTTGTGATTGTGTCTGGCCCCTGAGCTGGGCGACTGATCAGATCACTGCAACCCAGCAATAGAGCTGCGAACAGGGTGGGGGCATGGAGGTTTTCATACAGAATTAGAAAAAAATTTCTCACTACTTTTTTTGCTTGCCTGTTGGATAGAAATCACCAGTGAGGAGAGGGCAAATCCCCCATGAAGTCTTGGAGATAATCCAGTAAATTCTGTCAGGTGAGACTAGAACTTCCATTCAAAAGCTGAGAGAAGAAGGAACATGTTAGTATAATGGGTTTAGAGAGAAGAGCTTCAACAAGGAAAATAGAATAGGGTTGATCAGTATCAGGAAATGATTTCCGTGTGTGTGTGTGTGTGTGTGTGTGTGTGTGTGTGTGTGTCTACATTTGCTTATGTCATAGGTTTTGTTAGAAATTTTACTTTTTGACAGACATGTTCAAAAATTGTAAATTATTCATGACTTCATTTAGTCAGAGAAGACATGAATCTAAAGAAACAAGATAACACATGGTTTCTCAAAACATTTTTAAATAAATGCAAATGCATTTACTTAGTAATAAATAACAAATGAAAAAGGAAAAACAGATTTATCTTTATTACATGCAGTCCATTTTAAAAAAAAAAAAAAAAAACTTATTTTCTTCCATTCAGAATTTCCAAAAATGAGTATTTGAAGTCATTTCACTCGATTTGTACAAATGCTAACATGACTTTTTATCATTTCTTTAGGCTTGGACCGTGTCCATTCACTTCAGTTTAAGAAGAGGAGTTTGCTATCAGAAAACCTCAGTTCTAAACACAAGGCTGCTACTTACAACTTGTGTTCCCTGGTCAGGACGTTTAAACCTTTCAGCTGTGTATTCTGTAACTAGATGAAGGGCTTCATGATAGACGTAAATAGTGCTGGAGGAGTAATGCAAAATATGTACAGTATTCCCCATAGTGCACCCCTGAACAGCAGGGAAACATGTTAGGGTCAGTTTCTGCTCTTTCGTTTAGAATCAATGAAACCACTCTGTTGGCAATTTGCAAGCAAGTGCTGCTTTTAGTGCCCTTGTTCCAGATTTCTGATGCCTCCAATCATACTTGGCAGCTTTGTGGGTCTCTCCTTATGAGAAAGACCTTGTGGACACATAATACCATTCCTTTACTCAGTTCATTACCATTCAAATTCATAGTAAGAAAGAAGCCAACATGTTTATGCGTTGTACTGGGTTCAGTGTTTACTCTGTGAGACAAAGATACAGAAGACAAAGTATATCCAGCTAAAAGCATATTAATAGAAAGTGCCTACTGGCCTCCCTCTTCAGGCCTTACCTCTTAAGTTCATGGTTTATTTTCAATCACCACAGTCCAGAGTCTGGTCTCTATTTGTGCCAATACAGAAACTTGATCTCAGCAGTTCATCTAGAGTTCACCAACACTGAGGGACTGACTCACACCGAGCAAACTGACAAGAGAATCATTTACTAGCTAGGTTGCCGATTCTCATGTACAATGGCCATATCCCAGTCACAATAACAGGCGTCTGCCTTTGTGTGCTGGGGGATCTAATTATATATCAGAAGAAAGATGCCTGCAGAGCTTGAAACAGGAACAAAGACTGAGACATTCTTGAAAAGCCTGTCTAAAAAGGAAAGGCCAGCTGAAGGAATGACATGTCCCCAGAGACATTACCTTGCCAACCACTATCTGTCTTTTACTTAAGAATCTTGAGCTGCTTTGCTGTCTTTCTGGAACTACGTTAACAGTGTGTGGAATGAAACAATCACATTCATTTATTTATTTTAAAATTACTCATCACTATCATTATTCTTTGAATGCAAAAATATTTGCATTTAAAATTTAAAAAAAATGTTTTAGTGATGTTTCTTACTTGGAAAATATAGAGGGAAAGTGGTGGTCTTTCTGTCCATCATGCTTGCTGAGTGGGAGACACACAGAATCTACATGCAACAATGTAATATTATGGCAAACTGTATTCTACAGTTCAGGACTGATTTATTGCAAGAGAAAGAAGTTCAGTAATTGTCCCTGGGTAAGTTTTAGCTGTAATCAAGACAGTAGCCACAGCCTCCTAGAGAGTATCTGCACAGAAGGAAAGATCAATGGAGAAGGAGAGGCAGGATTAGTGAGCTATAGTTTCTCCAACAAGAATGGAACAGATAATGTAAGCAGACAGAACTAAGTCATTGAAGACCCATGACAGTTGTCCCACTACTGAGGAAATCTGTCTCAAAATAGAATCTTGTGGAAGATATCATTCTCTTTCATGAGTCATAAAAACAAGTATAAAGTGTCCATTGGATTCATAGGCTGCAAAGGATTGCTGCTATTGAGGGCACATTTAAACCATAAAACGATATTTTTGACTGCTCAAGAAGTATGTTGGATGGAGAGAAAAGGCATTATAGGTCATTGGTTTGAAGTAACAAGATAAGAAATGGAAAACCAGGCAAAGAGATTTCCTGAGGAAGGAAGCTACATGTGGAAATTGGCAGTGGGGTGGGGGTGGAGTGGGGGTGGAGGGTGAATTCAACATAGCAATAGCAAAAGAAGTATCCAACTGTATTACTGAGTCTGACAGTAAAGGCCATTGGAATGCTGAAGATCTATCATGTGAGTCTGGGACAATAGCCATATCCCTGTGTAGCAGAAAATTGCAAAAGTTCTATAGGAAGATGGATTTGAAGTTAGGTACAGGACACAATCAGTAAGGGATCAGTTAGCAAGAATTACCTGTCATTATTCCAAAAATCGAGTTTATGTGGCAGTTGATTAATGTTAAGCAGCAAAGAGCTAGGAGGCTCTTGTCTGGTGTTCAAGGTAATAAGAAAGGAGACATGGTGTTGGCAAGGGAAAAGACTATGGCTGTATTCTAGAATGTATGTCAGAAAAGCTATACTGAGGGGTGAATTGCTTCGTAAGGTTCTTAAAAGAAGATGGGCAGACAGAGAGTCTGGGTCCAGTAATTCAAACATTCTTCTCATACTAGTCAGGCATCAGGTATACTGATGGAGGACAATAATCAAATCTCCAGCTGGTCCAGCTACCCACAACCAGAGTCCTCTTCTCTTCTCTTCCCCTTCCCCTTCCCCTTCCCCTTCCCCTTCCC
>NC_034593.1:53618486-53627750 GCF_900095145.1 Mus pahari
TCCTCCTTCTTCTCTCTCTCTCTCTCTCTCTCTCTCTCTCTCTCTCTCTCTCTCTCTCTCCCTCCCTCTCTCTTTCCTTTGAAGAGGTCAGCTCAGAAACTTTGGAAAATTTTACCAGACCCCTCCCTTCCAGAATGGAGAGGATAATTACATTCCTCAGACTATACGGGGGACTGACTTGCAGATGAGGAGAAGCCCAGAAGTAGGCATATTTCTCAGGATGAATGGACCGTTGGTCCCCAGAGACAAGGAAAGCCATTGCTAACTCATTCCCTAAGGACCAACCAGTTTAAAAGTCACACTATTCTACCAATCGCATTGTGCCTAGTGGCTGTTGCTCTATTCTACCCCCTGAAAGCTGTATAAAAACTGACCGACCCCGAGCCAGCTGCCTGAGGTTGTCGTAGGAGAACCCCAACGCATTGGAACAATAAATTCCTCTGGCTTTTGCATCGATCCCTGGCTCCATGTTGTTCACTCCGGGGTCCAGGTAAGCTAAAGCTGGTCAGAGTCTTACACTTCCTTTCTGTTATTTTTTAAAAATTATTTAATTTATTTAACTTATTTGACTTACATACCTCTCAGTGCCACTCTCCTGGTCATCCCCTCCGCAATCCTTCCCCCATACCCTCCCCTTCTCCTCTGAGCAGCTGTGGGTCCCCTTGGATATCCAACCCCCACTCTGGAACTTCAAGTCTTGTTTCCGCTACCACTGAGGTCACAGAAGGGAGCCCAGCTACAAGAATATATCCTACAGCTTTTGTGATAGCCACCACTCCAGTTGTACAGGACCCACATGAAGAACCAAGTACATATCTGATACATATGTGTGGGGAGGCCTAGGTCCAGCCTAGTTCAGTCTCTGAGAGCCCCAAGGGTCCAGACCAACAGAATCACACAGACTTTCTTAGAGTAGGCCTTAGAAACTACTTAATTGAGAAAGACTCTCCCTGCTGAGATTTTATTTTTAAATTCCTAAACCACAAAAAACTATGATGAGAGCAATATTGTGACTGAGTCATACCTCTGGCTTTAGGATACCTCTTTACACAGAAATAGGCAGGTGGAACAAACTGAGTCTGTAGTTAGAGCTAAAGATATGGTGAGCTCTCAGTGTCCTCGTGCTGTTCTTAGATTGGTGCTACAGAGGTGGGAGCAAAGGAGGAGGATGAGTGGACAGGTTTACTTAGGGGTCATTGTAATTTTATTTCCTGTTGTTTCTGTAAAATACACCGATTAAAGCAACTCTGAGTAAAAATATTATGCCCAAGATGCAGGTACCCCAAAGACCACAGAGGAGCCAATTTTGATGAAAATGTATAAGGGTCTTTATTACAAGCTCTGGAGCAAGGTCTCTCACAATCCCCAAAGCAGTGGGTCAGAGTAAGAACCCTGAGTCTATGGGTGAAGAACATTTATTATAGTTACTGCAAGCTTGGGAAATTTCCATACAGGTCAGTAAGTTAATATTTTAAAAACTGCATTTCTGGTATACTCTATAGGAACTGAACATGGGGACAAGACCACCTGACAAGAGGATGGCTACATTATCTACAGGATTTCTTAAGCTATCTATATGTACCTTGGTCCTGCTATTGTAGCCTGACTGACTGTTGTTAAGGGGTGGTGTGTTGCCATCAGATGTTTGTTCAGGAGAACTCTGTGATTTTCTTCCTGGAGTTGGAGTTCAGCCCCTGGTCTTGTACAAAATGGAGTTTCTTCAAAAACAGAGTTGGGTGGGCTCTAACATAAGAGCTTATTTTAGTGCACAGGTCCGTTTTACAATCCCTCAGATTAGATAAGTCATAGCAAAATCAGCCGCAGTAGAGATCAGTGAATGTATGCAAACACATGCTTACCTCAGTTTCTCCATTTTTCACAGCCTAGATTCCCCTGCTTATGGAATGGTGCAACCCACAGTGATCAGGCAGGTCTCGCATCTTAATTAACATAAGACAGCCCACACAAGAGCATCAAGATAATCCCCACAAACATGCCTGTAGGCCAACTTGATCATTAAGGTTTTTCCAGGAGATTCTAGATGGTACCAAGTTGACGGAATTAACCATCAGAATGGAACCCTCGCCATTTTGACACACAGTACATCACTTGAAGTCATAACCCTTCAACCCTTGTACTCAAAGTGTCATTTTTATCTTATAATGTAAATATAGCCCAATTTGAAAAACTCTTGTAGTTCAGCCTTAGAAGTGTCCAGAGGCATCCATCGATTCACTACTTTAAAAGGTTAGTTTCTGAGAACTCCTGTAATATCAAAAGCAAATTTATACTTCCAATATATAGTAGCACATAAAAAGCATTTTTGGTACAAGAGGGAAGGACCAGGGCACCACAAAGAATAATCGCATCTAAACAATGCTATAAATCCTCTGAGGTAAATATGAAACCCTTCATGTCTGTGTTTGGTATCTGGAACTTGTGTTCTTCTGGGTTCACAGGAACTTGGATAGATCCACTGTCTTAGTTACTTTTCAGTTGCTGTGATAAAGCACCATAACCAAAAGTGACTTACAGAAGAAAGTTTTATGGTTAATGGTTCCAAAGAAATAAGACTCCATCATAGTAGTCAGATATGGCAGAAAGCTACAGGAAGGCTGGCAGGAGCAGGAAGCTTGGAAAGCACATCTCAACCACAAGCATGAAAGAAAGGGTGCAAACTGGAATGAGGGTAAAGTTATATAGTCTCAGAGCTTCTCTCAGCGATGTACTTTCTCCATCAAGGCTGTAGCAAGCCTCCCCAAACAGCATCACCAACTACAAATCAAATGTTCAAATACCCAAACATATGGAGGACATTTCTTATTCAATGCCTGCCACCAATGTGAATAGTTGGTGTTCTATTGCTGTAAAAAACCACATCAAACCACTCCTATAAAAGAAACTATTTAACTGAGGCTGGCTTACAGTTTCAGAGGTTTAGTGCATTATCATCATCATGGCAGGAGGCATGATGAAATGTAGGCAGACATGGTGCTAGAGAAGTACCTGAGAATTCTAAAACATCTAGATCCTCAGACAGCAGGGAGAGACAGGCTCTGGGATTGGCATAAACTTTTGAAACTTTGAAGCCCACCCCCAGTGACCCACTTCCCCAACAAGGTCACATTTTCTATTTCTTAAAAACAATAATGCCACTTCCTGGTGACTAAGTGTTCAAATCTATGAGCCTATTGGGGTCTTCCTTTCTCATTCTAGCTGCCTCACTCACCCACTTCCAGTTCTGCCAGATAGAGTACAGTTTTCCCCTTAGGCTTAGGACAGTTCCACTCTATAGCTGCAGCTCTCCTTAGCAGATATCCCACAGACCTGACATTTCCAGTTTTATAGGGTGTCAATTACAACTGAAGCTTTTCCTTCACAGCTTCATGCAATGGCCTCTTAGGACCTTGATGCAGGGACTTTGACCATTTTATACAGATCCTGGTCTCAACTATATTCCTTCTCCTCTTAAATCTTGCGTTCTTCTTGCTTTTGAGGTTACCATGTATTTGGTACTGAATAGCTTTTGTATGACAAAAAGTGCAAACTCTTCCACATCCTTCCCACAAAACACGCTAAAGGCATAACAATCCACCATATTGCCAGGTTTATCACAGCACTGGCTGCTTCTCAGTGACAATTTCTCTCGTAATTTTGCTGTGACAACATAGTCTGACAGAAGTGTCTCATAGAAGAATGAGTTTATTTTATTTCATCCCCATCGTTCTATCTTACGGTTCATCATGGGAGGTCACAGGAGCAGGAACTTGATAAAATTGGTCGTATCACACCTATAATCAACAACAGAGAACAATGGATGTATGCATCCTTACACTCAGCTCAGTTCATCCACTCCTCCACTCCTCCTCTGTCCAAGACTCCCTGCCTAAGGAACAGTGCCCTCACCTCAATAAATATAATCAAAAGAATTCCCCACAGATTACCTATAACGGGCAACTTTCATGGATACTTTCTTTCCAGATGGTTCTAAGTCATGTCATGTTGGCAATTAAAACTTACTATCATAGCCATGTATGCTATTACCACAAGCAAACATGATGCCTGGCTGCTTAAATGGGTACAGAATACCATTTAAGAATTATGTTGAAGAACAACAACATCAACCAACCAGACGCCCCAGAGCTCCCAGATTAAACTACCAACCAAAGAGTACACATGGAGGGACCCATGGCTCCAGTTGCATATGTAACAGAGAATGGCATTGTCTGGTATCAGTGGGAGGGAAAGCTCTTGGTCCTGCCTGTGGAGACTCGATGCCTCAACTCAGCAGAATGCTAGTGCAGGGAATTGGGAGTGATTGTGTAGGTGGGGAGGAAACACCCTCATAGAGGCAGGGAGAGGGGTATGGGATAGGGAGTTTTCAGAGGAGAAACCAGGAAGGGGGACAACATTTGAAATGTAAATAAATAAAATAATTAATAAAAAGAAATAAAATAGATTTTAGTAAATGCAAAAAAACCAATACACTTGTATAGAAAAGAACACTTAGCCAGGCGATGGTGGTGCACACTTTTAATCCTAGCACTTAGGAGGCAGAGGCAGGCAAATTTCTGAGTTCGAGGCCAGCCTGGTCTACAGAGTGAGTTCTAGGACAGCCAGGGTTACTCAGAGAAACCCTGTCTTGAAAAAAAATTAAACAAACAAACAAACAAACAAACAAACAGAACAAAACACTTAATTATCTCAAAAGAACACATTGTGGATAATAATAATTAAAACATCTGAAGCAGGAATGGAAGATCAAGGCTGGTGTGAAGGCTTGAATTTTTATGGAATTGCCTTGCTCTGTTAGTCTGAGTATACAGATAGATGTAGAGTGGCTAGGGATCGGAGAACGGTCGGCAAGGCACTTGGAGCAAGGAAGGGCAAGAGAAGTTACAAGAAGGCTGAGGTTCTCAGTGGAGGTCAAAGACATGTGAAGGCAAGCTACAGGCAGAGTAGCAAAGCCACTTATGCAGACAGGTCAGGAGGAAATCCAAGAGAAAATGAGCCACTGGTTGTGATGGACAAAACTCAAAATGATATCCAGGGGGGAAAAATCTGACTCCTGAGACAACATAAGGAAAAAAAAATTCCTAGATAAGTCAGGGAGGAGTGGTTTGAAGTAAAGTCCAAAGTGCCATATGTGTCCCAAAGCTCAGTGGTGACATTTATTCTGAACTGGCTCCTTTTGAAGCACAGAACACCTAACTTTCCACGTTTAGCTGAGAATTAATAATTGTCACATACTACGGAAAGGTTAGTTGTAGTTCTCATTGTAAGAATCATCATTTTTTTTTCTTTCCAACAAAGAAAGATGTTCAGAGTAAGCTGAATGTAAGTTAGACCATTTGATTGACACCTGTGAGAAAGGAATGTCATAGAACAACCTGGATGCTTTGAACACTTCATGAATATGCCAAAGAAGCTCCACACTACAAAACATCACTGCAGCCCTGGCTGCTGATGAAACAATACCCTCTGCTTCAGGAGACCCTGTGCCAGTCACAGCTGTTCCAGACTGCTTGTATCAGCTCTAGGGAAATCCACTATGTATAAAACAAGTCCCACTGTGGATGGTCCCCTCTAGCTGACCATTATGTGTATTTATGTGGGGATGGGTGGCTGGGAGGAATTAATGAGGTAGAGTGTACTCCAATGATTCTGCCAAAAGTTTGTGATAGGCTATACATTTTTGGGGCATTTGATTGGTAGACGTGTTAACTAATGTGTTGGAACTGAAAGGTGTGTGCATTTTCTCAGAGTACATAGACATCATGGTTCTCAGACTCCTGAGATAAATCTGGGAGACTTTCATTTGTGCTACTCACACACACACACACACACACACACACACACCCGCCCAATGATACAAAACTAGCTTTCTCTTGAATTACATGTTTTAAATTGCCTATTTGTTATATCTTTCTCATAGGTAGAAATGTCAGAGTTGGTTGTCCAAAGACAAGGAGCACTCCTGGGGTGCTGGGTCTAGATCCTCTGAGCAGCCAAAAGACAGCTAATGAATCTCTGGAAGCAGCTGCAAAGCTGCAGAGTGTAGAAGATTAAATGTCAGGCATTGAGAGCTAAATGGGAAGCCAGGCATGACAGTTTATAACTGTCATCTCAATACTCGGGCAGTAGAAGCAGAAGGATGAACAAATGTTCTCAAACATCCTGGCTACATTGTGACTTCTAGGACAACTTGAAACACAGAATGAGTCCCTGCCACCTCTTGTTCCTAGAAGAATTCTAGAGAGCTTACTGAATTTAAGAATTGAGATCCTCTGACAAATGCAACTCGGGAATTTTAACACTAGCTACTGGGAGCTAGTCCACGGGCAATCAAAGACCAAAGCAATAAGCTTCTCACTTAAGAACCAACAACTCTTAGGCATTTTTATCCTTAAACCTCTAGTTCTTAGGGCCTAGCAATAAAAGCCTCTTATGCCTTCAAACCCAATTGCACCCATGGGTTCAGGCTGCCAAAAGACAGGGAATTGATCCTTTTGTATTCAAGAGTTCTAGCTGTGGAGAACCAAAGGTTTCACCAACTGAACATTAATAACACTCTCTAATGTCCAGTATAAAATATTCCCCATCTGGATCAGTTATTCTTTATAGCAGGCAATCTGTATAGACACTGACAGGTTTGTAAACTATCTGTCCCCTTATTACTGGGCGACAGGATGGCGCTTTCAGCATTGGACACCAACTGCCTAGAAGGTCCAAAGAAAGGAAGCCATCCACCATATGGGCAGTACAAAATAGGAACATAACCTATGAATTAAGCTGAAACAGAAAACTATATTACAAAGGCAGAATATGTCTTATCATACAAATATTTAACATTTGGGGGAGCAATTGCTTATAGTGTTTAAAACTCAAAGCAATAGACTTGAAATCTAAGCACAAATTTTAGCCAAGAGAAATTGTGTATTACCATGGCTTGGTTCTAGAATCCTGACAGACTCTGGGTGGCAAAGGAATTAAGAAAGAATGGACAGTTATTGAAAAGCTGTATCAGGTCTACATTCTGATGGAGTGGTACATACTGCCACTGCAGTTCCTAACCTCAGAGTGTTTAGGAGGTAAAGCATAGAGGAAGGGATTATCCCTAGAAGGAGGTATCTGTAGGTCAACAGTCTGAGACGCACCAAGGAGGAGAGGTTGAATTATTTATATATATATATATATATATGCATATATATGTATATGTATATATATAAATAATTATATAATGTATATATATAATTATATATATAATATATAATTATATAATGTATATATATATTTCTGTGGTAGAATTATATTATATGAAATACTCTTATTATATATAATATAATATATAATATAATATACATTATATAATAAAACAATATATAATATATATTGTATATATGTATATGTGTATATATATTGTATATATGTGCATATATATATATATATATATATATATATATATATATATATACTACTCAGGTCCATATAAAAATATATATATATAAAACATACATACATAGGTTACAGGTTCACATTTGGACCCCACAAGAAAGCTTTGGTTTCTCTCTGAGTCTTCCCTGATGAAGACTTTGCCACTTCCATAGGGCTGGAACACTAGAGTCCTTGGCATGGCTGTAGCCATGCCAGCAATATAATTTCACTCAGACTGCAATCACTCAGGGATTCCTCTGCTCCCTACAGGATGTGATTCTGAACTGTCTTGAATCTCACTTTGCTTATCCAAACAATGAAGTTGGTAAGACATTATATTATTGGGTTTCTGCAAAATAAGAGGTTGTTTGTGTGAAGGGTTTTGTAAAATTGCTTTGTAAAACCAAATGCTCTATGCAAGGTTGCGTTGATAGTAAACACTAGACTATGAGTCTGGAAACCTAAGGAAATGGAGTTGGGTATGTACTTAGAGAGCTCTGTGGAATGAGGTATAGGGGACAGAAGAGCTGTGAGTCTTCAAGCAAAGCGAAATCCAGGGAAACAGCAACTGACACTGGGATCGCACAAGCATCCCTGAGGCAGATATCATCAGAAATACGTGAGGTGAGAAAGAGAGTGAGCAAGGAGGATGGAAGTAGAAGACAATGCTGCAAGAAGATCAGAGAGGAGGGGAAGGAAGCTGGGGGAAGATGTGGTAGAAGAAAACGTTAAGGAATATCACGTTCTCAGGGACAGGTTGGATGTAGAGCTGCTCCTCAAGGGCAGGTGATAAAATGCTTTGATTCTAAAACATGGTAAGACTGAGCATGTGTCTCTGAGGCTGTGGTGGTTATTCAGGTCCACATACTCTCCACTGTGAGAGAACAGCAGGCCTGAGTTGCCAGGATGTTTCATCTCCTGCTGTGTCCAACTCTGATGCTGGCATGCTCAGTTCTCTCCCTACTGTGCTCCTGTTAGCATCACACAGTACTCATTAGGACTTGAAACCCTCCAAGCCTTATCAAATTCCATTACATGGCACAGCACATCTTAGCTTGGAGTTGGTAGTGTTTCTTTTTCCACAAACTTAGTCTGAAAATTAACTACAAAAATAGGAACTAGTTTTTGCTCTTACACTATTTTTTTATCATTAAATATTGGATGCTAAGCAATTCAAAAAAATCTTCCTTGTGAATGTCAGAAATAGTTAAAATACTAGTGGATTTCAATTCAGTTCATGCAAATTTGTAAAGTATCTCACTTATCTCATCTCTCCAGCCCATCTGAAATTTCCAGTCACTTCTTTCTAATCTTTCAAAAGAATATGTAAATTACAACAATGATAGGTTTTTAACATAAAACATGTCTAGAAGTTATTAAATTATATTCTTTTGCTTCAAAACAAATAATTTTTGATAAAAGCAAAGTTTATCACAATTATATGCAAAAGATTGAGCCAGAAAAAGGCCTGATTACAACATTAGAATAATGTCAATTTCCAGTGATACACGTGACTAGGCTGCTTCTGTGTCTTACAACACTACTTAAAATTTAGTGTGCCCTTGTCATAAAAAGTACCCTCAACAAATGTCCTCTCTTCATCTCTTTCTGGAGGAGAATTTGAAAATGATGCTTAAGCAATTACACTACAACCTAACAGCAACAGAATATTGTCTTCTCTACAGCATGCACTACTCAATTACACAATTTCAGGTTCTAAGTCAACAAATATGGTGTACTGGATAGCTTTGTGTCAACTTGACACAGCTGGAGTTATCACAGAGAAAGGAGCTTCAGTTGGGAAAATACCTCCATGAGATCCAGCTGTAA
>NC_034593.1:53628180-53683756 GCF_900095145.1 Mus pahari
TGCCCCTAGCCTGTTACTATTTGTTACTATTAGGTTAGCACACAAAACATTGAGTGTCACGATGCCATTTGCAAATGTGTCACTACATGGGTTTTGTTTATCCACTTTTCCTATCCCCCTCTTTTGCCGGTTTCCCTCTTACACAAAATCCCTCCTATACACACACACACACACACACACACACCATCTAAACCTAGGTTCCACATATTAGCAAAAAATATCCAACATTTGTCCTTCTGTGTCTGGCTCACTTTTTTTAGTAACATAATGATTTCCAGATCCATTCATTTCCTGCAGATGTCATTATTTCGAGTTTTCTTCTTGGCTGAATAAAATTTCTTTTAGTGTATGTCCTATGTTTTTGTCATTCATTCATTCGTTCATGCAACACTAAATATGGATGCACAAATCTCGCTCTTGAGATTTAGAGTACTGTGGTATATGTTTGAGATTTAGACTACTGTGGTATATGTTTGTGGGGGATACATGGACCATGTTGTAATTCTGTTTTTAGTTTTCTGAGTAACTTAAAAACTCTTAGACCTGAAAAACAAATCCAGCAAAGTCTCCACATATAAAATCAATATCAAAACACCACTTTGCTGTCTATGTGTGAATAACAGACTTGTTGCCAAGAAATTAACTAGAAAAGAACACATTCACAAGAGAATCAAAAATAAAAGAAAATACTTAGGGATAAACACAACCACCTAGGTGAAAGACCCAAACATGGAAAAAACCAAAGCAATGAAAGGAATTGAAGACACTGAAAGGAAGGACCCTACACGCCTATCGATTGGCAGACTTTAACAAAATGGTTGTATTGCTGAAAGGAATCCACATGTGCAATGCAATTACCTTCAAAACTTCAAGGACGTTTTTTCACTGAACTACATTATTTGAAAACAATCACAAAATGTATATGGATATTCAGAAGATCTCAAGCAGCCAAAGAGCAGTAGATCACATACAATTATTTCTCTAGTTACATTATAGAGCCAATGGTGAGAAAACCATAGGATATGGGCACAAAAGTAGACAAGAAGACAAATGGAACAGCATATAGGATACAGAGATAACTGTCAAATTCCATCCATGTAATTTTTGTCTCAGAAGAATTCAGTCAAAAAGGAATATAGCATCTTCAAAAACTGATGCTATGAGAAATACAAATCTATCTGCTAGTAAATTAAACTAAATCCTTAAATCTCATCCTGCACACAAAGGGAAAGACCTTGATGCTAGACTAGAAACTTTGAAACTGCAATAGAGAAAAATATAATTCAAACACTTCGTGATATGAGCACAGACAAGTAATTTCTTGTATTTTAATTTTATTTTAATCATGATTGATGTGATTTATACCATTTCTATCAGATATGGAAAGTATCAATTTACCTTAGGAATGTCACCTTGTTGATGGTGATGGGACATAAAATAAATCCAAAAATTGAAAATTATGAGACATTTATTTAACTGTTCACATGTTTTTATTTTAATTTTATTTATGTGCATGGGTCTATCTATCATCTATCTATCTATCTATCTATCTATCTATCTATCTATCTAATTACCTATCTATCTATCATCTATCTATCCATATGTGTGTGTATGTTTGTATGTGTGTGAGTGTATGTGAGGGGGGGGGCACATGTGTATAGGAGCTCAAGGAGACTAGAAGAGAAGGCTGGATCTCTTGGAAGTAGTCTTCCAGCAGTTGTGATCTTCCAGACCTTGCAGGCTGGCAATCCAGTGGTACCTACTGACTTAATACATCATTCATAGAGATAACATACTCTGTGGACCTTCAGTCCATATTGATTTGAGGTACAAAATCGTCAGATTAAAAACAAAACCAAGCTGCTTTCTAAGTTTCCATTTCCACATCCATCAAGCCACATTTCAAATCACTCATCCTACTCTGAATCAGAAGTAAAGATATAAAGGAGGAACCTCTTATTTTAAACATCAGAAGAAGGGAAGCCTGCAAAACATGGAATGGAAACACAGGCAGTAACAAGGGTGAGCCTAGGGAGCAGGGTGCAAGTCACACCCAGGCTAGTGGGCAACAGTAAGGGCCTAGAGAGGTTTTAATAGAACCACAAGGAAAAACACTATTCTGTGCATTGCACCTTCAAATACAGTGCAGTTACCATTGTTATAGACATGGATAGAAAATTGCACATTAAATGAGAAAGGGCAGGAAAAGTGTTTATTATACTTTCAGCATTTTGTATAAATATCAGTTTTCAGGACTGTATGTCATAAACATCTTTAAAATAGCTTCGAAAGGCTAACTTTGCTAATAAACCTTTAGCATCTCTCAGAATGGCACTTGCTAACCCTGGGTCCTAGGATTAATTTACGTCCTGAAAAGATATTCTGCTCTTTACTTAAATAGCGATACTAGAAAGATTTGTCACGTTCCTTATTTAAGATAACTAATGTAGCTATACCAGGACAAATAAGTCCTTTCTATGATGAGTGAAGCTTTGTTTCGCCTCAAGATACCCATAGCATTTGAATAATGAGACTAAATTTCTAATTTTCTTTGGGACAAGGATAGGAATATTAGATTTCAAACTTTTTATTTGACTTTTACAACAGTGGAATAATCTTTTAACTGCTTTAGCAATTTTCATAATGTATTAATAGAGGTATGAATTGCCTAAGACTGCCAGAATCCTTCTCTTATATGAAATCATAAATATGAAAGGAAAAAATCACAGAATTACAACTACAAACATGACCATTAACTGCAAGATATATTTTTCTCTCTTTGAAACCTTGCCCCAAGAACATTCAAGGTTGAAAAAAGTGTTTTGTGTATACTAATGCCAAATCTTTGAATTAATTGGTTAATTGCCTGTCTCATTTGCTCACTTCACAGTTACTTACCCATTGGTATATTGAATCATATTTAGACAAAAATAAAAGTGGCCAGTAATGGGTGGTTTTATATATATATATATAATTTGTTTGTATTGTCATGAATGAAGTCATGCAGAACCACCAAATATTTTCCAGGATGAATGCTAGTATAGGCCAGTAGAAAAGTTGTGCCAAGAAGTGCAGGCGTTTAGAGGCCACTAAGCCCTGCTAATCATGTAGTGCCACAAGGCCCAAGGAGTGGGAGGTCATGTAGCTGAATCCCCTTCTGTTGGCATATTTTCAAGAAGTGTGTAGACAGGCTTGTTCAGTAGTATGTTTCTCACTGAAGTTCGATGAGAATGGAAGTTTATATTCCAAGGGCATAATGGGCCCAAGTCAGTATTCTCACAGGAGTTCTCAGCCTTAAAAGGAAATGTTTTCTTTCTCCATAATAAAAAGTACTTTGATTTATTCCATACTCTATTATTTTATCTTTAGCGAGCAGACAGTTTAAATTGCATGCTTGTAAGGCTTCTGAAAGAGTCCTTTCAGGAATCCATCATTTGTTCTCTCTCTTTAGCATGACTAGATCCTCCCCCAATTCTCTCTTTCCAGACTCAGTACACACTCCTAGATAAGCGTTAAGAGAGTTACTTAAAAAAAAAAAATCCTGGAAACAATTTCTGACCACTATATAGGTTGAACTATTTAAGAATGTATGGATGTCTTTCTTGCTCAAAATTGAGAAAATAAAAGATTTTTTTTTCACATTGCAAACTTTTTTGTTTGTTTGTTTTTGTTTTTGTTTTTTCGAGACAGGGTTTCTCTGTGTAGGCCTGGCTGTCCTGGAACTCACTCTGTAGACCAGGCTGGCCTTGAACTCAGAAATCTGCCTGCCTCTGCCTCCCAAGTACTGGGATTAAAGCCATTTCCACCACCACCCGGCAGAAACTTTCAAGTTTTAAATTACCTGCAGTGTGACATTGTAATTTGGACTCTTTTTCCCCCCAGGTTCTCTCTTCCCTACCTCCTCCTTTCTTCTCTTCTTTCTTGAAAAATTAGACCTAAAGCCATTGGACAGAGCATATCCACAGTCATTCCTGTCATCCTTGCCAGCTTCAGTCGCCTAGACCAGGCAACTAAGCTCTATGAGTCCTGAGGATGAATTCTGAGGGTAGGCTAGCATGATAGAATCTAATGAGGGTGAGGGTGAGGAGTGTTATGGGATGATTAGGTCAGGACCCAGTTGGGGACAAGATAAACATTAGAATAAGTAAAAATGGCAGTTGCACAACTGTGGTCCATTTAATAACAGGAAAACACAGTCAGTTCATATGCAAATAGACACATGAGTAAGTCAAAAGCTTGCTGTGGAATGAGATAATAAGAGCGAAAGCCCACAAAAAACTTATTGATTTAAAAATGGAACATTTACTTTACAGTGAAAATGTATTGATCGATAAGTACTGGAATCATACATACATACATACATACATACATACATATGTTTATTTATTATTGTTCAGAACTCAATTTAACACCTTAGACACTTACTTTAATATAACCTATTTTATAAACATATAAACTAATAAATTCACACAGGACACTATTGAGTGAAAGGCACAAGCTGTTTGTCATGGCATATTTGGACTATACTCATTCCTGCTCCACCTCTGATTAGAAACCTTCTGAAACACTGCAGCCGTCTACAAGATGCAGGGGACCAGGCAACTGTGCCCCAACAAGCTGTGTACCCTACTCCTCCTAAATGAGAGTGCTTTAAGAAATGTGGTAAAGGCGATGGATGTGTAGATATGTTCAAAGTTTATGAAGACAGAACAAGGGCAGTCCCAAAGTTTTTAACTGTGGGGCTATATCATATTTCATTTAGAGGGTGCTAAACATTATGGGTCACTTGAATGATTCCATCTGAATCATACATCATTTTAACAGACACACAAACTCTCAATCACCTTGTTGATTTACTGCCATATAACCACAGTCAGAGAGTCCCCAGAGCAAGGGATCTTTTACCTCTCCCATCCACCCCAACAGTCAAGTCATCCGCATTTACATAAATGTGGGGACAGGCAAAAGTTAGGAGAAACACTGATCAGGCTGCACAGAATGCCTGATCTACTACATGGCTCAACTTGAATTAGACTAAGAAAGGTAATAAATGATTAGGACTATATTTGGTATTTTAAATATTTAACAACTTTAAAATAATTTTAGGCTATTATTATTGTGTTAGCTATTAAACTGTTACGATAAATGTTTTCTTGGGTAGAGATGTGCATAGTAATATCCATCTGCAATCCTAGCAATCAGGAGATGGAATCATGAAATTCTCTGAGTTTGAGACTAGCCTGGATTACATAGAAAATTTCCGTCTTACTGAAAGCATAAAGAACGACAGATTTTTCCTTATATAGACTAGTTAATGTACAGGGTAGTTTTATTTCACTAATCTGTGAAAAAAAAATTCCTTTCCTAAATTTACCTACAATTTACAATCGAAACTCTGTGAGATTATAATTTCTAGTTTAACCTACATTCAAAATCTACTGAAATCAAGATTTCTCTTCTGAATGTCAATATTTTTATTCCATTGTATAAAATGAAGCAGATTCTTTTCCTTTCGAAAGGATTACTACAACTTCAAATTATAGAAACATGTCTTTTTCAGATTGTTCTCACAGTCCTGAAATAACATCAAGAAAATGTGCAGCTTTCCAGAAGGATGATCTGAGAGCCTACGGAGCAGGTGTTACATCTGATCTGGGAAGCAAAATTAATGAAGTTAAAGATGGGGTGAAATAGGATAACTTACAGCCAAGCAAGGAGGTGGCTAACTTTCACTAGGATAAGTTGGGTTATGATTTTTACATGTGCAGAATTTGAGAATTGGGTCATCTAGAAGTTCAAGTTAGTTTCCCAACTGGCTAATTATTACTCAAATATAATGGAGTTGGGGGAGTAGACATGCAAGATTCACATGATTACGGCCTCTACCAAGAAATTGCTGAATCTGGCTGGATACTAATAGTTTAGACTTAGGGTTTGGATGTAAATTCAGGGCAATTGCTCCAAAGATAGATGCCTGAGTTCAGTTGTGTCTTTTTTTATTATTTATCTAAGGTACTTTTTTCAGCTTCAGTTCCCTTGCTTGTAAGACAGAATGAGTACTTAGGACTGAGTTTTATCAGAATAACTTCATACACAGCCCTTGCAAAGTGCCTTGAATGTAGTAGTACTCAATGAACGCCAGCTATGAAAAAGTAAAACAGACCCCACAAGTGTGTGCCTACGGACTTGGAATATACATGGCACAGTATGTGTTCCTCATGATGCCTTGGTGTACCTTCTAGTGTGTGTGAGAGCACAAAGCAACCCCTTCTCTTTATAAAGAGCTACTAGAGGATCTTTAAAGAAGGCTATGGGCAGGTGCTGGGCTAATGGCTTTCATTTATCTCTCCAGAGCCACCCCCCATGACTCCCTCTCTGAAGTGCTGTCTTAGGAGGTGGCCGTGTCCTCTTCCTAGCCCGTACTCTCTGCTGCTCTTGTTAGATGCAGCTGGAGAAACTGGAGAAATGAAAAAGAAAAGGGTGAGAGTCACCCTTTTCCTCTTTCATGAGCTGTGGATGCGCACTCTAACTACCAGGAGGATGCGCACCCTAACTACCAGGAGGCTCCTTCTATGGCTGTGGTCCTTCTCTAGTTCTACAAACCCTCATCCTTTCCTCCTTCCAGCTGAGCAGCGCTATTCCCCACTAGCTCTCTTTTTTGAGCACCTGTGCCTCATTATCCCTTATTACCTCCCTTGACATGTCAATAAACATGACTCAAGAACGTTTTTGTTATTGTGAGTTTCTAATTATATATCTTCTGATTATTTAAACACTTTTATAATATGTTAGTACTGCGTGTCAGGAGTCTTTTTAAGTTGACATGTTTCTAAATTCCATATTTTGTATTATATTATGGGTATGTAGAAACATAAAATAAATTAACTAGGAATTGCCATAACATCCAGACTTCTTAAAACCTGTTTCAATATAAGAATTTGTTCTGTGTGTTGTAAGAATTTTTTTAAAAAAATCACAGTTACATGAATTATTAGTGTTGCTTATGCTTAAGACTAGATACCAACTGAAGCTTAGATTTAAATCAGGACTTAAGAAATATTGGAAATCCTTTAAGTGGAAATATACCTAATTCTTTTTCCTTCCACAGAAGTTAGTTATTTTCATGATTAACTCATCAACAATTGTTGGCCTGTCCCTGATGTCATATAACACATAGATCATTAGTGTTCTTATAGTATAAAAAATTATCACAGATGGCTTTTGGATACTTTGACAAACAAAGATATAATTTGAAAGATATCAAGGTGTAAGAATTTGACATTAAGAAATGGGAAACTAGAATATTGAATATTTCCATTTATTTAGAAATCAAGAAACTAAAACATTACTGTGACAGAAAAAGAAGGCAAGCACACTGATATAAGGAATTGGAGTGATGGTCAGGCTCGTCAGAGTCCTCATCTGGATGTCACACACCAACTAAGCAGTTTTCTTATTCTTCAATCCTTTGTTGAAGGATTCCTAGCTACTTGCACCATTCTGAAAACTTTAGCAAAATCTCAGAAGAGACAGGACAGGCATAGAGTCACTGTCAAGACAGCAATCTACTTCAGTTAAGCTCCTATAGCACTCAGCATTCTATCTACACAAGATAGCAAGAAAAGAGGCTTCTCACAGAGTAGCTAGAAGGCTAGACAAAACTTCACCACACTAAAGAGGCATATTCATAAATGTGTTCACATTATATTACCTAAACACAGGAAAAGGAGAGAAAGGGAGAGAGAGAGAGAGAGAGAGAGAGAGAGAGAGAGAGAGAGAAACAGCAAATAAAGAGAAACATACACACATGTACACACAGAGAATCTGAACAGTACTCTATTATGAGCATCATGAATGGAAGTAAAGTAAAGAAAGAAATCAGGAAAGGGGTGTATTTTTCAAAAGGAAAGTAAAACATGAAGATATATAATGCAGTGGTGCAGTGCTCCTGACACTAGTGTGGACTGGAACCTGAGTTTGATCCCTGTCACTTCAATTTACACAATTTACACACACACACACACACACACACACATACACACACACAGTATACAAGCACACAAAGTATTCAGACCTCCCAGACCAAACAAAAACAAAAACAAAAACAAAAACAAAACAAAACAAAACAAAAAACATAAAAGGACGATAAAGAAGAAAACAGCAAAGCCAATGAAAAATGTAACAATTGGCATCTTGAAGGATTCCTTAAGAAGAACTATAATTCAAGAGATTAATTTGTGGTTGTGTGTGTGTTTGTTTGTGTGAATAAAAATAGAGGAGAAGCTCGTGAGAGTAGGCATGCTCGCAGCCATGGCTGACAATCCAAGTTTGATTCACAATCCCAAACAGTGGAAGGAGAGGCTATCATTCAAGCTGCCCTCTGATTTCTACATGTGCAGTCTGGCAAGCATGTGGAAACCAGCCTCCACCCATATAATAAATAAATGAATGTATTAAAGCAAACAGGAAACATGAGCAGTTATAGATTTGAGAAAACAGAGGTTTTAAGAATAATCACAGAGATAAAATAAAACTGAAAGTTTACACAAATGGCTGCACTTCTTACCTAAGGAGAGAATAATGTATGCCATATAGCAAGAATTTTAAATGCTATGACTATTTCTTGCTTTTCTGATTTATTTAATCATTTTTAAGTAAATATGCCTAATTTTATAAGAGAAACATTGATTTTCCTACAGTCACTCAGGCAGACAGTGACCACATCATTCACAGCTCTCTTACCTCCCTGTGACCTTCAGCCTCCTGGAAGCCAGTATTCACATCTTTGCCCAAGGATGTCCCTTCTGACTGTGAAAGGATGCCATATCCTTTAAGCCAGGGATTCTCAACTCATTGGTCATAACCTTTGTTGGTATCATAGTGCCCTTTCACAGGGGTCATCTAAGACCATTAGAAAACAGATAAGTTAATTATGAGTCATAACTGTAATAAAATTATAGTTATGAAGTAGCAATAAGAAAACAGTTACAGTTGGGGGACACCAATACACAAGGGACTGTACTAAATGGTCACAGCATTAAAGAGGTTAAGAACCACTGCTCTAAGCACTGGCAATGGATCAAAAGTTGAAGGTTAGCACTCACTTTCAGAACCCTAAAGCCAGTCATCTTGGTTTTTCCAGTGGAATCGTTCTGATAGCTTTTCCAACTATTTACCAGAGTTAGTCTCGTGAATTAATATAGTCAGGGTGGGCCACAACCACACTCTTCTTAGCTGAATGCTCTTCACAGGCCTCTAATCCTACCATCGACAGGATCCCCTGCTCATCTCAAACAAGCACTGGATTAAAACCTTAGAATGCACTTTTGAAGAACACAAGCTGACTCATACACTATTTGCATACAGTAGAGATATGAAAGTGAACACTGTGATGTCTAGAGTGTATTAAAGTGATTCTGATTGGTTAATATCATAACTATAGCCTGTCTGTTTACCTGAAGGTTTCAAAATATATAAAATACATAAAAATCGCCAACACATTATGCCCTTTCAAGCTATGTCATTTGCACAATATCAATTTTCCATGATGAGTTTGAGGATCAGACTGCCTATCATTATACATAGTTTTATATTCTCTTCTTCCCTATTAATTGTTTTTGTCCTTGCAGAATTGTACTGACATATCATTATAGCATCATACCAAGTTCTATACTTACTGCATTTTGCACACATGCACGCGCACGCACACACACACACACACACACACACACTAGAAAAGTCCACTTTAAGTACCTATACAGATTCCTCCAATCTAGTTTAATAATCTTACAATTTACACCTAGATTCTTTCAATTTACAAAGGATCCTTTCAAGGTCAACAAACTGGCTCCAACTATCAGGACTAGAACTAAGCCAGTTGTCCTGAATTCTCTCCACATTGTTTTCAAAATAATTCCTCATTCAGTGTGGTTGTTTGAACATACTTTGTTGACTAGGGGCTGGGAGGCTGATAGCAAACTGGCAGGGGACAAGAACATAGTTGTCAGAAACATGCAGTAGAGGAGTTAAAAGAGTAAGATCAAGATGGTTTACTCAGAACCTGATGTGATTCACTGATTTCTAATGAAGGAAATGGGTGGGTCGCGTGGGCACAAAGAGAAGTCTTATGCAATAGCAGCAAGCCCGGACAGGGCTTCTGCCAAGGACCCACCGTGTCTGCCCAGTTTCTCTTCTAGGATAAGTCTAGTCACAGTTCTTGACATAATTCCTCTTCCTCTTTTGTTCTACAGAACCAAGTTGCTGCAGTTGAGAACAAAAATACACCTCTAAGTCATTCACACACTTTTAAATAAGGCATTTCTACCACAGTCTTGAAGCCATTTCACTGCTAGACTCTTTAGAAGTAATTGCTTGGAAATTCTGGAAGGAACAACAAGCTCATTAGCATTTTTTAAGCACAAAGAAAGCTAAAAATGGTCCTCAGCAAATGAACTATGGTTTGAAAAGTATACTTTCCTCTTTTAAGACAGATACTTAGAAATTAAAATGAAGTCATTCTTTATTATCTGTTATTTAGAGTCAAACAAATTCATACACGCTCATAAGTAGAATAATACCATATGATATCAGTGTACAGTGGCTTTTTATATTTTGTCTGTCACAAACATTTAAGCTAAGCTTTGAAATTAATGAGACCATGTCATGAATTCTCACACTGATTGTTCAAGAGTGCTATATATATCAGGTAGAGGTAGTCATCATAGATAAGGAATGTAGCTGTCATAAAGGCATCAAACTCAGTAGCCTTTTTCTTGGTGACACCAAGGGTCACAGAGGTAAAGCACAGAAAAACTTCTGGGCTTTTCTGTAATGCTGGACGCATGTTTTACCCTTATTCAAACCTCTGAAATGTTCAGAAATGACAGCGTGTAAAAAAAAATGGACAGAGTTGTAATGAAACTTCATCAGTTGTCTAGGGTCACAGTAGGTTGATATAATACATAGACCTATGAAGCTTAAGTTGCTCTAAAAAATATAAGCTCCCAGAAGGAGAGATATGAATCTATGAAGCTGGGTTTGATATCAATATCCAGAAGTCTAGTGTATACTTCTTTTCCTTTATGAATCTTATGCTGTGCAGATTTAATAAAAATTAAATAAAATTTAAATTCCAATATGGTTAGCTTTGGTTTTACTCAAACTTCATACTGCAAACTTCATATCTTCTGATATCACAGAATGTTCTTCTTGTTTTTCTTGAGTCTATATAAATGCTTTGTTGTAAATCTCCAGTTTTCACTTAACTGTGTTGACAGAAAAGTCAAAAATTCTCTTCCCAGCACATAATAATAGAGAAGATTTCTTTGAGGTCTTCATACTGCTGGATGTAATGAGTATCTCAGGAGAAGAAAGCAGAGAATTGAAAGTCAGATGTCATATCTATCTAGCTAATATTCCTGTCCTAAATAGAATTTCCCTCTCGTTGCACCTTGAGAAAGCTGGGTTTCATTTTAATGAAGCAACTAAGATGCTTCTATTTATAGATAAACGCCTAGTGCAACTACAGAGGTGAAGACTTCTAACTAGATATCAGAGTGAAAAGAGCTCATCAAGGCCCTCTGTATGGAAACCCAATTTGGCGCATTGCACAGTGGGAATCTGGGAGAGGTGGCCTTTCCTGGCTGGGAGCAGCAACCAGGGAGGCAATGGTAGGGGAAAGACTGGGCTAAGAATTCCTCAGTTGAAAATGGCTGTTACATTTGTAGCCCAGATAAGTTGGGGAATCATATGCTATTAACTAAAAATACAACAAAAGTAATGAATATTTGTTGGGGTATTATGAGTGGGAGAGATTCAATGGTGTATTGGGTTCTATATGTCTATTTTCTCCCAACTCTGTATTCAGTGAAGTTATTAGTAGCTTGAAATATACCACAATGAGAAAATTTATGCTATCAAAATTGGTAAGTGCTATAAATTATTTGACAGCCAGATTACCAGTAGAGCTCTGGTGAATGAACTGGTAGAATACTTCTATGGAGTTTATACTCAGCTCAAGACTTAGAAGACAGAGATGTGGTCTCAGAACTACTTATTTATTTTTAAATTTATTTATTTGTGTATATACTTGTTTATTTATTACTGTGTGTGTGTATGTGTGTGTGTGTTTGCATGGTGCATGTATGCGTGCATTCATTCAAAATCTTGAACTGAAAGGCATTTTAGTAATTACTGACATGGCAAGTATTTGAATTGAATTGGGATTCTTCCAACAACTAAATCACTGAAAAAAAATAGTATTTGTAAATTCAGTAATGTAGGAGAAGGTAGCAAAATTCCTCCCATTCTGGAATTAACTTTGTCAAAACTTCAACTTAACAATGATACCTTGAAATTGAAGTTTATTTTATTTTGAAGCTTGGCTATCAAAAGTGGTTTCATTTTTCACAAAGGCTAGCCCATCTTCTAAAAGATAGAATCTTAGCTTTTCCTGTCTTGATTCACAAAGTTGGAGAAATACAGGAAACTATCTTGTGATCTGGTTTCTCTTTTATCATTTATATAGATCACATTACTATATCTTTTGTTATCTACCAATTACATGAAAGACAAGCAGAGAAGTTCCTGTAAGACACACTCATTTCAGGAATTTTCTTGGTTACCACAGTGAAAGGAACTCCAAAATCTGATGTAATATTTGAAGTCGTAAGTGTGGCAATTAAAACAATAGTTCATATCATGTATAGAATTCCAAGTAGTACTTAAGGGAGTATTTGCAATCTAAATACCTTCGTGCATCTTATCACATCATATTAGAAATAAAGTAGAAACAAACATCAAGAAAAAAAACAAAAACATAAAAATACATGGAAATATAGAACAAAGAGATAGCATTTTAGGAACAAGTAACCTAACTAAAATTGCACCAAGAAAATATGAAGCACATGAATAACAAATAAGACGTTTGATGCACTATTAAAACATCATCTGAGAAAGAAAAGTCCAGAATTGGACATATGTGCTGCTCTATTTTATTAGGCCTTTAAATAAAAGCTGATACTTAGGCTCCTCAAGCTATTCCAGGATAAAGATATTTTATAGAATCAGTATTGCCATGAATCAAACTGAAACACACACACACAGAGAGAGAGAGAGAGAGAGAGAGAGAGAGANAATCAAACTGAAACACACACACACAGAGAGAGAGAGAGAGAGAGAGAGAGAGAGAGAGAGAGAGAGAAAGAGAGAGAGAGAAGGAGAGAGAGAGAGACAAAGAGAGACAGAGACAGAGAGAGACACATGAGAGAAGGAGACAGAGAGATAAAGAGAGAAAAGAGAGAAAATTATATAACAGCATCCTTTATGTATATAGGCACAGGAGTGTTCCACAGTTATGTGTAATGTGAATTTAATGTATATAGGCACAGGAGTGTTCCACAGTTATGTGTAATGTGAATTTATCAACATGTTAAGATCATACAACATGATCAACATGATTAAGCTGTTTTTATTTGGGGGATTCAAGGATAAGTGGATGTATATAGATCACTGCATGTAGCATAACACATAAATAGAATTAAAAAACACAAATCACGTGATCATTTCAATGAATCATTAAACCCTCTGACAAAATTCAAAACCTCACCATAACAGAAGTCCTACTGGAACTAGAAGTAGAAAGAACATGCATGAACATGCTAATATCATGTACCACGCATCCATAGCCAACATTATATTAGATGCAGAAAAACTGAAAGTATTTTAGACAGCAGCAAGTAATGGCTGTCCACTCCTTCCCCCACTTGCTTAGTACAGTTTTTGAGACTTTAGCTATAGCAGTAAGGCAAGGGAGGGAGAGGGGAAAGAAACAGGAAGGAAGAAGTCAAACTATATCAGTTATAGATATGATCTTACCAGGTCATAAAGAATCCACTAAGACTTACAGACTTGATACAAACTTCTAGAAAAAAAAATAACAATTTGTAATCAACAAAAATAAATCCCAAACATCTCTATATACTCAAAATGAACCTAGTGAGAAGTGAAAATCAAGAAAGCAGTTCTAGCTGCTATAGCTTAAAACAACCAAACAAATGACCAAAAAACCTTCCGAAATCAATCTAGCTAAAGAGATATATTAATGGAATTTTTCATCAAACTAGGGGAAAAAATTCTAAAACTCATGTGGAGCCATGAAAGACCCCAAAGACCCAAATTTCTGAGCAAAAAGAAGAATGCTGGTTCGTCTTTGCTCTAATAGTAATATGCAGCATGGTTCTGGCACAGAAACAAAAATGCAGAATGATGAACTAAATTAGAGGACTGGGGCAAAAAGACACACAGCAGAGCTGGTTTTCAGCAATGTCTCAGTGGTGACAAAAACACACATTGAGAATGAAGAGCATCTAACAAAATGTGTTAGAAAACTGAATATCCAAACTAGACCCCATTTTCACCCTGTAAAATAACCAACTGAAAACACATCAAAGGCATTCAAGCCTGCCCTTATACTCTGAAAGACATGGGGGAAAGAGAGGGAACAAAAACAATGGCTTTGTGAGCAGAACTCCAGTAGCTCAGGAAATAATAGGAAGAATTGATGAATGTGCTCACACAAAACAATTTCAATTGTTTTGAAAGCCAAGGGAACAGTCAATGCTGTAAATAGCCTACAGAATGGGAAAAAATCTTTGTCATCTATTCATACAACAGGAAATTAATATCTATCCTACACAAAGAGGTAAAATTTCCAAACATCAAAAGAACCAGTAATCCAAATAATAGACATATGAACTGAACAGACAGTTGTCAAAGAAGAAACATGAGTGAATAATAATTTAATGAAAATATGTTCACCATGCATAGCCATTGAGAAAGGCAAATCAAAACTACATCCAAAAATTTTCTTGATAAGTCAGAATAGTCATTGCCCCAAAAATGTGTGTGTGTGTGTGTGTGTGTGTGTGTGTGTGTGTGTGCGTGTGTGAGAACAGCTCTTATATATGGTTGGTGAAAGTGGAAACTAGTCTTTACACAATAGGAAAACAAACAGAATATCTTCAAACAACTAAAAGTAGAATTACCATATGGTTCTGCTATACTGATCTTTGTTTATGCCTGAAAAAAGTCAGACAGTTATGAAGATATGTGCATAACCATTTTTGTCAAACCTTGCTTTACAATAGCCACTTTATGGAATCATGGTGCAAATGGTTAAAGAAAATGTGTGCATACATATAAGAGTATCAGATGGACACAAAGAACAGACTCATGCCATTTTCAGGAAAGTGGATGGAATTGGAGGTCATTGTGTTAATTGAAATAATGGAGGCATAAACAAACATCATACGCTTCATTTCCTAAGTGGAGCTTGGGGTGATAAAGATGACATTGAAGTAGAAGAAAACCTACTAGGAAAGAGGAGAGTGATGGGAAGGGTTAAGGCACCTCAGGGCAATTGTAGTGAATAGGATTAAAATAATATATGTGGCTGAATAGAAATGTTACAGTAAAACCTAGTATTCTTTCTAAATATATGCTAAAACTCTTAACTTGCTCTAAATAAAAACAGTGTATTATGAACCCCTAGTAATTCTTTCAACATGCTTCCAAGGGGCACTGCTTGTAATGATATGCAATGTTAAATTACAAAACAAACTTAATGTGATATTATTGCTGAAAGCCCAATTGTAGCCATCTTTGGAGAAGATAAATCAACAAGTCTGATTTGAAACTACACTAAGTTCCAAAGTTCTAATAGAAAAATAATACTCACAGCCCCTTTGCTTTTGTTTTTATTTTGCTCTGTGAGCTTTTTACCCAGTTGTGGGGGGTGGGGGTGTGTGTGGGGGGGTGGGGGGTTGGGGGTGTTTGGGTGTGTGTGTGCATGTATGTATGTTACAAAAGAGTTTCATTTAATCCAGATTGCCTTGAACTACACACACACACACACACACACACACACACACACACACACACACACACACACATATAATGACCTTCAATTTCTAATTATCTTACCTCCATCTCCCTCCTTACTACTAGGGTTATGTGTGAACCACCATGAGTTTTTATGTGGTGCTAGGTCTTCAAGCTTAGACTATACATGAGAGGTAGCCCTTCTACCAACTGGAAGATGTTCCTTAACACCTGCTCCTACGGCTTATATTTTGTATCAGACTGCACTCCTACTGTTTTGTACCTCAGTTCCTTAGCCAAGATGACTTCCTAAATCTTGATGTCTTCCAGTCTCACTGGCCACCATTATTTTCTTCATTTACATTTCAAATGCTATCCTGAAAGTCCCCTATACCCTCCCTCCACTCTGGTCCCCTACCCACCCACTCCCACTTCTTGGCCCTGGTGTTCTCCTGTAAAGTTTGCAAGACAAGGGACCTCTCTTCCCAATGATGGCCAATTAGGCCATCTTCTGTTACATATGCAGCTAGAGACTCGAGCTCTGGGGGTACTGGTTAGTTCATATTGTTATTCCACCTATAGGGTTGCAGACCCCTTCAGCTCCTTGAGTACTTTCTCTAGCTCCTCCATTGAGGGCCCTGTGTTCCATCCAATAGATGACTGTGAGCATTCTTGTCTCAAACAGCACAACAACACTCTCAAATAAAACTTTCAGTGAGGATGGAAGTTTATCACCATTCTATATGATCATGATGCAACCAGAGGTCATATTTCACTATTGAATCATTGTCAAGTGGCCCCTCCAATTGAGGAACTGACTTCTTAATTTTATAGACCTAGGATAACATGAATTTATACACGAATGTTGTTAACTACTAGGAAGTGTTGGTTTATGTCCTGTTTCTCTCTGTCAAAATTCTCTCTATTCTTGAGTGTCCAGGTTAACTAAAATTACCTGAACTGATTTCCATGGTTAGAATAATTCTTTCATCACATTGACAATAATTTTACATATCTTCTCAACTTTTATTACTCAGGAGAATACAGGAAGTAACAATGACTATAAGTTTGTTCTTTGGGTCCATAACATCATCCAGGGAGCGTGCAACTCAGAGTAATTCTCTTAGTTTTCTCAAGCATCAGTTTAATAGTAAGATAGATAACTCAGAAAGTCATGTGGTTTAAATAGGAAATGAAAAAAGAGGGATATAGTTTACTTTTACGTATTATAAAGTATTTATGTGCAAATCATGTATACATTTAAATTATAAACTTACCATCTTCTGAACATGCTCCCTTCACTTAGTATGCTGAAAAAGGAGTCTTATTATTGGACTTAAGGACTCATGGGAAGGTATTTTCCATCTTGGTTGTCATGTGAAATTTTCGTCCCAAAGAAAGTCAATTGTATTTCATTAAATTTTTTCTTTTCTTAGAATTTGGATATTTCATGCATGGATACTGTGTTTTGGTCAAATCTATGCCTATTCCTCTCTCTCTAATTCCTCTTACCTCCTCTCCATCTCTTCATTTTTCCTTCCCAACTTTGTGTACTTTATTTAAGACCCACTTGTCCATGTAGCCATGGCCTATAACCATGCATGTGTGTGGGATGGTCTACTAAAGCATCTGTAACCTCTAAGATAGCATCATTAACTGAAAACTGACTCTCCATCACCAAGAAGAACATCGATTGTCATTAGCTCCTCAGCTAGGTGTGGGATTTCATGAGCTCCTCCCCCACTCATGATGGAAGTTTGGTTGACTTGATCTTGCACAAATAGTGTTAAAACATTCTAAATATACTTCTGGGGTGAAAAGTAGTTAATATCCCTACCCTACAGCGAACCTTTCTAGCTGTGATAACAATGGGTTCGCCAAAACATGCAGTAGTGGTATGAATATTATGGCAGTAAACAATCACTTTGTGATTGAA
The DNA here is from genome assembly GCF_900095145.1 of Mus pahari. Taxonomy (NCBI): domain Eukaryota; kingdom Metazoa; phylum Chordata; class Mammalia; order Rodentia; family Muridae; genus Mus; species Mus pahari. The sequence continues at coordinate 53,645,996 of NC_034593.1, forward strand.
TTTGAAACTCACTCCACAAAGTGGAACTCATGCTTTGTACTGTTAATGAGAGAGAAAAACCTATGGCTGCTTATGGCCCTAGAGAAGAACTTAATACTATTATTCTGCTAAATGTACTAAACTAGTACAAACTACTAGTGTAAAACTAAGCTGGGTGTGGTGGTGCACGCCTTTAATCCTAGCATTCGGGAGGCAGAGGCAGGCGAATTTCTGAGGTAAAGGCCAGCCTGGTCTACAAAGTGAGTTCCCAGACAGTCAGTGCTACACAGAGAAATCCTGTCTCGAAAAACAAAACAACAAAAACAAAAACAAAACAAAACAAAACTGCTAGTAATAAATTACTCCTTAAGTTTTTAATCATTATATCCATAAATAAGTATATGTCAGACTTGATCAAAGAAGCTTTCTCTTTTTTCAGTAGATTCTACTAGCACAAAGACTTACAACTGGTCAACCTGTAAAGAATAAGAAAATGCATAATGCTTTCCTTTTCTCTGAAGGGGACAGCTACATCATATCCTACCTCCTAAGGTACAGGAATTGCCTCAGAAGAAGGGGTGGAAGACTACAAGCACCGCAGTTAGTGCACATCTGCAATGAGATAGTATTTCCAGAGATGGCAGAGCTCTTATACACAGATTGTTTTTCCTTTTTAAGGAGGGGTTTATTTTGGATCTGTTTTGAAGTATAGTAAATCATGATGGAGACATCACAGATATCAGGTTGTTAATGCATTTAGAAACCAGAGAGTAAGGGACACTCATGCACAACTTGTGTGTTATTGTTGTTTGTTTGTATTTAGTCCAAGACCTCAGCCTGTTTTTTTGGTTGTGGTGGTTTGCTGATGGCCTTGCACAATACTGGCCACATAGCTGTATTTATTGCTTAGCCTTTAAACATAGGTGGACTTTGTACTTCATTAAGACTTTATTCAATTCTAAGGTTATCTGTATATATATATATATATATATATATATATATATATATATATATATATATATTATCCATACTTCCTCAATATCTCCCTGAACTGAGTAACTAGAAATTTGAGATTAAGTCTGTCTTACTTCTTCTCTGATGTTTATATGATATAACCCTTGAACTCCTAGGGAAGTTAGTAAATATGTTTTTACCCTTTAAAGAAATAATTTAATAGAAAATAGAAGCTCAGTCAGATGAAGCAAAAACCTGCTATGTTCTGTGGTGGAGGTTTCTGCCCCATGGTGGCTTTGGGATAAATCTTCAGAGAGTTTTCAACACTATAACATCACTAAGCAATGCCATTTAAGTTGCTGTAAGCAATGATGCACCCATATTGTAGCTACAACTTTAAACTAAATTTTGGCTATGAAATGGAAACTAGTATGTCCAGTTCACATGCTCTTTACATAAATTTTCAGAATGGCTAACAGATAACTAGTGTCTACCCACCATAAAACTCACTCAAAGCATTGATGAAATGGAGTACTTATTTTCCTTTCTAACATAATAATTTTATTTGAATGTGTATGTATTGTTTCTATTATTTCCCAAAAGGAAGCAAATCAGTTTTAAAATATCACATCATTCTGAATCATGAAAGTCTCTTAGCACTCATACAGTTTAAAAAGATGTTTTCTAAATTTACTATTTCAAATTATCCCTGATTTTCCCTAACAGTGCTAAAATCTATCATAATCCATGTGACTTTTACAATCCCTCTATATTTATATACTCTGACACAGATCAGAAAACATACCTATTGGGAACTGGGGACACTCTTACAACCTGTTAGAATTTCTGTAACAACTCTTAGTTGTTTCATAGTGTAAAATGAACACACACACACAAAAATTATCAAGTATCCATTTTGATAACCAAGTATCCATTTTGATAAAGACAGACATTGCTTTCTATTTCTCAGCTTGTGTTTTTATTTTTATTTTCAATAAAGATGCCTTTACTGACACAAGCATATTTTCACTTGAAGATACATTGCTTCTTTGGCATGAAAAACTAGGAAAAATACATAAATATTATACTGAAGTACGACACTGGTGTTTAGCAGAGAAAGGAGGTAGAGAGCCAGTGGGTAGAACATCACCAAATACACATCACTCAAAACAACATTTGATCTGCTCAAATCAAATCAGCTTCGGTATTTTTAATCTGAAATCTTTTCCATTTATCGAGTTCCTCTGTTACTTTGTTTCCTGATTTTAGGAACACTAAAGGATAAATAGTAGAAGTTTGGGTTGCAAGGTAGTACAGATTTGGGTATTTTTGAAGTCACGGATACTGTTGTCTTGAAGGCATCATTTATTTCTATATACTTATCTAAACTCATTTTTCCTAAATTAATTTGAAATTATATAAAGGGCTTATATAACTTCGAATTTAATATCTGTGCCTGTCTTTCCTTTTTATACAACAGGCTGTTGAAAATACAGAATTAGTGTGGAGGTTTTCCTCCCTAACCCCCGTTGATTATATCCCTTTTAGATCTTATTATCATATCCTTTGATAACACTGATGCTCTTGAATTTCTTTTCCCTTGATCCATTTGATTTTTCCATCTAACTTCAACAAAGTTGGGTTTGTCACATATTTTCTGTACTTTAAAAATCAGTTTCATGTGATGCCAAACCTGCATTACATTTAACTCTCATGGTACACCGTTAAAAATTGTCCTCAAACTCAATGATTTACTGAAATAAACATTTTACTTTATGCTTTATGTGTACTTGCCACATGAAAGTTTGATAGATCTGGGTTTGCTGGTTGAAGTAGCAAATTGTAGACAGTGTCCAAGATTAATCTACAGAATACTCATTCCTCTTGTTTGTTGTCACAGCCAAAGATAAAACAAAAAACAAACAAGAAATACTTTCACTCAGCCTTTGCTAGCTTCATGTCTTCCTATCCCAATGGCTTAAACAAGCCATATGACCAATAGGTCAGGGACTATAGTCTTCTGGAAGAAATAGGGCTTCACTATTGAGCAAACATATGATAGGAAATAATTTAATCCCTGGACTGCTCCAAATTATACAGATATAGCATCATACTCATCATGTAATTTCAAATACAGTTTGATCAGTGCTCATGATCACCATCTATGTGCCAACAGGATTTAGTCCTTAGTTTCTAAAACTCTCCTGTCACACTTACATTGCTTTGGTTAAATATCTTTTCAATGCTGTATTTCTTTCTCTACTACCAGTCACTTACTTCGAAAATCACAAAACTGGTATAAGAATTCTCTTAACTTCTTTCCTCTTGTTTTGGAGTTTATTTTTTACTCTCTTCACTATCATATCCTCACTAAAAGTTCACATTGCTTTGTCCTTTATTTTTCCATCATTCTGAAATGAAGCTTAAAGAAATTTTATATTCAGGTGGAAAGTACTTTTACTTAATCTCAACTGTTTTTCTTGTATTGTTCTAAATGAATTCAGCAAGGTAACACCATAGAGGACAGTCTGCAGAGAGTTACAGCTAAGAACAATTCTGTTTCAAGCCCTGGATGTGTCACCTGTTGAGCCAATTGCATAAGCAAACTGTACCTCTGGGTTCCTGTTGTTGTTCTCCTTGGCTGTGTTTGCTTTGCCCTGGTGTATGAGTGTCGAAGACAGTGTGGTTCAATCTAACCTTTGAACTCACAGATCTTCTTCCTCAGCCTACCAAGCATTTGGGTCAAAGGTATTCACAGCAGTGCCTGGCTGGATCTCTTGTGCAGTCTTTTCCTACATATGGTGATGAAGATGATCAATTACTTTACATTAATTCTGAATAGAGCCATTCAAATTTAGTGTTACTAGCACTGGAGGTAGTGTGCACAACTTGCAAACTTCCAAGCTTTTCCATTTCTAAGGATATTATCTTTATCTGGAATGGCAACTGAAATCAAACATCAACAAAAAGTTTACTTAGACTTACTTCAGATTGTACGTCATTCAATATTTTATCTTTTTTTTAAAACAATTTATTTGTTTTATGTAGCATGTAAGTATACTGTCCTTGTCTTAAAACATACCAGAAAAGGGTATTAGATTCCATTACAGATGGTTGTGAGCCACCATGTGGTTGCTGAGAATTGAACTCAAGACCTCTGGAAGAGCAGTCAGCACTCTTAACCACTGAGCCATCTCTCCATCCCAATCATTCAATATTTATAATGATATGGTAAGATACATTATATTACTTCTTAATTAAAGATATACCTGAGCCAACAAAAGTTAATCTAACATTCTCAGGACGAGACAGCCGATTTGCGATAAAATTAGGACGTAACTCAAGGTCTTTATATCCACTTTCCTACTCTCTGGCATCTCTATGCTTTTTTTATTGTTTGTAGGAAATTGTACATAGTTTTCATACTTTCAGGAAAAAGAATATATAGGATAAGCCAGTCTGTAGAATATATTAGCACAGTTTACAAGATGTGTAAAATTTCTTGAATTTAACATTAAAAATAAATTTCATCTTCTTTGAAGCATGTTCATTATTAAAAGAAATGCATAATAAAGGAGAAAATAACAGTTACTACAAACTCTAAAAGACTCTTTAGAGTGTGCACATTGTAAAAGGTATGGATGAGAGACGACAGTTACTTGCTTGATATACAGCATTAGAAATACACATATTCCTTATTGTTTTTTCACCATTAATTACATCCCCCAAATTTTGACATTTTACTAAAAATTAGAATGTTTTGTAGTGTCATAGGTATTATATTACAATATTAACTTCTGCTCTGTTTCCAATTATTGAAAGACTAAAAATAAACTGTTCTCTCCATATTTTAAGAGTAGAATAAGGCAAGTAATTATATTTGTTCATCTTTGACAGTTTTATACCAGGCCCTAAAGTAGGACTTGATAGGCAGGTAGAAAACATACCTATCTAGGTTTGTATCTTCAAAGAAAAAGATCAATGTTACTGTCTCAAATGTTAAGAAATGCACTCTGTTCACTGAGGCCATGCTTTAAAAGTTCTGACTGTGAAGTCCACATAAAGGAACACATAGGAAAATTATCATTTTTCACACACAATATCATATCAGACTTAGATAGAAACACTGAACATCTCAGATCCCAGAGACAAGAATGAAGGAGCAAGGACTCTAGGTTCTAATTTCCTGTATCACTATTCAAATATGAAATGAACAGAGTAAGAATAAACAGTATTTAATTTCTCCTTCCTTCATGATATATCAAGGTCAAGTTTAGCATTGTTTTGGAGGTAATAATAAACAATCAGATTTTTATTATGCCCAACCAGTGTAAGGCAATTTTATACCAGACTGCCCACAGTATATTCATATATATGAAAAGTACCTTCAGATGCTGTAAACAACAGGAGTTCTAAACTCTTGCCATGAGTTTGACTCATGGGAGAGAACTCACAAGCTGTGTTCTCAATTCTGAGGTAGCTTCTCCTATGCATGCGCTAAGAGATTTTATATAGCCTCAATAGCCATCCATATTATAAACCAATTAAGCCAGAATATTTGGGTATGGATCTAAGCACGGTGCTGTACTGTGTGAAAGTCTCCAATTCTAGTCCAGAGAGAAGACCCATCAACTGAAGATAATGTATCAGCTACTAACTGGGTAAATAGTTAATAATTATGCTGTAGAACAAAGGGAGACAGCTACAGTGGCTACACTATAAGCAGAAGCCAGTGCACAAAGAATGAAATATGCAGTTATTTGTGCCTGACTTAAGTTTAGTGAGTGGAATGTGCTGTGAATTCAGTGGCAGTGGGGAAGCATTGAGAGCTACAGCAAGGCAAACCCAGAAGAATAATTTTGGCAGATCTCTGTTGCCATGCTAAAAAGCTTGGCTTTTGTTCCTAATTGTCCAGTGAAAAACTGGAATCTGCTGGCTGTGGAGCTCCCAAATTGGATTTGCATGTGAAAAGGGAGCATATTTGGCAGCAACTTGAGTAATGAACTGGTGAGGGCAAGGAGAACAATTAGTATTCCAGAATAAAAGGCAGATAAAGTTATGCCTAAGGAAATAGATGAGAAAAAAAGTATTTGGATAGAAATTAAGGAAGTTATATGGATAACGTTTGTAAAGTAATAGTCATGGGCTACATTAATTAGACCTTCTGCAAAATTAAAATTTAATTAACAAATAGTCACAGTTTCTAATTGTCTTATTCTATTTCTGTATCTACAACAATGTCATGCTTCCTGTGGACTGTTTCCATCCAAAGGATAAGGATGCCTGTTGGCATTAATAGAGTCAAATTTTATAGTAAATAAGACCCTGTCCCCCACATAATATATCATTCCTATAACCAGATATTGCCACTTGGAACTTCTCATTGGCCTTCTTGAAACTTTCTATTCTTCTTCCCATTAATTTTTCTTCTCTGTGATAGATTTGGGTCCCTAAGAAGTTACTACATTGAATTCCTATCCCCAGTACATTTAGAGATTTGGGAGCTGGTTAGTTCATGTAGTGGCTATTCCTGGTTGTCAAGTTGACTATATTTGGAATGAACTACAATCTAGAATTGGAAGGCTCTCCTGTGATCCAGATCTTGAGGCTGGAAGATACAAGTTTCTGACATGGATCGTGGCATGGAGATCTTGAAGCATAGTGGTTATGAATCCCAGGAGTCTAAGGCAAGGAAATCTCTGAGTTCAAGGTCCTCTGGGAAAAAGCAAGTCTGAGATCCAGGCATGGTGGTACATGCCTTTAATCTGATACACACCATCTGCTGGATACCTACATAAGGGCATTGGAAGAAGGAAGATTCTTTCTTCTTTACCAGCTTGCCTTATGGTACTGAGGAACTGCTAGATACTTGGGCTTCCATTCACAGCTGCTGCTGATCATTCTTGGGGAGTTGGACTATAGACTGCAAGTCATCAACAAATTCCTTTACTATACAGAGACTACCCACAAGTTCTGTGACTCTAGAGAACCCTGACTAACATATATCATAAGGAAGGAACTATCACTGATAGTATTTATGTTACCTGTCTTCCTTATGTTACCTGCTTTAGTTACCTTTCTTTTGCTGTGATAAGATACCATGACTAAGGTAACTTATCAAAGAGTTTTATTTGCGGCTTGTAGTTAAGAGGGTTATTATAAGCCAGACAGTGGTGGCACACACCTTTAATCCCAGCACTTGGGAGGCAGAGGCAGGTGGATTTCTGAATTCGAGGCCAGCCTGGTCTACAAAGTGAGTTCCAGGACAGCCAGGGCTATATTGAGAAACCCTGTCTCGAAAAAAACAAAACAAAAAACAAAAAACTAAAATACAAAACAACAACAACAACAAAAGGTTAATATATGATTATCACAGCAGGTAGCATGGCAGCAGGAATCTAGGCATGGCTCTGGAGCAGTAAAGGGCTGAAAAAAGATTTTCCTAGCAAATGAGCCTAAGAAACAAATTGTATTAGCCATTTTAATATCTAATAAAATAGACTTTTAACCAAAAGTTATGAAAAAAGATTGGGAAGGACACTACATACTCAATAAATAAATAAATAAATAAATAAATAAATAAATCACTAAGGTGATATCTCAATTCTGAACATCTGTGCCTCAAATGAAAAGGTAGCCACTTTCATCATTTTACTAAAGTTCAAATCATACATTGAACCCTATACAGTAATAGTGGGAGCCTTTAACACTCTAATTTCAAATAAACAGGACATATAAAACAGAAAATAAGCAGAGAAACAATGAAAGTAACAATGTTATGAACAAAATGAACGTAACATAACTTTTCACACAAAACCAAAAGTCTATACCTTCTCAGAATCTCACAGAGCCTTCTCCAATATTGACCATATAATTGGGTACAAAGTGAGCCTCAACAGATAAGAGTAAATTAAAATCCTTGCATCCCATCAGATCATCACAGAATATGGCTAGGCTTAAAAAAAAAGAAAGAAAGAAAAGAAAAGAAAAAAGAAAAAAAGAAAGAAAGGAAGGAAGGAAGGAAGGAAGGAAGAAAGAAAGAAAGAAAGAAAGAAAGAAAGAAAGAAAGAAAGAAAGAAAGCCCACATACTCATGGAAACTGGACAACTCTACTCAATGATATCTTGGTGGGGGAAGGAATAAAGGAAGACATTAAAGACTTCCTAGAATACAATGAAAATGAAGGCACAACATATCCAAACTTATAAGAAACTATGAAAGCAGTACTAAAAGAAAAATTCATAGTACTGAGTGCCTTCATAAAGAGAGATCTCATACTAACAACTCAATAGTACACCTGAAAGTTCTAGGAAAAAAAGAAGAAGAAGAAGCAAACACACCCAAGAGGAGTAGATAGTAAGAAATAGTCAAACTCAGTGCTGAATTAATCAATTAGAAACAAAGAACAACACACAGAACAAACCAAGAATTGATTATTTGAAAATAAAATCAACATAGTAGGCAAACTCTTAGCAAAACTAATGAAAAGGCAGAGAGACAGTATCCAAATTAATAAAATCAGAAATGAAAATGGGTACACATTGGAAAAGAAGAAGTTAAAATATCATTATTTGTAGATGATAGTATACATAAGTGATCCCAAAAAATTCCACCAGAGAACTCCTAAAGCTGATAAACAACTTCAGCAAAGTGGCAGGATATAAAACCAACTCAAACAAATCAGTAGCCTTCCTCTACTCAAAGGACAAAGAAATTAGGGAAAAGACACACTTCACAATAGTCAAAACCAATATAAAATATCTTGGTGTGACTCTAGCCAAACAAGTAAAAGATCTGTAAGACAAGTACTTCAAGTCTCTAAAGAAAGAAATTGAAGAAGACCTCAGAAGATGGAAAGATCTCCCATACTCATCAATTGGCAGGATTAATGTAGTAAAAATGGCTATCTTGCCAAAAGCAATCTACAGATTCTATGCAATCCCCATCAAAATTCCATCAATTCTTTACAGAGTTAGAAAGGGCAATTTGCAAATTCATCTGGAATAACAAAAAAACCTAATAGCAAAAACTATTCTCTAACAATAAAAGAAGTTCTGGTGGAATCACCATCCCTGACCTCAAGCTGTACTACAGAGCAATTGTGATAATTAATGATTTATTTATTTTATATATGTGAGTACATTGTCACTGTCTTCAGACACATGAGAAGGGGGCATCTGATCCCATTACAGATGGTTGTGAGCTACCATGTGGTTGCTGGGAATTGAACTCAGGACCTCTGGAAGGGCAATCAGAGCTCTTAACCACTGACCCATCTCTCCAGCCCCAAACACAACATTTTCAAAACATGGTACTGGTTCAACTGGAGGTCAACATGTAGTAGGATGCAAATTGATCCATGCTTATCTGCTTGTACAAAGCTCAATTCCAGGTGGATCAATAACCTCCACATAAAACCAGATACACTGAATCTAATAGAAGAGAAAGTGGGGAAATGCCTTGAACACATAGGCATAGGGAGAAATTTCCTGAACACAATACCAACTGCTTATGCTCTAAGATCAGGAATTGACAAATGGAACCTCATAAAATTGTAAAGCTTCTGTAGGCAAAGGACACTGTCAATAGGACAAAATGGCAACCAACAGTTTGGGAAAACACCTCTAACAATCCTACATCCAATAGAGGACTAACATTCAATATATACAAAGAACTCAAGAAGTTAGACTTCAGAGACCCTAATAACCCTATTAAAAAATGGGGAATAGAGCTAAACAAGAGAATTCTCAACTGAGGAAACTCGAATGACCAAGAAAGGAAAGAAACATCTCCACCTAAGAAATGTTCAACATCCTTAGTCTTCAAGGAAATGCAAATCAAAACAACCCAGATATTCCACCTTAGTCAGAATGGCTAAAATAAAAAACTCAGGTGACAGCAGAGGCTGGTGAGGGTGTGAAGAAAAAGGGACACACCTCCATTGCTGGTGGGACTGCAAACTGGTACAGCCAATCTGGAAATCAGTTGGCAGTTCCTCAGAGAATTGAACATAGTACTTACTAGCTGAGGACCCAGCTATACCATTCCTGGGCATATGTACTCAGAAGATTCTCCAACATGTAATAAGTACACATGTTCCACTATGGTCATAGCAGCCATATTCATAATAGCTAGAAGCTGGAAAGAACCCAGATGTCCCTGAATAGAGGAATGGATAGAGAAAATGTGGTACATTTACACAATGGAATACTACTCAACTATTAAAAACTATTACTTCATGAAATTCGCAGGCAAATGGATGGAACTTGAAAATATCATCCTGAGCAAGTTAACCTAGTCACAAAAGAACACACATGGTATGCACTCACTGATAAGTGGGTATTAGCCCAATGCCCAAGATACAATTCACATACCATATAAAGCTGAAGAAGAAAGAATACCAAAGTGTGGATTCTTCAGTGCTTCTCAGAAGGGGAAACAGAATACTCACAAAAGGACATATGGAAACAAAGTGAAGAGCAGAGACTGAACAAAAGGCCATCCAGAGACTTCCCCACCTAAGGATCTATCCCATATACAGTCACCAAACTGGGATGCTATTGTGAATGTTGGGAAGTGCTTTCTGACAGAAGCCTGATATGGATGTCTCCTGAAAGGCTCTGCCAGAGCCTGACAAATACATAGGTGGATGCCCACAGTCAAACATTGTACTAAGCACAGAATCTCAGAAGAGTTGAAGAAGGAACTCAAGGAGCTGAAGGGGTTTCTATCCCCATGGGGGGAGCAACAGTGTCAACTGGCCAGTGATCCCAGGGACTATACCACCAACTAATAATTCACATGTAATAGTACACATGGAGGGACTCATGGCTCTGGCCATATATGTGGCAGAGGTGACCTTGTTGGATATCAGTGGGAGGAATGGCTCTTGGGCCTGAGGGGGTTCCATGTCCCAGTATAAGCGAATGCTAGGGCTGGAAGGCAGGAGTGGGCAGATAGGTGGAGGAGCACCCCAATAGAGGCAGGGGGAAGGTGGATGGGATAGTGGGTTTCTGGATTGGGGACCTGGAAAGGGGATAACATTTGAAATGTAAATAAAGAAAATATCCAATAAAAGGATAAAAAAGAAAAAGAAAACAGAGAAAACATCAGAGGTCAATCAGGCTGCAAAAATCTCAATGGAGACACCCTACTTACTGGTCATGAAGACTTTCTGGTTAACAAAACTCAGGCCACTCAGGCTAGAAGACCATAGAGGAAACAGAAATTAAGGAGAAAAAAGCCTTTAAAAGATTAATCTAACAAAGTTACACTCCAAAAATGAGCACCTAAACCTATAATAATCCAAAGCACAGATGACTAGAAGCCAGGGTAAGAACACAATCAACAACAATCAGGGCAACATGCCACCACCAGAGTCCACCTATCCTACTACAGCAAACCATGGATTTGCTGGCAAATAGTGGGACTAGAAAAGATCTTTCTAAGTGAGGTATCCCAGACCAAGAAAAACAACATGGTATGGACACACTCACTTATAAGTGGATATTAGCTATAAAGTAAAGATTAGCCATACTGCAATGCATAGACCCAGCAAAGCTAAGTAACAGTGGGGAGCCAGGGAGAGATGCATGATTCTCACTGTGAAGGGGAAATAGAATAGATACTGGTAGATGTACAGTGAGGATGGGGTGGGAAAGGAAACAGGTCAGGAAGATGGAGGGAAAGAGTACTAGTAGAGACACATTGAAAGGAGCCAGGCATCTCTGGGACAAGCTAGAAACCTAGTGCAATGGAAACTACCAGGAATCTATGAGAGTGATTCTAGCTAAGACTTCTAGCAATGAGAGTTATGGAGCCTCAACCAGCTAAGACTGGATCCAGGCAAGCCTTCCAGTAGAAGAATTGTGACACAAACTGAACCCCAAAACCTTTAACCTGCAATGTTTCCTGCTTGCCAGATGTGCTGTGATAAGGGGGCCAAGAAATTGTGGAAGTAGCCAAGCAATGGCTGGTCCAGTTTTAGATCAGTGCCATGAAAGTGAGTCCATCTGCCTGGAGGGTCAGGACCCAGAAGTCTAGGATAGAACCAAACACATCTGAGAAAAAAATCAATGAAATTATTCCTAATTATTTTCTGCTATACTCATAGGTTTGTGCCTAGCCCAACTGTCATCTGAGAGTCTCCGCCTGGCATAAGATGGAAACAGATGCAGAAACTCAGAGCCAAACAATAGGTAGAGCTGAGGAATCCTGTGGAAGAGGTAGAGGAATGATTATAGGAGCAAGAGAGATACATGACACCATAAGAAAATCCACAGAATCAACTAACCTGGGCACACTGGGGCTCACAGATACTGAACAATCAACCAGGGGGCCTGCATTGGGACTGATCTAGATGCAGATATCTTGGTTTTCTTGGGGACTCCTAACAGCATGAGCAAGGGCTGTCTCTGACTCTGTTGCCCAATGTTGGGTCCCTTGACTCCTTCCAGACTGCCACATCTACCTTTAATAGGAGAGGAGGTGGCTATTTTAATTGCTACTTGATATGCCATGGCTGCTTGAGATCCATGGAATCCTGTGCTCTTCTGAAGAGAAAGGGAGGAGGAATGGATGGAGGGGGGGGTGGAAGGTGGGATCTCTGAGAGGAGAGGATGAAAACTGTGGTTGGGATATAAAAAGTAAGTAAGTTAGATATAAAAAGTAAGTAAGTTAGTAAACAAACAAACATATAATTAAATGAAAGAAGAAGAAGAAGAAGAAGAAGAAGAAGAAGAAGAAGAAGAAGAAGAAGAAGAAGAAGAAGAAGAAGAAGAAGAAGAAGAAGAAGAANAAGAAGAAGAAGAAGAAGAAGAAGAAGAAGAAGAAGAAGAAGAAGAAGAAGAAGAAGAAGAAGAAGAAGAAGAAGAAGAAGAAGAAGAAGCTAATCAGCACAGAAGGAATGGAGAATGAGGCCAGACTTCATATGACAATCATTGGAATTGGCTGTGGTATGGAAGAAAGGGGAGAACTAGAGTACCAGTTGGAGATGTAGACATTTCTTTTAGACATGGAGATGTAAGTTCACAGGCAGACAGCTGGACCTTAAACTTAAGACAGAATGAATAGTGAAGTTGAATGAGTTGGATCTAACCTTAAGATTTCAGAGAAAGTATGTTAAGAATAGAAATGGATGAGTGAGCCTTCAGTAAGTGAGACCACAACATCCCTCAGCTGGGTGGTATTGGACTAGAAAATCTGGTTCAAGGTGTAAAGTTGAGATGGTAAATCATATTCAACATTTCCACACATGCTTTCAGTTTCTTCTTTGAGGGAGAGTGCTGAGCAAATGGGATATTTAAGTGGACAACATTAACAGTCTTTTGAAAGGGAAGTGCTTTTTTAAAGATGCTGTGGTCTGAGAACAGGATATTGAAGGCCAGGGCTTCAGAGTTCACTAAAGATGTTAATGAAAAAGTAGACAGCAAAGCACTGGTGAAGGAGCAGTAGGCTCCAGGGGGCGGGTTGTGATAACCAGGGCAGAACAGAATATAGCAGCTCCAAAGTCCACAGACAGCACTGAGGAAATACTGATAGGGCAGAGAGAAGCAAGGCTTATCCTCAGGCTGTTAGTCTCTGAATAAGAACTCTATAGGTGGAACAACAATATGTACTAACCAGTACCCCCAGAGCTCGTGTCTCTAGCTGCATATGTAGCAGAAGATGGCCTAGTTGGCCATCATTGGGAAGAGAGGCTCCTAGGTCTTGCAAACTTATATGCTCCAGTACAGGGGAACACCAGGGCCAAGAAGTGAGAGTGGGTGGGTAGGAGAGCAGGGCAGGGGGAGGGTATAGAGAACTTTCAAGATAGCATTTGAAATGTAAATAAAGAAAATATCTAATTAAAAAGGGAAAAAAAGAAGAACCACTCTGAGTTAGACATATAGGCATCTACCACCTGTAGAGAGCAGTTGGATGAACTAGGAAGGCCCACTGCATGCCTTGAAAAACAGAAATCCTAGGTGGAAGCAGGTCATCTCCATGGAGGATTGCAAAGATATTTCCAGTCCCTGGGTATAGCCATGTTTCAGTCAACAGGAATGATGATGCTAATGATATTTGCTAATATATGATCTGGCACGGCCCCAACTACTTTTGTATTCCTCAACTTATTTATAGCAAGGAGACAGAGAATAATGTGTTGAAGAAGGTGAGGCTATGACAACGCTAATTTTCATTAACTAAGTCAATTCCAAAAGTTAAATGGAAAGAACAGTAGTAAAGTTAGCCATGGAATAACAGGGAGTATTGTATGAATTAGAATGTTAGTCATGTTTAGGTTTTGGCCATTCATAGAGTTTCTCAAACCTGTTTCTCACAGACACTACTGATGGATTTACAAGGTGGGTTTCTATAGACAAGATACCAGAAAACAACAGAGGAGAATTAATTTACATATCATTCCAAAACTTACATACAACCATGGGTGTCTGTGAGCTATTGTATATAAGGAATCCACAGTATTTCATTTTAACTGCGATTTACTATGATCCAGGCTGAGAAGAGAGGTGAGGCCATGCATTTGTAACATTCCCCTTGGGTCTACAATCTCATGACTAAGCAATGTTACAGAGTTGGAGAGCAGAGGTCAAATTTGAATCGTGTCTTATTCTAAAAACTAATGTTAACTCGAATTAATTTCCAACACTTAAACTTTCAGTGTCTCATCTGGGATACAGCAATCATAGAACAAAGAAGCCCAAATATGGGAAAAGTTGCTTATACTGAGTGGGAGGAAGGCTGGTAAGTTTTATCTCAGCTTCCCAGACACATTCTAGGTTTACTGATGAGAATTAATATACTGAGACCCATACTAGTTACTGGAAAAACAAGGACCATTGACTCCCAAAGAAGAGGTTGTTTTAGATTAATGGAATATGCTTTGAAAATGCTACAGGAAGCACTAATTATCTGACCAGTTTCTACATCGTGGCCTATCAAAGAAAAAGGTATGGACAACTGGGTTAATCCTTTCAGTAAGGCAATGACTACCTTTCTTAAAGAATCTTGGAGGAAGAGAGGACAAAACACAATTGGTTCAGGTAGATGCTCACATGGGGAGAACACCATACAGCTATCACAGTTTGTTGGCATGCATTCAATTTAGTCTTGTGTTAGACAATCATCTGACAACAGCTTCCATGGCCTCTCTGGCTTCTTGGGGGTGGGGGTAGGGAACGAATTGGGGGTGGGAGTGGGGGTAGGGAACGAATCATTGAACAGATTATAACTGGCAGTTGTGAAAAGGAAAGGAATGAGAGTGGTGGGTTCATTAATCGGGCTTCCTTTGGTCTGAAGAATCAGCTTGAGGACAGAGAACACTAGCAATCTGGAACATGTCCAGGGATGGAAGCAGCCAGAGTCTAAGCTCAGTGTGTTACTCCTTTCAACGAAGCTTGACTGGACAGTCTTGATACTTGGCAAGAAAAATGGCAGCTTTGATGTACGAACCAAAAGGAATAACCATGTTAAGTATTTATGGTTTCTTTAACAACTCAGTTGTGTCGTGTGATATTTTTCTGAAGGCTCTCTTGTGAGAGAGAATGTGATGTTTTGCTGAAAACAGATACTTAAGAGGGCACATGAAGGTTAGAAAACAATATAAATAGAACCCCACAAACATTGAGAGGACACTCAATTGCATTGCTATGCTGAGCAAGGCTTCACTTCTTCGCTGGTTTTCCCTGGTCTTCACTTTCACAGAGAGAAACACATCAAGGAACTTCTGGTGTTATCCCAGCTGACGGAGCTGCCACTACTGATTCATGTTTGGCATTTACTATTGAACTAGACTGCTGGTATCCTGACAGTGAGGAGTGGAATCACCTTAAAGTACTGCTAGTAAACAGGTCCCTTTTTCGTGTTTACCTTCCTTTCCCCCTCCTTCTGGTCAGTGGATTAGAAAAGAGTTTGAAGAGTTTAAGAACACTAAATGAGTGGGCTGTGAAAAATCAAAGCCTGCAAAGACAAATAGTATACTAGTGTTCCAAAAGTGATTAGCCTTAAATAGTCCAAAGATCTGTAGAAACTGCAAACCCTATACCCTAACTGGTCAGTAACATTTTCTCATTAAGAACTATACAGTGACCTACTTTGTAACAGACATATGAGGAAAGCAAAATATCGGCAGCTATGAAATACACTGAACATGACGATTTTCAACTGAATAGAAGTCTCCCAATGTTAAGAAATGTGTATATGAAAGCTACACCTATAACCTTCTTTGAATGTAACTATGAGTGCTGATTCTCAAAATGGAACATTGTCAGTTTTATATATAATTATTTAGAGTCAACAACAGTTGCTTCAGATAATGTTCAATGGTCAAAAGGTGTGGTTATGTAATAGCAGTATATAAATGTTGGTGTGGCTGGTAATTGCTGCAGTAGCCTTTCTTATTTCCTTAATTCTGGGAGCTGGGAGAAGGATTGCCTGTGTTTATTATCCTTCCAGCTGCCAGTGTGACTCCTATGGCATTTCTAGGACACCTGTCAATGTGGTACCAGATCTGGAGCAGCAGACACTGACTTTCTGTGAGGAAATAAACCAAGGTACTACAGTTTACACAGAATCTACTAAGGCTGTTTATCCTATCATAGGAGTTAAAAAAAAGGATTCAAGAAAGCAGTGTAAACAATAAGACTTACTCCTCAAAATGGAAAGCCCCTCTCCTTTCTTTAGAGCAGATTTAAACCCTTAGTAGTTAGTAATCTACCATTATTTGCTGAATTAATATTTACTGAATAAGTTACTTGATCTTTGTACAACTCTCACTTTCTAGAGTGAATAATGTTTTTAATAATTAAGCAAGTATGTGGGATGAACAAATGATGTTTTTAGAAATCACTTGTGATTTGTTATGTTTAGGGCATAACAAATTTATTCCATTGTCTGTGTAAAAAATTTAAGGTGAATGTGTGTGTGTGTGTTTTTTTTTTTGTATTAGTGTGCCAGTGATTATATAGTTTGCCCACATTTCCAATACCAACACTGTCAATAGAAATGAAATCTACAAATTATCATCTGCATCAACTAGTAGAAGACAATAAGTTTTGATTAAACAGCAGATTTGATTAAACAGGAGTCACACTGATAAATAAAATGGCACATTAGGAAGCAGAAAGTAACGCTAGGGAAAACAGCACTGATAAAGCCAGGTCTAACATGAGACTGAAGAGCTTCTGAAGTAGCTCAGGAAGTGACTTTAAAATACACTTTTTCAAACTTGTTTCTCATGCCAAAGAACAACAACAGGCCCTTCCCCTGTACTAGCAACAAATCCTGTACCTTATATCTCCCCATTGTCTGCCTAGAGACAGACAACAAACCACAGACAGGATCCTTAGATGTACAACCCAATACAATGAATCATCTACAGCCAGGGACTCCAGAACTCCATGTAACAGATGATGCAGAAAGTAAGCCTCTTGCTCTACTATATATGAGTAGAAGACAATCAAATCACACTTCTTGCCTCTATCCAGTTGCTGAAAAAGATCTAAGATTACAAATACTCTACATACTGCCGAAGGTAATATGGAGCCTTTAATATTGGGGATTCCTAGCTCTGACCTTGGATGTTCAAGACATTTCTGGCAGGAGTTTCTCACTTCTATCTGCATTTCCCAACAATGGTGAGGAACTGAAGATGGGTGAGAAGTATTTGCTCCAGTTCTGGAGCCAATCATAGAAAAAAACAGCTGTTGTCAATAGATGAGAAGGATTTCAAAGCAGCTACTATAGAATCTCATCAGTGAGAAATTACAAGCTCATGGAGACAAAAGAAACACAAAGCCTCAGCAAAGAAACAGCATTTGTAAAAGGAGAGCCACATAGAACTGAAAAAACACAATAGCATCAACAACACTTAAGGAATAGAACCAGCAGAGGAAGAGAAATGACAGAGATCTTCAGATCAAATTGACAGTTATTCTTCAATCCATGCAAGGACACATCACACTCCACTGAAAATCATGACAAGAGCAAAAGCTATATAGAAACATAGTGAAGCAATGCCCTGAGCACAGACAATCTCAGTTTGAAGGGATGGGCATTCCTAATCAGAAATCACAGGATCCAGAAGACAGTGGCACATTTATTTTGTGAAAAGAATAGGTGGTATCTCATACTTCTGTAACTGGTAAAACCAGATTCCAGAAATAATGTTTTTTGGTTTTGTTTTTTGTTTGTTTGTTTGCTTGTTTGTTTTTAGGTAAGGGATAAATAAGAGAAATTTTCTCTAAGATCTATCTAGCTTTAATTAGAAGCTAAAGGAATCTCATCAAGCAGAAAATTAATTCAAATAAAAGCAAAATTGGCATTTCAGAAAGGAAATACGAATGTGCTGGGGAGAAGAAAGCGTAAATCCAATGAATTATTATTGTGCTCACGAATCCCTAAATTAATTTTGTTAGTTGAAGAAATCATTATAATACCACCTATTGAGGAGCTGTATAAAAACAGTAACATTTTAAAATTGAAGTAGGCAAAAAGCTTAAGCAAACAAAACCTTATATAAGTCAGTAGAGATAGTAAAATTTTGCTACCAACATACTGTGATAAGAAACATGCATATTTTGATACCTCTGTATGGGCTGCCCAGAAAACTATTCCAAATGTTTTCACGTATATGAGTATACTGTAGCTGTCTTCAGACACACCATAAGAGGGCATTGGTTCCCCTTACAGATGGTTGTGAGCCACCATGTGGTGGCTGGGAATTGAACTCAGGACTTCTGGAAGAGCAATCAGTGCTCTTAACCGCTGAGCCATCCCTCCAGCCTCTAAGTGATGTTTTCAAAATCATTATAAATAAAAATAGATGGAAACATAAATTTTTCAAGTAGCCGCCAAATGGCTTTGGACCCAGAATCACAAACTAGAGGAAAGAACAAACAGTAAATTCTCGAGGCCTCGCCTCAAAGATGGACTTACTGCTATCATACAGCTAGGTGGGCTCAGCATTAAGCTGCCCTCTCAGTTCTCATCTCTTTACTCATAGATGAGCACAGCTCTTAATCTTCATCAAAAAGTGTGGCTTGTGCCATAGACTAGGGTTAATGCAAAAACTCACAGCTAAGCAGAGTATATAGAGTAACTCTATAGAAACACTACAACCCTTACCCCACTGCCACACCCCACATGTGTGCCTGCCCCAACCAGACTCAGCGAATTGGGAGGAAGATGAGACAGAGAGAGATTATTGAGACTTAGGGATCAATTAGGACTGAGTGAAACACTGTCTCCAGGACACGATAGAACGTCTGTCCTCTGGACCTCACAGCAGCAATAGATGTCCACATGAAACTATAATATCAAGCCAGACAACATCCTAGGATGGAAAAGAGGTTCATGAGCACCTGCCTCATAATTGAGGAGCGATGGGACACTTGAAGTCTTCTGGAAGAAGAAAAGTCAGTTTTCTTTTAAAGGTATGGGTTTTGATAAGTCATCCATGCTCCAGTGGCTGGCCCCAAACCCAGGAACCTCATTGGGTTACTTATGAAAAGAAAACATTGTGAAGAAGTAAGAAGGAAAAGTGTATCTGAGTGGATTTAGGGGAAGAAATGGAAGATAAATATGATCAAAATATATTTTATGAAGTTATCAAAGTATTAAAATATATACAATAAAATATCATAAATATTAAAATGGCAAGTCCTATGTTAATAATAATTTTAAACAGAGGTGGATTAAATAAATAAACTAGTTGGGAAAGAGTTATTAGTTTATTGGATTAAAATATGACTCAACTAAAAATGTCTAATACCTATTAAAACTCACTTTAAACACAGTTTTCTTTATCACTTTCTTTGTTTTGAGGTCTGATTTGTCTGATATTAATTTAGTATCTCGTTCTTTTGTGTTTGCTTTTTGTTTTGTTCATCAAGCCAGAGATTAAATCTGGAAACAATTTGCCAGAAATATTACAAGCTAGAGATTGCCAAATCTGGTGTCATAAGACAGAAAACAATAAACTTACAATAGATAATCAGTACATTTTGACAAATATGAAATCAAATAAGAACTAATAGCAAAAAACAGAAAAACAAAAATTTTAATCATTGGAAATTAAGCACTGTGTTTTGAAACAATTCATGATTCAAAAAGGAAGTATTGAAATGAAATTAAAACTGTGACGAAATGAATGAAAATGGCTATATATACCTTAAAACACAAGAATGAGGAAAGTCTTCATTAGAAAAAAAAATTGACATTATTCTTGGAAAATGATTTAGAACACCACATTAATTAAACCTCTAGCTGTCTGATTGATGATTCGATTTTCATTCCATGACTATTTGAAGTTCCCACAATATGCCCAAATTGTACAATCTATTGTATCTATAAATACACCAAGTTTCTCTGACATTATTACTATTATACACATTCACAAATGGACACACACACACACACAGAGAGAGAGAGAGAGAGAGAGAGAGAGAGAGAGAGAGAGAGAGAGAGAGCTATGCTCATACCTAGATATTTAGGGTGTAGGTCAGATTGTCTCTATTTTCCAATTATCTAGAAATAGCAGAAAGACCTTGGAGGACACTCTGGCAGTTCTTAAAGAGGCATGCCTAATAGACTTGAATTTGGCTGCCACATACAGTGACTCAGCAGTCTATTCACAGAGAGTGTGGGGGGAGAAGGAGTATTTTCCATGTTGTCTTTGGTTAAACCACACTATTCTCTGTATACAAATGACAAAAATCAACGGCAGTTAATTTTGACTTTTACTCTGAACCACTACTAATATGTATAACTGTCTGACTCCAGAGAAGAAATCTTATTTACCTAATGGAACACATAAATAGAAGAAATAAATTTGTAAGCTCATACCAAAAAGTAGAATAAAATAGTGCCTAGAGAAATATGTCCATAAGCCATGAATAAAGAAAGACATGAACTAAAGAAAGAGATGTGGTAGAATGGCAAAGAAGCATTCATTATTCTGTGAGGAATTCAACACCACAGAGGCATTGCCCCTTGATATCAGTGGATGCTTGCCTAGATTTTTGCTAGTATAACAGATATTACAAACTAGAAAACTGACAAACAATAGAGATGTATTTTTCACAGCTCTGGGGGCTAAGTCTAAGATCAAGCAAGGCTCTGGTAGGTTTGATGCCAGGGAAGGGAAAGACTGTGGTCATCATTCCAAGACAGCACATTGTATCTGCCTCTCTGTAGACAAGGCAAAAACATTGTGCCTTTGCATGGCAGAAGGGAGAAAGAACTGCAGTTGCTTAAGAGTGTTCACAGGATTCCTGTTCCCATATATGGAGACAGATTTTACATGAGTACTCACCCTACCAAGGCCCTGTCTCTTCATCCTGTTTCCATGAAGACTGAATTTAGAGAAGATACAAGAATTCAAACCATATCAAACTCCTCTATAGTAGTTCCCATTTTATTAAAATATAGTATCAACTCTTACACTTGTCAAGTTGAAAAGCTTACCCTACTGTGAACTTGATTCATCTTTACGTAAGATGATTCAAGATAGGTGTGAATGGCTCTATGAAAAAATGACAGTAGTTGTTCCCAAAGACAAAGTTGTTAGTGGGTACCTGAGTATCTGTGATATGTGACTTCATGAGGAAGACGAAAGGTATGTTACCTCAAGACAAAACTTGAAGCTCATAGTAAGAGGAGAATAGAAGATAGAAAGGGAGGGAGAGAGCAAGAATGAGCAAGAAAGGAGATTCAATTCCTCAGTCACAATTCCTTTCTGAGGTTCTGTCCAATGTGCATTTTCGGTTTAGAATGTTTCCAGACTCACAAACCATCAATAAATAAACCATCATAGATCAGTTACAAAGAGCTGAGAGCTTGCTCTACTCTTGTTTAAGAGAGTGTCTACCAAGTGTAGGTCACTTAGGCCATGCTTTGTCTTGGCTCTGAGCTTCACCGAAGCTCTTATTTCTCTTTCAGCTTTACCTCTGAACTCATCGGCTACTTTCACAGTCCCTGGCCAGTTCCTCCCCAGATCCACACTATGCTGCGTTCCTGCCTGACTGCAGCTTCAAGCTTTGTTATGGCACAATAACAGGGCACTGGGAATAGAGGCTGCTGGAACATCTTGAATCCTGGGAAACATCAATGAAATGTGGCTTCAGACTTACACTATGCATTTTCACCACGTTGTCAAGTGATGTAGTTCCTCCAGGGTGGGAGGCAGAATTCACCTCATTTTTTGTTTGTTTGTTTCTAGGATTCTTAGGAAAGCAATTTTCTAGAATAGCCCATGTCTACCAAATCTAAAGGCATGTTCTAATAATTCATATTAGACTGATACAGATAATAAACCATATCAAGGCTCCAAGCTACTCTTTAGACCTCTCATTTTTAAGACTGGATATAGATAAGCATGTTTTATGAAAGTTGTGGACTGAATACTGTCCTACATAAAGCCTTATTCCTGAGACTACTGAATGTAACGTTGCTTTATACAGGCACTCTACAGATGTAATCAAGGTGTGGCCATAGCTTAAAGGTAGGCTACAACTTCAAGACTGATGTCCTTATAATGAAATCTACAAACATAGGGAAGAAGGTTATATGACAAAGAAGGCAGACAATAAAATGCTGCAGTCAGAAATTCTAACCCTTGCTTCATGAGAAATCACCCAGAGCTAAGAAAGAGGCATGGGAGTGATGTTTTTCTACAGCCTTCAGAAGGAATATGGACCAGCCAAGATTTACTTTGTCTACTCTTTGAAATTGTAACAAAGTAAATTTCTATTGTCAAGCTACTGTGTGTGCAGGACTTTGTAATGGCCATCTAGGAAAATAAATAATATTTAGAAACAAAGAAAAATAATTGCAATGGTCTATATCACAATGAATTAAAGTATGTTCTCTGGGGACAGAACCTCTACATGGGATTTTAAAATATCCCTGATTTGAGAGATTTCAACATGGTCAGAGTTGAAGTCTAGACATTTTAGATGTATAGATTTATAACCTTTAGCAATAAACTAAAAACACTTCAATCAGTCAACTGTCAATCTAAGCTTAATATTTATATGTACTTCTGTAAATAAGATTGCCATGACAGCATTTCTCAGCATTTGGTTAGGAAAATTCTGGAACTAAAGCCACTGATAACCTAATGAAGCAGGTTGCTGGGCTCCATCTCAGCTTGATGGCAATGAACCTTAACAGTGTACCTTATCAAGCTCCACTGAGACATCCTTGTCATTAAAGCTTAGAACCAACTACAGTTGCGTTTCCTCTTGCTGTAATTAAACACTGAACACAAATCACATAAGGGAGAAAGGATTTTATCCTGGCTCCCAGTTCTATGGTATAACCACCATGGCAGGGAAATCATGGTGACTGCAGCTTGAGATGACTGGTTACATCACATCCAAAGCCAGGAGATAAAGAAAGATGAATCCCAGTACTCACTTTTCCCTTTTTTCCATTATGAGCTGAGTCTGAGCCCATGGGAAGGTACTGCCAACAACTAAGGTGGAGCTTCTTACGTCAACTAACCTAGTCTAGGTGAGTTCTCCCAAGCCAGCCAGATGCTAACCTAACCTAGAAAATCCCTCACAAGCATAGCAAAGATTGTTTTCCAGGGGAGTCTAGATCCTGTCAAGCTGTCAATCAGCATTAACCATCTCGCTAATGGAATGGAGATGCTCTGAGAGCCTTGAGCCTTTAGGGAAGCCTTCTTGAAGATGAGAAAACGGGGTGGATTCAGGAGGTCATCTTGCATGAAAATGCTATCAGGAAGAAATTAGCAGCTGAAGAAAGGGCGGTTTTATCTGGAGGCAATAGATATTAGATATAGGTATGGACAGCTGAAGAAGCAATGATGGCTAGAGAGAACGGATGAACAGCAGCAGCAGCAGTTGGTACTTCAAAGAAGAACCTTACCAAGTGCTCTGCAGTCATACCGAATCAGAGACAGTGTCAGAACAAGATCCTCTGCTAACTTGAATACATATTAAAAGCTCAGAAGCTGGGGGTGGAGAGATGGTTCTGGGCTGAGGAGCACTGGCTGCTCTTGCAGAGGATAGCATCTCTGCAACCATTCCCCAGTTGCAGGGAATCCAGTGCCTTCTTCTGACCTCTTGGATATCAGGCATACATGTAGTGCAGACATACATGAAGGCAAAAAACTCACAGTACTTTTTTTTTAAAGCTCAGGACCACTTCCTGGTGGCAGTAAGGAATCTGTGTGAAGTTGCAGAGGAAGAAATTGATCTGACAGAGTTCTTTGTGTAAAGGCTTCATTTAGTGAGGGTATTTAGTGTAGAGGTCAATGCTTGCAGAATTCTCCAATACAAGAACTCTTTCATGGTGGAAAATTCAGCAACTGTTCTATACAACATGTGTCTGTGTCTACAGAGCTCCTACCATATGCCAGAGTGAAAGGGAAACTAAAACCATACCTTTATTCAATATACTTAATATTTAAATAGCCGTATGTGGTCCTGTTTACTGATCTGATGAAGACTGGTTGGAGGCACCTGTAGTGGGCAGTGCTCCGGCTGCTTTGACGGTAAGGTATTGCTACATGGTGTGAACAGGCACTCCATGTTTCTGTTGAATGAATAAATTAGTGATTAGCTCTTTACTTACATTACCATTACCATCAACTTTTAGTTATAAATGGCCAGATTGCCCTGTCTTGTAGCTATCTACATCTATAGTTTCTCCTTAATTTTCATTTGGCAATTTCCCCGTGAGGTTTATCGATGGCAACTGCCAAAGTATCAATAAAGACAAATCGCAAGGAACTTAGTCAAGATAGTCTATTATTTTCATAAAACTTTATTTGGGTCTCTTCAGTGAACATCAATTTTCTGTTTTTTCCCAACTTCACTGCCTTCTTTTTACTCAACAAGTATGAGTGACAGGTGGCAAGCAAAATGTGGGTGGCATACATCTGAGTATTAGTGGTATTATGCAACATCTCCATGACAGAGTAAGGATGGAAGGACTCACAGTTATGAAGTATACATTCAGCCATGTTTTCATCAACCCATCTCACTCCAGTTCCTAAGCATGCAATTTGTGGCAGGAAAACAGGTATTGAACTGAAATATCAAAATACATATAGGAAAGAAATCCATTTGTAGAGAATGACTAGAGTTACCTGGGCTATATCTAACAAATGGAACATGCATGGAAAACATATGGATTATAAATGTCGTATAAAGGATTCCATGCCATGTCGCTAGTTGCTTGGGGTTTTTTGTTTGTTTTGGTGTTTTTCTTCACTTCATTAGGGCTATATTTTTTTCCTTTCATAATGTCTTAGTTAGGGTTTTACTACTGTGAACAGACACCATGACCAAGGAAACTCTTATAAGGACATTTAATTGGGGCTGGATTACAGGTTCAGAGGTTCAGTCCATTATCATCAAGGCAGGAACATGGCAGCATCTAGGCAGGCATGATATAGGAAGAGCTGAGAATTCTACATCTTCATCTATAGGTCACTAGGAGAAGACTGGCTCCCTCATGGTTAGGAAGAGAGTCTTACTACATGCCAAAACAGAAACTGCCCCGGCCCATGGGACACTTTATTCCATGGTCCTTGAGGGNGATCACAAACCTAGAGAGAAATGGGAATAAAGAAAGAGATGAAGACCATGCATGTTTGTCATAGTCTCTTTTACTAAGGGGAGATGCTCAGGTTANATACAATTTGGAGAGGGGTGATCAAAGGTATACAGTGAGAGAAATAATTGGGAAGAGTTATTTGCAAGTCTAATACATTTAGTGATTCATCTAGGGTCCTTGGNGCCACTGCCCTGGGACATAGGGCGGCTTATCTAAGAGTCCTATCTCGGGGTCTGGATCCTCCTGACAGTTCAAGGTGACAGCTCTGAGCAGCTCTGGAATGTGAGAAGACTCCCTCAGTACTTGATGTCTGTTTAGGTCTTGCTGGTTCCCAGGAGTGGCCTTGCAGAGGGAGGGGGAAGGGCTCTTGACAAAGAACTGTGTGGCTCTTAGCTACATACTGTGAAAACACCTGGGCTGCGGGATGCCCTGGGTGTAAGATGCCTGGGCTTTCTCAATCTGGTCTCTGGCAAGAAACATGGCAGCATCCAGGCAGGCATGGTGCAGGAGGAGCTGAGAGTTCTACATGAAGGCTGCTAACAGAATACTGACTTCCGGACAGCTAGGATGAGGATATTAAAGCCCACACCCATAGTGACACACCTACTCCAACAAGGCTACCCCTACTAGTAGTGCTCCTCCCTGAGCCAAGCATATACAAACCATCACACATAATAAGCTGTTTCTATTTCAATTAATAACCATGTGTCCTTGGTATTATATTTTGCCTTATGTTTTTCCATACAACCTGATATGGTAAGCCCTTTGAGCTCAGATCCACAGCTCAGCACTCTTAAACGTGCTTTCCCATCCCTCAGTTTTCTTGACTCCCACCTATCTTTCTTTCTTTTGATGGCTGCCAGAGTTTTCAGCTTATCTACACTATTATTTTTCTCTCAAAGTCTAATAAAATATTTCATGAACTTCCTTCTGAGACAATTTTTAAATTCTCTTACTAATTAAACCAATTCCACAAATGAATCTCAATTTCGTTAGTAATAACCCCCATCCACATTTTTTTTTTTTTGTCTTTTTAAGGCAGGGTCTGACTATATGGTTCACACTGGCCTCAAAACTCATGATCCCCCTGCCTCAGTTCTCTGAATGTGAGTATTATAGGGATGCACCATGCTCTCCAGCTTAAATTTCTTCTAGAAAGCCAAGTTGCCATTTCACTACATAGCTGTTTAGTTCTTCGTGACTCTGGAATACCAAATCTCACTCTTCGGATGCGGCTTTGTTTTTGCTCTGTACTCATCATCTTTTTCTTCTTCAGTTATTTTTTCTTATTGTCTGCTTTCTATAAATTCTTTGAGGACAGTAACTCCTACCCTTATCAATCCATATTTTCTGCCAAGGGTTCATGTAACAAACATTTAGCAAACAAAATAATGATGAATTATATAATGATTGGAAGTCTTTACCTTTGTCCTGCCCAGCTCAAACCCCTGTTAGCTCCATCTACAGGGTTACTATGAAGATGCAAACAGACTATGAATGCTAGGACACAATTAGAGTCAGCAGGCACCATATAAATGTTAAAGGTATTATAAAATCAATGTGATTTGGAGACATTTGTAAACTGTTTTAAAATTTGGCTCCTTGAATATTGTTCAGAAAACAAAGCCTAGAATAATAGAAATTCAATCCAGGACAAATAAGCCATTCTGAAAGAAAGGGTTTTCTAAAGGCACCATACTGGAAAGCTGTGTGAATGGGGCAATTGTCCCCTCAATCAGGTCTCCTCAAAGTCACACAGTGATATTTAAAGAAGTTGTATTTGTAAGTAACTTCTACAAGGCCAACATTTATTTTATTAGTGAATTTATGGGCTGTAGACACTCTCAGTAAGGTCATCTGTCTTGTAAAAGGGACTTTATCTTAAATTTCTGTGATGTTCATAAAGAAGAAGCTTCATTTTAGTCAGTGACTCCCACCCTTCCCACGTTCCCCAACCCCCATAATTTAATAGTTGCACAGAAACTCATGTCCTTGTCAAGTTTTAACCAGTAAAGAAGGTTCAGACACTATTGCATATGCCAGCAAGATTTTGCTGAAAGGACCCTGATTAGCTGTATCTTGTGAGGCTATGCCAGTGCCTGGCAAACACATAAGTGGATGCTTACAGTCAGCTATTGGATNGAACACAGGGTTCCCAATGGAGGAGCTAGAGAAAGTACCCTAGGAGCTGAAGGGGTCTGCAACCCTATAGGTGGAACAACAATATGAACTAACCAATACCCCCTGAGCTCATGTCTCTAGCTGCATATGTAGCAGAAGATAGCCTATTTGGCCATTATTGCGAAGAGAGGCCCCTTGGTCTTGCAAACTTTATATGCCCCAGGACAGGGGAATGCCAGGGTCAAGAAGGGGGAGTGGGTGGGTAGGGGAGCGGGGAGGGGGAGGGTATAGGGGACTTTCGGGATAGCATTTGAAATATAAATGAAGAAAATACCTAATAAAAAATTGGGGAAAAAAAGAAAAAAGAGAGAAGGTTCTATGAATACAGGCAAGTAGAAATGTTTCTAAAGCATTCATGTAATGAGAAAAAAATCCTTAAGTTAGTTTCTGTCTTTCTTTCTTTCTTTCTTTCTTTCTTTCTTTCTTTCTTTCTTTCTTTCTTTCTTTCTTTCGCTTATCGGTAATTTTATTTATTTACATTTCAAATGTTGTCCCCCTTCCCGGTTGGTTTTCCCACCAGAATCCCTCTATCCCATCCCCCATCTCCTCTGCTTCTATGAGGGTGCTTACCTACCCACCCATCCACTCCTGCACCAATGCCCTAGCATTCCCCTGTGCTGGGGCATGGAGCTTCCACAGGGCCAAGAGCCTCCCCTCCCATTGATGCCAGATAATGCAGTCCTCTGCTACATATGCAGCTGGAGCCATAGGTCCCTCCATGTGTACTGTTTGGTTGGTGATTTAGTCCCTGGGATCTCTGGGGGAGTCTGTTTGATTGATATTGTTGTTCTTCCTATGGGGTTGCAAACTCTTTCATCTCTTTCAGTCCTTCCTCTAACTCCTCCACTGGGGACCCTCTGCTCAGTCTGATGGTTGGCTACAAACATCTACATCTGTATTGGCAGAGCCTCTCAGGGGACAGTAATACCAGGCTCCTGTCAGAAAGCACTTCTTGGCATCAGCAATAGTGTCTGGGTTTGATGTCTGCAGATGGTTTGGATCCCTAGCAGACAACAAAGTTGGTATTTTCTAAGAGATGTACTGAAGGCTGGGACTGTGGCTCGGTGTTAGAGTTCTTGTCTCATATGCAAGAAACCCTAGGTTCAATACTCTATCCTGTCAAGAGATAATTCTTTGACAGCAAAAGAACAAAACAAAATACAATAAAAATAAAACAAAACAAAACTAAGTATAAAGGTTTTAATAGACCTGTTTATCTAAAACGTTCTTGACCATTTAGACACTGTTTCTTCTTCCAAAGATCTCAAAAATGTTGTGTCAGAATACAAAAATAACTATGACTATACACACACATCAGTATATATTATATATGATAATTTATAATAAAAATATTACATATAGATAAATATAATATTTAATGAGAAGGAGGCTGAAGAGATGGCTCAACAGTTAAACAAGCACACTAACCACAAAGAGGAGCACTTCCTAGAGCTTACTATGGCTACCTCCCACTCCTTGTAACTCCAGCTCCAGGGAATCAATCCCACATTCCCTTCCGAACTCCACAGGCATCTGCAATCATGTGCAGCCTTCAACATATATATACATATATAACAGAAAATAACATAAACCTTAAAATCTATTTTGGCAAAATAGCATTCTGAGATGAGGAGGGTTTAATGGAGTGGGACATTTGTCCAGTATCTCAAAAGAAAAACAAACACTCTCCAACTAGGTGTAAATGAGTTCCAAAGAAAGGAGCCATCGAAGCAGAGAGAAACATGTCATCAGAAGCATTCAGATAGCTCTGCATGCCTTTCATGGGGCACATGCCGATTCATCCTTAACTGCTGTTTATCAGTAGAAGCATGACTATGGATGCTTTAGCCATGATATTGAGAAACTGAGACCTTAACCCTATTCCAACTGGGATTAATGTATGTCTGAAATATTCCAATGGTGTTAAGGTATTGGTGATAACACAACTGTCTATCAGGGCAATAATGGTATGCAACAGTACAGGTAAGTCTGCTGAAACCTAAAGTTCACAATAGAATGACATTAATTTAAAAATATTTGAAAGTGGTTATTAGGTGAGAATATTAGTTGATGAAATTTCAAATGAGATATTTCCCCCCGCCATGCTGTATGTTCTCTCCCATCACAAGCTCCTAGCTCCAAATCTTCAGATCTGAGTGCCGACTTGCAGCACCTGTGGAAAGAAGAAAAGAAAAATATTAGACCACTGCTGGGGTGTGGGCCTAGGAGCAATAGAGAAGGGAATAGCAAGGGAGAAGTGATTTGATCAGAGAAATGGGAATTAAAAAAAGGGCTCTGACCAGGAAGGAAAGAAATACACACAGAGGGAAGAGAGAAAATAAAATAACACTAGGAATGTTTAAATGTCATAATAATGCCTACCATTAACTATCTACCTAAAACATAAACTAATAATAAATGTAAGTCCATCTGTAAATATATATGGATATATAATTAGAAAGATTTTTTTCTTCTGAGATTTCTCTCCAAGATGTTCCCTCCAAGAGCCAAAGATCATCTAACAAAACCCGAATAAAGAGTGAAAAAATCTTTTAAGTTGTTGGTCAGGGTTATTCCAATAGATCACCAAAATATTAGACTATTTCTATTGCCTTTAGTTGACTCCCAGAGGTGGAATGTTAAGTCACTGTTGCTAAAGACTCCATATGCTCCAGACAGAAAGCATAGAATCTCTTCAATTGGTTCTGATCTGAAGGCCTTATCACTGAGGGCTAGTTGGTGTCAGAAGATGCCATGTAAGCTTCCAAAGGAGGGAAGCAAGCAACAGTCCTACCCAGCTATGATGCCTATGAACCAGAGCAGCAGCCCGCCTGTTGTGAGAACTCTACAAGTGCACTAGTAACATAGCACTTGAACAGGAACCAACAATTTTCTAATTGGATTGTAGACCCACCCCACAATAATAAGCAATTCTTGTCTGGTACTGGAAACCTAGCCAACTACTCAGGCCTAGTGAAGTCATGGATCTAGGAGGAGAACCTACAACATACATACTACTAAATCAGAATAATCACTAACTACATTTTAAATACTTGTCTTTATACCCACAGCTAACTCACACTTCATCAATGCAACTTCTCTTTGTAACAGATGGGGACCATCATAGAGAACCACAACCAATTAAATGCAGAGTTGTGGAGCTCAGTCCCAATGGATACATCTACCAAACAACTCCCATACCTAAAGCTCAGAGAACATTGCAAATAGGGGTGGGGAGCAGAAAAATTATAAGAACAAGAGGAATAAGGAGTTTGCTACAAGACTGTGTTTGCTACTAATCTCAGAAACTACATCAACAAACTATCAACAGCATGACTGCCTGAATGTAGACTGAACAAGGTCACCAGCAACAGGCAGGATAAAGTGCATGAGGGCAAGCCCAAAGGCCTCAGCCATGGACAAAGAACGAGACCAAATTAAGGAAGCTGAGATGGGGAGAAATAGTCTTCCCCAGGGAATAGAACACCAATTGGTTACAGATACCAAATGATCAGCCAGACATTTGAATATCATACATATATATCCATAACTGTCTATAGACAGAGCAGGTTATATTTATGTACATATACATGTTCATAAACATATATGAATGCGACAAAAATAATGAAAAAAGTGGACATGAATTTGAAAAAGGACAAGGACAAATATATGGGAGATTTTTGGAAGAAGGAAAGAGAAGGGAAAATGATGTAATTATACTACAATCTCTGAAATTTAGTAGTAAATAATAATAATAATAATAGTTATAGTAATAATAATAATAGTAATACTGCAAGCTGCCACAAAGGTGCAAGGTTTTACCATGGAATCAGGGGGAGGAGAAGTATGACAGAAGAACATGAATTGTTTCATTCTGTGTGAAATATGGATTAAACAGTGGCTTAAAAGTAAAACTAACTAAATAAAAAGACATGCAAGCCTTCTGACTGGTTAACAATACTGAGCTGTCCTGGATTCAGCAGGTTGTTTTATGTGTTGATTTACTCCTTTGTAAATGTAACAACAATGGTCAATGGAGAAGGCCATAAATTTGGGAGATGGATGTGGGACACTGTAGAAGGGACAAAAGTGGGAGATGATGCGATGATACATTACCTTCAATCTCGGCAGATTATTGGACAGCCTACCCAGTGTCAAGGAGGCAATTCTGACCTTGTGAGGCTGTGGTGAGGGTAAATAAGTGTGAGGAGCTAGTGGACAACCAATTATCTATCACCCCCTTCCTAGCTTCTACTCCAGATCTAAAGTCCATGTAAACATTCATTCACATAGGGAAAATGGCTCATTTTGAACTTGTATAATGTATTTTTTAATAATTAATTTCATCCTGGGAGTCCTATTTGGTGATAAAATTTCCAGTGAAAGTTACGTTCAATGGGACATGGTGGGAGGATGCCTAGAGCTGACATGTTCCATCAATAGACTTGTACACGATGTCAGAGTCAATAAAGCACTCTGGTGTGATTTCCATTGCCAACTGGACTCTTGGTAATAACTGAAAATCCCCAAAGTTGCAATAGTTATTCCAGCCAAAGGTTGTTAGGAGCATGGGTCCTTATCCTCTGAGAAGGTTTTTAGAAACAACATAAAATCAAATGTTTCCTTGTATAGAATTATCAAATACATTGATGAGAAAACAGTCAGAAAAGGGCAGATCTAATATTGATAACTGCTGCAATTGTCACAAAAATCAATTTGAAAATGATTTTTTTTACAGTTCATCAAATGGCAAACAAGACCAATAACAATGTTTTCATTAGAATGCCAAGTGCTTTGTTTTAGTGTTTTAGTAAAATTTCCTGTAAGAAATATAATACAGGCAAAAGCGTGTATCTAAAGCTAAATTTGCAAAATTGAAGAATAGTTGAAAAGAACAGTACAGCAGACACATGTCTGACAATAGTGTATTCAGAATTGCTGGGTAAGCTGTGTAATAAGAAAATTAGACAGAAACTATATACAAACTTATGAAAAGCATTAAGTAAACAAAGCTTTGTTACTAGTATGTAGTACCCTGGCGATTTCTTTAAAGACAACCCATAATATAGAGCTAGAATTATATTTGGAATGGTGTTCCTAAGCCTTGGGGGGTCAAAAAATTATTTAAACTTTCATGTTCACAAAATTTCTCATATAGCTCTCATAGAGCTAACTCATAGAATATGAATCTGCATCTGTCTGAAATGCCTACTTTTTATTGTTTCAGGTAGATTCTGTTAAAGCTTAAAAATTATTAGCTGAAAATTCAAAAGTCACTTATTTATATATGTATAGGTGTATAGATGCATATGAGATGGATGTCCAGTTGGACTAGGTCATCTTGTAAAGGGGCTGTTGACTTGGGCAAAAGAAAAACTATATGAAGGGGGAGTGTCTTTAACTACTAGTAGATATGACTACTTTGGATTTCCTTTGGACTTCAAGTTACGGAAAGGTGAGCATTATGGGAAAAAGAGATCAGCAGCTAAGCCCTTCCAGGGTAAAAGCCTTATTAACCAGATGTCTAATAGGGATGCTAAAATGACTGCTGTTACCATTACTCTTCCCTCATCCTAACCTCCTGAGATTGTCTCCCATCTGAATGCCTTCCAATGCAGTACACGTAGGTTAGGTAACCAGGACATGAATCACATTGAGAGTGGATCTGGAGGAAAAAGAAGAATGTACAGGAGAGTCGAGTAAAATGATAAGATTGTTTTGAAACTATTAAATACCCTAGAGCAAATATATAACTACCTTTTATTGAAACCCATTCCTGGAACTGCTAAAATATCCAAGAACCTGAGACCAGGTAGCTCATAGGCCCAAAGGATAACTAAAAAATATTGCTCTTCTAAAAACCATAGAGATAAAATGATTCCTAATGGTATTACGCTATGCCCATAGATCTCATTCAACTAAGATCATATAAATTCTTTAGGTCAATGGAATTTAATAGAGAATCACAGCTGGGCATATTTAGAAACTTGGGGGCACTCAGTCTTAAATGGAATGCCACCAACAAACCTCTCCCCTCAAGGCTCAGGTATCTATGTAGAAGAGGAGGAGAAAAGATTGTAAGAGCAAAAGAATATGGATAACTCCAAGGAATAAGCTTGTTCAAAACACAAGATTGATGTATGTACCAACTCACAACAACTGTGAAAGCACTCAAGGGCCAGCATCAATTCGAACTATAAATGGGTCTAACACTTAGTAAGGAAAGGGGACTCAAGTTTTACCTTTAACCAAGAAGCTATCTACAATTGAGACCAGCTGGCAAAAGAAAAGACAGTTTCCTTCAACACAATGCCAGTGGGCTTATTAACCACACTTCAGGTTAGGCTCCATGCCCAGGGTTAGTTGGCTTACACAAATGAACTCTAGGTTGTTTATTTTATTTTGTTTGGTGTTTTTGTTGTCATTTGTTTATTTGTTTGGTGTGTGTGTGTGTGTGTGTGTGTGTGTGTGTGTGTGTGTGTGTGTGTGTGAAAGAGAGGGGGGAGGGATACTGTTTTCTTTCAGTATTTTTGTCTTATTGTTCTTATTGTTTTATATTTTGTATATATTGATTTTATTTTTGTGGGACTTTCTTTTCTTTTTTAAAGTTATATTTGAAACAGTTTTAAAATTTAAATATATTTTGATCATATCCTTCTCCTACCCCAAGTCCTTCCAGATTATCTACCTCTTCCTACTCCATGAACTTTAAGTTTTTTTTCTCAAAAAACTAAAACACAATACAACAAAACCCATAAGAACTAAGAAAGAAATAAAAAAAAACCCACCACTTCAAAAACAAAATGCACAAAACTGTACCCAAGTAAAAACACACAAAATAGCTGTGGAGGCCATTTATATTGATCGACTACTCCTGAACATGAAGCCTGTCATGGAGTGGTTGATATGCCCAGTATCACTTCACTGAAGAAAATTGATTTTCCCTCTCCCAGCAGATAGAAGTGACAGTTCGGTTGTTTACATTTATCCTCATGGCTAGGTTCTCATTCATTCACTCATTCATAATCCATTCATTCATTTAAAATAAAATAAAATAAATAAAATAAAATAAAATAAAATACAGGCTATCACTTTGGAATTGGACAAGACAAACTATTAAGAGGAAAGAGCCAAAAGAGAGGGTACAAGAAAAAGAGACCCATCAAAGCAGAGCATGACTAAGTACATCCTCTCACACTGAGGCCAGACATGGCAGCCCAATGAGAGGAAGGGGATCCAAAGGCAGACAACTAAGTCAGAGACCACCCCAGCTCCAATTGTGAGGGGACACCTCATGATGACAAAGCTACACATCTGATACAAATGTGTAGGGGGTCTAGGTCCAGCCCAAGTATGCTCTTGGGTTAGTGGGTCAATCTCTGTGATCCCACATGGGTCCAGGGTAGTTGACTCGGTAGGTCTTCTTGTGGTATCCTTGAGTCCTTCTGCTTGCTCAATTCTAATGCTAACTCTTCTAGAATCTCGTCAAACTCTGCCTCATGTTTGGCTGTGGGTTTCTCCATCTATTTCCATCTGTAGGATAATGCCTCTCAGAAGATAGTTATGCTGGGCTCCTGTCTGCAAGCAAGCACAGCAAAGTATCATTAATAGTATCAGGGGTTGGCTCTCTCCCGTGTGATGTCTCAAGTTGGGCCAGTCATCGGTTGGCCATTCACTTAATTTTTTGCTACATCTTTATCCCTGTACATCATGTAGACATGCAAATTTTGGGTTGAAGGTTTTGTGGGTGGGTTGTTGTCCCCCTCCATCCACTGGAAATCCTGTCTAGTTGTTACCTATGGGTGGGGTGCTTCTGTTTCTCTGAGGAAAAGGGGAGGTAGCAATAGGGGAAGGGACTCGTGCTGGTGGGACTGGGAGGAGAGGAGGGGACCCTGCGACTGTGACATAAGTGAATAAGTAAATTCATTAATGGAGAAGAAAGAGAGACTGCTCATTTGCACTCTCAACAATCCCATAAAAACACTAAACAGGATGTCATGATATATACTCAGAAGACCTTGTGCCAAATTTTGTATGCCTTGTGTGTGTTGTTTCAGTTCTCATTGACTTTCTATAAGATTTGATTAGTTCTTGGTGCCTTTCTTCTCCTCTGGCTCTTAGACTCTTATCTCCTTGACTTTCCCAGGGTTTTCTGAGTTCTGAGGGGAGATTTTTTTTGGATCTTTCTAATTTAGGCCCGAGTATTCTAAGAGAGTTCTTTTAACTCTTTGCAAAGTGTCTGGGTGTGGGTCTCTGTATTTGTTCCTATCTGCTGCAGGAGGAAGCTTCTCTGATGATGGCCAACAGGGCACCAGTATATGAATAAAGCATAAAAGTATTTGGAATCACTTAATACTTCATTTCTTTTTCATTTTATATCATTATTATTTGGTTTAAGACCCTGGGATAATTAGTCACAGGTTCTTGGTTACCAAAGCAGTGTCAGATGAGAGGTCTGACTCGTGTAAAGGGACTTGAGTCAAATCAGTTATTGGTTGGTTGGTTGGTTATCCCCTATACATACAAACACAACTGATTTTACCACCATGTCTTAGAATATCTTGAAAGCAGTATACCATTATAAAGAATTTTTTTTTTTTTACTGGCTTGGGTATTTACATTACTCTTTTGATAGTGTGTAGAATACTTTCCTGTACAAAAAATGCAATAATATGGGGATGAAGGTTTTATGTAGGCACCAGCTTGATATTTCCATGTCTCATCATAGTTGTTATATTCAGTAATGGGACCTTGCTGTTAGTTTTTGGAGAACAACCTATAGTGTTAGCAACAACCTGGGTAATTTGGTGACTCCCATGCGGGCACGTTGGCCAACAACTCAATTAGATGTAACCCAATTCCAGTAATGGAAGTTTCTTTGGGTGACAAAGGATGGCCATTTGGAATCTGTCTCTACCAATATTCAGTGATTTCATTTTGATAGAAATAATATGTATATATAAAATATTTCATATACATATACATACATATATATATTTGAAGTTTCTACTGTATTATATTTCCATAGTACCTTTTAAATGCCCTTTAATTTTAGCTGTCTCAAGAAAGTACATGAAATTGGATGTGTAGGAAGATGAAGAAAAATCTTGGAGGAGCTAGGAAAGGGGAAACATGATCAAAATACATTGTATAAAAATTTAAGGGCTCCAGTAATCCAGTGCCTTTCAAGGCCTGAGCCAGAAGGAGAGCCATCTTTGCTCCAGTGCACTGACAGGGAGAGGGCAGCCTGCAGAAGCTTCTGGGAAAGATCAAGTTTCTGGTTCCAGTCACCCAGCACCTTTCCCACAGGAGGAGGGGTGTCTACCCCAGAACAGTCTCTGGGCCTGAACCAGTAGGAGGGCCATCTTTGCTCCGGTGTACTGCCAGGGATAGGGTGGCCTGTAGAAGTGACACAGCTTCTGGAAAAGATCCCGTTTCTGGCTCCAGTCACCCAGCACCTTTCCCGCCCGAGGAGGGGTGACCACCCGAGGAGGGGTGACCACCCGGGAGGAGTCTCAAGGCATGAGCTGGCAGGAGAGCCATCTTTGCTCCAGTTCTTAGGCTCCAGTCTGCACTAGCAAGAGTGTGGACCACAGAAGCTACACAGCTTCTGGACAGACAGAAGTAACCTAACTTCTAGGACAGACCCTGTTTCGGGCTNCAGAAATTTGGGCACCTTCCTCGCCAGAGGAAAGGTGGCCACCTATGAGGGCTCTGTCTGCCAGAGCAGGTGAGAGAGTCATATTGTGTCCAGGGTCCCTCAGTGGCTAGTCTATGCAGGGGAGTGAATAAAGTGCAGAAGCAACACATCTTCTGTGACAGGCCCTGTTTTGGGCCTACATCTTCAGCAAGGAGGCAGATCTGAACGCCAGAACTCTGTGCACCTTCCCTGCTAGAGGAGAGCTTCCCTGCAGAGAGTAATCTGACCACTGAGACTCAGGAGAGAGCAGGACTGCTGACAGAGGCTAACAGGAGGAACAAGCTCCAACCAGAGACAACTATAACAACTAACTCCAGAGATCACCAGATGGCGAAAGGCAAACGTAGGAATCTTACTAA
>NC_034593.1:53684194-53741597 GCF_900095145.1 Mus pahari
GGGGGATGGTATAGGGAACTTTCGGGATAGCATTTCAAATGTAAATAAAGAAAATAATAATAATAATAAAATTAAATAAAGTAAAAAGTATTTTTAAAAATTAAAATATAAAAAATATATTTTAAGGGGAAACAAAAACAAAAAAAGCAAACCCAAAAACCTCTCATCTTATTAGCGTCTCCAGACCTGTTCTTCTACAGTAACAATTACATCTTCAGAACCAAGTCATTTTCTGCTTACCTTATCTTGTTTAACTCTGTTTTATGACAACTAAGAATGCCCATTACTGCATGTGTTTAGTGTTTTTGTTTTGTCCCCATTGAAAGCTAGATCTATGATAATTGAAACTTTCCTTTGTTCATTGTTTATTCAGACTGTGATTCAACAAACTAGATTTCTAATTAACTATCTCCTTCCTTCATGGAAAAGTTCCACATACAATAGCAATTGTCATAAATATTTATAAAATGTTTGGGTGGGTCAATCAACCACCAATCAATGGACAAATTTACTAGTGGATGACTGTAATGAAGTTGCAAAAGTACAGTATATAATCAAAGTTCAAGGTGTCCCAAAAAGGATTTTGATGGGTAATTAGGACAGACTAGAGCCAGTTCTGGAAGATCCATGTGCTTGTGAGGTACTGTGTGAAGGTCAGAAGATTGTATTCCAACTAGACAGCATTGAGATTAGAAGCTCAGACACAGAACTCAGCAGCCTGCTGGAGCCCCCCTCAGTGTGGTTGTGGTGGAATCTTTGGTTGCAGGGAAGACCTTGAAAATCCTGCATACTATGTTGAGAATATGAGGTTTGTTTGGAATGCAATGACAGCCACTGGAATATTTTATACTTGAGGAAGTCACTTTCACAGAAGTTCATCCCACCTCTCTGCTGAGAGATGCTGAGTGGCAACCATTATCAGATGACTTCAACCATGCTTGCAGAAATACTTCTTGTTCGGATTGGATTTTCATATTAGTTGTGGATTTTTGAAGAGTTTATACCAAGACTAGACATAATTAAGATCTATTGGCTGAAGTAGAAAAAGGGTTTAAAGGGTTTAGGCACTCTCTCATTTCAGCAATATTTAAGATGAATAAAAAATAGTTTGATCTTGCTGATATGCTTTAAAGTACGTATGATAAAAGATATAATTATTATTGGATAAAGAAGGTGCTTTCTGAAGGTCTATGATCTACATGTATTTATTTTATGTAGATGTCTATGTGTGCCAAGGCCCAGATACAGAGATCAGAAGATAACCTCTGGGAATCCTTTCTCTGTCTCATTGTGTGGATGCCAAGAACTGACCTCATCTTGTTAGAGTTGGCAGTGAACGCTTTTACTTCCTCAACCATATTGAGGACCTCCTTAAGCTCATAAAACATTTTTTTTCATATAAGATATTTTGGTCATTCTCTTCCTTCTCCCAATCCCTTCCAGATCCTCCCGACCTCCATACCCACACAAATTAATTTGTTCTCTCTCTCTCCCTTTAAAACAAAACATAAAAAGCAAAAACAAACAAAAACAAAACCTAAAACCCCAAAACAAACAAACAAACAAAACACCAGATATGAGTACAAAACAAAATCAAACAGAAAGCACTAAACCAAAGGAACAAATAAAGCACTGAAGTCCATTTCAGCCAAAAACTCCTGCACATGACGCCTGCCCTGGAGAGTGGATGATATATGATATATATCCAGTAACAGACTATTGAAGAAAATTCCCTTTCCCAACAGATATCAATTGCAGATAGCTGAAGTAAAATCATCTGCCTTATTCTTTGTTTCCTCTCCATGTACTGACTGATTTTATATGTATTTTAGAGATTGCAGCTAAATCTTTATATAAATACATTTCAAAAGATATAAAACCTCAGTACTGCAATTCATAGCTTCAGACTATGATTCCATCGTATATGCAATGTCTATATATTAAACTTGTTTTCCAATTTCACTCACTCTTTTCTTCCTTCATGGCTAAGTTCTATATA
Source organism: Mus pahari (assembly GCF_900095145.1). Lineage (NCBI taxonomy): Eukaryota > Metazoa > Chordata > Mammalia > Rodentia > Muridae > Mus > Mus pahari. The sequence goes on from NC_034593.1 coordinate 53,686,194, forward strand.
GGATAAATTTATACTGGGTATTTTACCAATATGACCAAAAAGGAAGACAACAAACATTCCTCAAGTCATGGAATCTAAGAGGTCATTTGAACTCAGTAGTTAACTTAAATCCCCTAACCCTAATGTATAGCAAATTCAAGTTGTCGCTCGGGAAACTAATACAACACAACCATGCAGCCTCTAGTGTGACCTTTTGACACTCCGTAGAACTGTGTCTATTAAAACCAAAATGCTGAGTATAATGTGTGAACATAATCTTCTTTATCATGCAAGGATAAACAGAGCCTGTTTCTAATCTTCATCTCCACACAAGTGCAGGATTACTCTATCTCAATCCTAATATTCCCATCTCGAAAGGCAATATATATGGTAAAATGACTGGTATCGTGGGATCCAATCAATTCCTGGTTGTGTTGCTCCATGGGAGGGAATTCACATTTGGTACTGTCAACTTTGTCAGAAGTCTGCAGCTGGGAGGTCATAAGCCTCACTGGAAAATTTACTAGTGTTGTGCTGCTAAACAAACATGTTAGGTTCATCCTATTGCCCTCTCAGATTCAGGTTTATGCCTGTAAGTTAGCACCATCATTAGTTTTTCTCAGTTCTTTTCACAATAAGTAGTGATTCTCTGCAGAGAACTTATAACTGGTTCAATTCTTCTTTTTCATTTTTGAATAAAACATACGAACCTGAAACAGAACAAAGTGTTCAAATGAAAATTAAAAACATCAAAGGCAATAACAAGTACAGAGTTTGATATTGATCTGTTAAACATCTTGCTTTTGAATTGGATTACTTTTGTAAGTATAAAACTGGGTCAATTCTAAGCTGTCAAGTGGGACATCTATAGCATCCCCACCAAGGATCAGAAATCATCATAGAATAGAGTATAACAATAGGAGCTAGAAGAATGAGGAGAGTGCTGTGTGCCATTGTTCTCCAGGCATGATGAGCCTGCAGCACTCATGAATTCATAAGAAATTTTCATAAGGCCCAACCCTTCACCGAGGTTCTATATGCAATCAATGTAATTGTTTGGTAAGCGAGGAAGAGACATCTTCCTCAGTGGTGTAGCCCTATATAAAATGCCCATTCTATAAATAATTTCTCACCCATGATCCTGCAGACAACCTTAATTAAACTCATGGGCTACACATATAAAAAGAGAAAAAAGTAGAAGGGACAACAACAGTTGGAAAAGGAAGATCAGGAAGAGTGGAAAGGTGACAAAAGAGTGTAATTGGGGATGACTTTTATGAGAAAAATTCTATAGGAAAATGTGGTACACAGAGGCCTAGCATTCAGATCTGCCTCCTGGCTGAAGATGTAGGTTCAAAACAGGGCTTGCCTCAGAAGATGTGTTGCCTCTGCAGTTTATTCACTCACCTGCACAGACTAGCCACCGAGGGACCCTGGACACAATATGTCTCTCTCACCTGCTCTGGCAGACAGAGCCCTCACAGGTGGCCACCTTTACTCTGGGGTGGGGGCATCCACTTGGAGATGGGGTGAGGTGGGGAGGAGATGTGGGATGTGGAGCAGTCGGAGGGTGGAGAGGGCGGGGAATGGAATATGGAGTGTAAAAATAAATTAAAAATAAAAAAAATAAAGGATGTATACACATATGCTCTGTAAAGAGATAAACGTCAGCTAAAATAAAAAAAAATGTCCATTGAAAAAGTATGGAAACAAAGATGGTACAAAAAAACAAAAGAACAAACAAACAAACAAAAAAGTCTGGTTGATTTCCATGTCTCATATTTAAAGGTTGTATTAATTAAATATTAAGCATGGATTTTATATAATATATTCTGAACACATTCTCCACCTCCCAACTCATCCCAGATCCTCCTTATCTCCCAAAATTCTCTCCCCACTGCAATCTCTGTCTGTCTGTCTGTCTGTCTGTCTGTCTGTCTGTCTGTCTCTCTCTCTCTCTCTCTCTCTCAAAAAAAAAAAAGGCCAGAGAAACTAAAAGTAAGACAATAAGACAAAAATATATCAAAACAAAACAAATTGCACACACAAAAAGTGATGGCATACTTTTTGTGTTGGCCAGCCATTCCTGACGATAGGGATAGCACTAAAGCATAGTTGATAACCCAATGGAACTCGTCCCTCCTTTCTCAGCACTGAGCAATGAAAACAGCCTCTTAGTTAGGAGTGAGACTTTGTGGAGAGAGGCTGTTCTTGTGTTTCCAAGGCTTTGACTTTGTGCAATGCATATGCTATGAATGTTGTTTATGCCTTCAGCCTTTCTTCAACTTTCAAGAAGGAACCATGCATAAATATAAAATTTCATAGTAAAAACTGTTTTCAAATGAGAGCAACATATGAGAGTATTTATGAATTATTTGAAACAATGAAGAGAGAAATACCTGGCAACGTGAAATAAAAACTGTGATCCAAGGAAGAGTCTGAGGAAGGCCTGAGGACCTGTGTGTCAAAGAGGCCCATGGACCACTTGGGTTAAGAGGAAAATCCCTCCCAGTGTCATGATGCTTAGAACACAAGAGAGGAAAGAACTAGAGGAAGGTTTCAACTTATCCAGAAATTAGTCATGGTACGGCAGACTTGCCTAGAGAGGCCTAGTCACATTGAAGCTGATTTGCCCAGAAATATCTGGTCCCATTGTAAAAGAGTCACCCAAAAAGGCCAGGTCACCGTGCAGCAGCCTAACCTAGACAAAACTGTCATAGCATGGCAGACTTACCTAGAGAAACCTGGGACAGCATGGCAAACTCAGAGAGCTGTGGTCACAGTGTGGCAGACTTATCACAGCATAGCCAACTAGATGGCCTGGTAGAATCTTACTCAGAGAGATGTAGGCCATCACAGACTTGGCAGCTAGTGAGTGCTTTTATTCATCGAGCCATCTCTCTTCCCCTACTAATTTATATTCTTAACGTGCATAATAGTCAAGCAGCTGAAGAGACTGCTCAGTGGCTAACAGCAATGGCTGCACACACAGATCAGCCCTGTTCAATTCCTAGCATCTGCCTAGTCGTTCGGGAACTGTCTGTAACCCCTGTCTGACTTCATACAGTCTTCTAACCTTGTGGGCACCAGGTGTGCATGTGGTGTACACACATACTTTCAGTAAAAACACTTATGCACATAAAATAAAATAAAAATAATTGAAAATGAAAATGTGGCACATATAAACTAGTCAAATCCATCAATGGAAAAGAACTTAAAATTTGAATAGAAGCTTTAAGTCTCTCTAATTAAATATATCAGGCTTAATTTAAAAGTTCATTTTAAACATTTTTAATAATGATAAGTTATTGATCATGTTTCCTCTAGTTTTTTGTTTTGTTTTGTTTGTGTTTTGTTGTTTATTTGGGGGGGGGGTTGGGTTGTTTTTTATTTGTTTAGGTTTTTTGTTTTTTTTTGCCAGATGTCTGATTTTTTAAGACAAGTAAAATGTTAAAGTAGTTGTAGATATGCCATTGCTTTTGGCTTTTATTTTTCTTTTCATTGTCTTCATCTATGGTAAAATGTCTGCTGGGTACCTTTGCAAAGCATAAAAGTATTAACGATGTGTAATATTTCCTCCTCTAGACACAGATGTACATTTGTAACAGGAGATGAGAAGACAGGAAACAATGTTCTTTTTTGCTTTGGTCTCCTGGCCACTATTTTGTCCTCAGATATTTTTTAAAAATTAATGAAAGTTATGAAAACCTTTTTTGAATATTCTCTCATGAACATCTTTCCAAGGTATCTGTTCTTGAAGGAAAGACTGTGTATTTGAGAAAAGAGTGTGATCAGGATTGGTTACATAATTCCCACAATAAAAGGAGAATAAAAATGGAAGGGATGAATGGGCAGTGTACCCAGGACTGGGAAGAAATATATTTTTATGAGAACATTAACTGGGGCTGTGGGACTGTGGTGTCTTCTGCGGGTGTATGGTGCTCCAAGCCTCCTCAACTATTCTCAGCTATTCTGATATCTAGAGGACTAGGTAAAATCTCTCTGCCTTCATAGTCGGCACTTCTCCTAACCGAGACTTTTCTCTATGAAAGCAATATGGAGTCTCAAATGGTGGGATCCTCAATATTGTTTCTTTTCTCTATGTCCGTTTAGATTCATGTAACACCTTAGATTTCATCCATCTAAGTATAAAAAACATATGGTGGGACATCAGTTGTAGATGGAGAAAGGTGAGTGAAGAATTAACTTCTGAAGATACACTATGCCCATCCTGAAAATGTGAAATTATGATTTGTGTTGGTAGAATAGCCTAACTCATTATGTTTCATGAATTCTCCATGTTTTTATTTCTCAGTCTTTAATTTATATGTCCCTATTGGCTTATTTTATTTTTACCAATTATACACTGTAAAATGCTGTATTCATTTGTGGATAGTTTAGGTATGAGGTATCGCACATATTCCTTCATCTAACAATAAAACAACTACCCCAGAGTGTTAAGTAGTCATGTGAAATAAAGCTTCCATAGGATCAAGAAGAGGAATGCTTTTGGAAAGGAAAGTTGCAGATTAGAAGTCAGTAAGCTGGAAACGCCAACCAGAGAAGAGAAATGAATATCTAAAGCACAAAAGTAACTAACAGCTTTGAACTGTTTGACACAACTAGGAAAGCAGAGCATGCTAGGTCCAGCTGGGGAAGGAGAGGGTCTTCAGAGTGCGATGTCTCAGTAGAGACATTTGTTAGGACAATGCCTCTGGATAGTCATGAGCCATCCTGTAAGTGGAGAAGGGGGAGTTAGGTTCTTCTCCACAAGCAAATCTGTAATTACCATGTGCTACGTATTCCAGACAATTGTCCATATGTCATGCTTCACTTATCTGTAAAAAAAAAATTTTAAGTGAAGAAGCAGTTTCCCACAGTGATGTATAAATTTCATTTCAATTCTTGCATATAAGGCTCACATGCTTTAGGCCTTGCATAGCATTCATGTTATCTATTTATTCTAAATGGTTCATAAGTACAATTTCATAGCATATTCTCTCAGAATTTTACTATTTTTGAATTGGGGGTGTTTTTTCTTGAGTTAAACTTGAATGGAATCTCTCCACAAAACACTTTTTCAGGTTTAAAAGATAATACTGACTTTGCTCAGAGCAAGAACACATTTCAATGTATGCTATTGTCTCGTCAGACAAATCAGTAACTTTTGAAAGGCAGTGTCTGGTGCATTGGCAAGTTCAGCAGCCAAAATGAATATATTTAATTCATTATGCAATTTCACATATTTATTATGGCTTATGTGCAGTTTAATAACACTATAATCATGTACTCATCCTCCCAGAGTTTGAAGAGGCATACATTTTGCATCCTGGTAAGATATTTGTTTTCCTGGTAGTTTGTTTTCCTATGACACAAGACATCCTTGCTAGAGGTCAGAAAAGTGATGGATCAAATGGATAGTTAAATCCAGACTCCTATACTTAAGAATTTTGCTGTCCATTATTTGACTGTTATTACTGTCTGCTTCTGAATATTTCTGTTCCTATGAGAATGAACTGATTTGCTCATCCTGGCGATTGAGAATCCGTCTTTCATTCCAGTGTTCTGTTCTTCTATCCTTGGTTCTTACACTGTACTGCTTATTAGTATATTTTGCATGAACTTACACAATTCAACTTCTATCTTAATAAAACATATCTCATTAAGGATATCTTCTGATGTTGATGTTATGGAAGTGAAACTGTTTTCAATGGATCAGTTGATATTCTAAGTAGAACTTATGTAAGGCATCATTAGTCTCTAATTTCAACTCAAACTCCTGGCTTAAGTGAGAACATCTCAGATTATTTTAGGTGACATTTCTGTTGCTCATTATAATTTTTTTATGTAGATAGCCATTTTACTCTCAATGTCATTTCAGATAATAATACCTCTCTTACTTACCATCCAAAATACTCAGTCTTGGCTGTGGGTATCTGCATCTGTCTCAGTCAGCTGTTGGATAGAGCCCCACAGAGGTCAGCTATGCTAGGCTCCTGTCTGCAAGCACAACATAGCATCAATAATAGTGCCAAGAATTGGTGCCTGCCCATGGTATGGGTCTCAAGTTGGACCAGTCTGCCATTCCTTCAGTCTCTACTATATCTTTGCCCCTGCCATTTCTTTTACATAGGACTAATTTGGGGTCAAAGGTTTTAGAGATAGGTTGGTGTTCCCATCCCTCCACTGGGGCTCTTGTCTGACTACTGAAGGTGGTTTTTTCAGGTTCCATATCCTCACACTTGGGCATTTCAGCTAAGGTCACCTGCATTGACTCCAGGGAGCCTCCCTCATCCCAGGTTCTGACACTGCCTTAGAGATTCCTCACATCCCCACTCCTGGCAGCTGCATATTTCCATTCATTATCATGGCTCTCTGGGCCTCTCTCCTGTCTCTCCCCATACCTGATCCTGCCCCCATCCCTTTCACCTTCCCCTCTCCCATCCAGGTCCCTTCATCCCATGACTATGTTGTCCCCTCTTCTAAGCAAGAATCAAGTATCCTCACATGGGCCTTTCTTCTTGTTTATCTTCTTTGGACCTGTGCGGGTTGTACCGTGGCATTTTCTACTTTATAGCTAATAACCATTTATTTGCAGTGAGCACATACCATGCATACCCTTTTGAATCTGGGTTACCTTGCTCAGGATTATATTTTTCAGTTCCATCTATTCACTTGAAAAATTTATGATGTTCTTGTTTTTAATGGCTGAATAATATTTCATTGTGTAAATGTACCATATTTTCTGTATCCATTCTTTGGTTGAGGAACATCTGGGTTGATTACAGTTTCTTGGAATTATGAATAAAGCTGCTATGAACATACTGGAGAATGTGGCCTTGTAGTATTGTGGATATTTTATATTATTTGTGGCTATTATGAAGGGTGTTGTTTTCTTAATACCTATTTCAATCTGTTTATTACTTGCACAGCGGAGGATCACTGATTTCTTTGAGTTAATTTTATATCCTAACACCTTGCTAAAGTTATTTATCAGCTGTAGGAGTTCTCTGGTAGAATTTTTGGGTTCATTTATGTATACTAGCATATCATCCATGAATAGTAATACCTTGACTTACTCTTTCCAATTTGTATACCCTTCATCTCCTTTTGTTGTCTTATTGCTGTAGCTAGAACTCCAAGTCCTATATTGAATGAATAGATAGAAAGAGAATGGACAGCCTACATTGGCCAGGAACCCCTATGGAAGAGTTGGGGGAAGTTTTGAAGACCTTGAAGGAGATGGCAAACCCACAGGAAACCAACAGTATTTGAGAGCTCCCAGAGACTGAGGCATCAACCAAAGAGAATATATGAACTGGTCCAAGGACCCAGGCACATATGTACCAGAGAACTGCCTTATCTGGACTTGGTGAGAGAGATGTGCCTAATCTTGCAGAGACTTGATGCACCAGCATGAGAGGATTGGAGTAGACTGCTCTCTCAGAGGTAAAGGGGAAGGGATGGGGAGAAGAACTCTGATGGAGGGAAAGGGAGGGGTGACAGCATCTGGGATGGAGGGGGGGCAAAAAATACTTAGTCTTCTATTATCTTTTATTGTTTCATATTCCAGTGATATTTAGCTCTAACTTGCTTTTGGTTTGTTTGTTTATCTTTAGTTTGGTTCATATTGTTTTTTAACTTTTAAATAAAACAAAATCTATTTCAACTAAAATGTAAGTTTTATCTAATTTTTATTATGATTTAACCATGTAATTTGGCTAGCCTATATTTTTGTGATCTATTTATTTTCTTCTCTACTAACAGTTTCTACATTCCTTCCCTAACATATATTTTATTTTTCCTTCTTGCTCCAACATGCATTATTCATTTCTTCTATTCCTGAAGTTGAACTTAGAATTACTAGTTTTCCTGGAAAACACTCTTTTTTTTTTTCTGGCCTTGGTTCACTTTTAAACTCATTTCTCAGACCCTCACAGTGTTTTGTTCATGTGCCCTATTCATTTCCCTGACAACTCCCCATTAACACAGCTCATAACCAATAAAGATATGAATGTCATCTGTGCTCCAGAGACTATGCTGAATACCAGACATGCCTCAGTAAAAATTAAAGAAACATCTCTCCTTTCCGAAAGAAGTGAGATATATGGAAACATGAAATCATTAGAAAATATGATCAATGATCAATTCTATATAAGGAATACTGAAGTGAAGTATGGGAGAAGACAAATGGAAATTGTATTGGAGAGTCAAAATGCTTACTGCACATGAAAATGTAGGCATGTAAAACATGACGTAAGGAAAATCACCTATGCAAACTGTCAGTGATATAAGGTCACTTGGAACAGATGTGTAACTGAAACCAGCCTTCTGTGTAAAATGTACTGTACGTCTGAGGCTTATACTTTGTGCTAGAAAACAGGTTTGGGTCTCTCCATTTTCTTGCTTACTGATGTTCCTGAACTTAAAACAATCTCAGTAATCTTCTGGGGGAGATAATAAGTCTAAGAAACTTCTAGGAAAAACACTTAACTGATCAGTCTTCCTCAATATCCAGAACAAATTGTAAGTACCTCAATAAATTGACCTACTTGGAATAATTCCTGTGGTAATGCAATTACCCTTGTGAGAAGCACTAGAACCAAATATTTTAAGACATGGGAAGGACTTGGAAGCATATTTTCCCTGGCATATCTTCTTTCTACTGTGTATGAGCTTTTAAAGCATTTTAACTTTTTAATTCAATGTGATCCCCATTGCAAGTTCTAATCCTGTTTCAAGACCGTATTTTTTCTATTATATTATGTTTTTACAGAATATATGTTTTCAAATAGTTTAGTGTAACATCTAAAAAGCCTTGACTATCTGTCACTAGACAGGTGGGTAAAAGGAATCCAAGCAGAGGTACACCAAAGGGGAAAGATGACAACTAAGGACAGGATAGAATTTCTACTGAATGGGAGCATGCACAAGTATGAGACTTTGGTGCAGGAGCCAAGAAGAAGGCATGAACTAGAAGAACTCTTTCTAGGATCATCTGTTAGTCCAGGTCACTGAAGCAGATGTGATATGGCAAGAGGAATAGAGACTCCTACTTGGCATACCGTTCTTTCTCCCAAATAACAGTGATCCCTGAAGTATAGTTAAATGGTTATCAAAGACCAAAGAAAAAGTTCTAAAAGGCTAGAAGTAGGCACAAACTCATGAATGAAAGACATGGTAAGTTTGATAAGTTAAAACGTTAACCAGAGAACAAGGAAGCACTCAGCAGCAGAGAAAGCCACCGGCAATTGTTCCTAATAATCACATAGAATTATTTCTAATAATACATTTTGCTATCTAAGCTTTTCTGCTTGCCCTGTATTCATATTTGATTGTTTTAGAGAAATGTACTCATTTTTCTGTGTGCATACATAGCAATAAGTATATGCATGCTTATGGACAATCTGGCTTCTTTTACTTGCCACATACCTTAAATCTATATGTTATAAAAAAGGAGATAATAGCAGTGCTGGGCCAGATTTCTGATGCTTACATATTCCTATGGAAGCAGACAGAAAAACTTAAAAACAAGCCAAAAACCTAAAGATAACATGTAACATAGCCAGGAGACAAGGTATTTCCATAAAGTAAAAACCAGATGTGTTGGGTTCAATCCATCTGCAATCCAAGGCCACAGACTTGCAGCAGCTGTGCCACAGGGAAGGAAGGAAGGCAGGCCCACTCAAGAAGAGAAGGACCATAAAGTAGCCAACAGGCCTGCATCTGGGAGGGTGAGGCACCCACATGGGACAGCAGTTGAACCACTGGGGAGAGGCTCACTCACTGCAGCAGCAAGTGGGTGCAAGAGCCAACAGCAGATTGAAAGTGTCTCTGAAAAACTGGCCCACTAGGGTGCTCCTGTAAAACAGAACTGTACGCTGAAGAAAATGACTTCCAAGTGGAGAAATATACAAGATGGTTGAGGCAGTGGAAAGGAGGACCCAATCAAACCAGGGGAGCCAGAAAGCCTTACACACTTAAACAATAACCATCTTCTTTACAGAGGAGCTGGTTGTTACTGGCTTATCTCCTGTGTCACTAACAACCGAGGACTATGCTAGAAATGTACTTTCTAGGCTGAGAACTGTTGTCAACCCTTAGTTCACGAAAGCACATGCTTCCAAGCAGGGCCATCTGTAACAGCCATCACCTTGGTGATGGTAGCAAGTTAATTTGCCCTAGTACAGTCTCTTTCAAAGGCAGTAATTTAAATGTCTGCTTCACTGACATAATTTTGATCTGAGTAGTCCACTTTTAAGGCTTGAAGCTTTGCTTCTAACCAAGGGTCAGTTGTATCTGAGGTCCTGAGCCACCAGAAAATACCAGGTGGCCTTAGATGGAAAAAAAAAAAACTTGACATCTGGGTTACTACTTTCCCATTCTTTGTTCTCCGTTCTCTTATATCTGTTAGAAGAGCCCAGGCTTATTTTTCTAAGCTTATTATTATTCTATCTAGCATTTTAGGTATTCTTTGCCAGGAGACATTTCTCTGAATATTTACTCTGCCACATTGCTTAGCATGCAAATTGTGTTTATTTGCCATTATGTATCCAGGAACATGGCTTTAAATAGATTCTCCTAAATCAACATCGCAGTCAAGATCTCTCTGAACTCCAGACTCATCTAATTACTCTCAAACCTGCTGCACACAGCCTTAGAATCTCAGTAAACGGCAACTCTGAACCACTATTGCTTAGGCCAAAACCTCGTTATCATTCTAACCTCTGCTCTGTCTCCTATCCTGTCATCTCATGCCTTGCATCGGAAGCCCAGCCAGCTATGCCTTCTGCACATGTCTGAAGCTACATCTTTCATCATCCCTTGAACTATTGGCACCATGATCTGCATAGAACCAACAGTCATGTGAACGGCTGCAATGAGCAATGCCTTGTTCTGTTATTCCTACATGAAACTTTTCTCATAACAGCCAGAGTGACAGCTCAGATACTTAGGTTATGTTACTGTATGCTTAAGAAATGTAGTACGCAGTTAGCATCTAGAGAAGCGCTGTGGCATTCTCATGAATATGCAGTTTTATATTTTGTTCTGTTTCCCTCTGCACTACTTCACCTGTGCCCCCCTCCCTCTTTCCTTCTTCTTCTTCACTTCATCTTAGCCAAAAGGCCGAGAAGCGATTCCTTCTTCTTAAAGAGCCTCTTCATTCTGCTTTCTGGATGTGACATGTGTCTTTCCACAGATCAGCAGGACTCATTTGGCTGATGTGAATGAATAACCTGGTATTTGCTCCATCTCTCATTGCTCCATGTGTAGCCCTCTTGAAGCTGCCTAATTGGTCAAAGGTGATATTCCTTGACAATGGAACATTCTTCAGTTGGGTGCACACAAGTAGCCGCGTGTGCTTACTAGAACTACAAAATAAGCTCATACCACACCTGTTCTCAGAGTAGCTTGGTGAATTATGTCTTATTTCTGGTTCTTTAGACCATAATGTAAGCTTTGTGACATTCCAGAACTAGTATTTGATTCTCTGATATTTCTACAGATTGTGGAAAAACATCTGACTGACCACAGGTGAAGTGTAAAGAATAGGTGAATGACTGAAGGACTTCTTTAAAAAAGCATGGTGACAAATAGATACGTTCCTGCTGCTTGCTAAATGAAATAACAAAATGTAAAGTCTTCTCCTGAGTATATTAATTCATAAAATAACAAAATAATTTTACAATTGGAACTCACACTGTGAATTCAAAATTTTCAAACAATTACTTTTAAATTTGAATCGATAGCTTTCCTTTTTTAAAAATTTTTTATTTTTATTTTTTTACATTTTATTTTTTATTAGATATTTTCTTCATTTACATTTGAAATGTTATCCAGAAAGTCCACTATACCCTCTCCCTGCTCTGCTCCCCAACCCACCCACTCCTGCTTCCTGGCCCTGGACTTCACCTGTCCTGGGGCAGAGGCTCTTGGCCTTGTGAAGATAGCTTTCCTCTTAAACCAGTGGTTCTCACTACTCCATTGCTGGTGGAATTGCAAGCTTGTACAACCACTCTGGTGGTTCCTCAGTCAATTGGACATAGTACTACCGGAGGACCCAGTAATACCTCTTCTGGGCATATACCCAGAAGACCTTCCAACTGGTAATAAGGACACATGCTCCACTATGTTCATAGCAGCCTTATTTATAATAGCCAGAAGCTGGAAAGAACCCAGATGTCCCTCAATAGAGGAATGAATACAGAAACTGTGGTACATTTACACAATGGAGTACTACTCAGCTATTCAAAACAATGATTTATGAAATTCTTGGGCAAATGGATGTATCTGGAGGATATCATCCTTAGTGAGGTAACCCAATCACAAGAGAAGTCACTAGATATGCACTCACTGATAAGCAGATATTAGCCCCCAAAAAGCGGATATTAGCCCAAAAAAAGCGGATATTAGCCCAGAAATTTAGAATACCCAAGATATATTTTGCAAAACACAGGAAAACCAAGAAGGATGAACATCATGTGGATGTTTCATTCCTCCTTATAATAAGGAACAAAATACCCATGAAAGGATATAGGTACAGAGACAAAATTTAGAGCTAAGATGAAAGGATGGACTATCCAGAGTCTACCCCATCCGGGAATCCATCCCATCATCAGCCACCAAACCCACATACTAATGCACATGCCAGGAAGATTCTGCTGAAGGGACTCTGATATAGCGGCCTCTTGTGAGGCTATGCCAGTGCCTGGCAAACACAGAAGTGGATGCTCACAGTCAGCTATTGGATCGAACACAGGGCCCCCAATGGAGGAGCTAGAGAAAGTACTCAAGGAGTTGTAGGGGGCTGCAACCCTGTAGGTGCAACAACAATATGAACTAACCAGTACCCCCTGAGCTNGNGTCTCTAGCTGCATATGTAGCAGAAGATGGCCTAATCGGCCATCATTGGGAAGAGAGGCCCCTTGGTCTTGTAAACTTTATATGCCCCAGCACAGGGGAAGGCCAGGGCCAAGTAGTGGGAGTGGGTGGGTAGGGGAGCAGGGCCGGGGGGTAGGGTATAGGTAACTTTTGGGATACCATTTGAAATGTAAATAAAGAAAATAATAATAAATAAAATTTAAAAAACAGTGGTTCTCAACCTTTCTTTTTTTATTGGATATTTTATATATTTATATTTACATTTCAAACATTATCCCCTTTCCCTGTTTCCCCTCTGGAACCCCCCTATCCCATCATCCTTCCCCTTCTTCTATGGAGGTGCTTCCCCTCCCATCCACTGACTCCCCACTCACTGCCCTGGCATTCCCCTACACTGGGGAACTGAGCCTTCCCAGAACCAAGGGCCTCTCCTATTGATGCCAGACAATGTCATCATCCTCTGCTACACATGTGGCGGGAGCCATGGGTCCCTCCATGTGTACTCTTTGGTAGGTGGCTTAGTCCCTGGGTGATTCTCAACCTTTCTGATGCTGAGATTCTTTAACACCTCATGTTGTGGCGGCATCCCAAATTAAATTTTTTCTATTACTACTTCATAACTGTAATTTTGCTATTCTTATGAATCACAAAGTAAATATCTGATTTGCAGGATATATGATATGTCACCCAAAGGTTCTTCAACCCCCAGAGGGATTGTGACCCATGGTTGAGACTGTACAAGACCATTCTTTATGCTACATTAGATTTCTTGGGTTACATATCTGATTAATAGATTGAAGCATATACATCACTCCTCCATGAACCATTTGTGACATGGGAGATCACTACAGTAAGGTTTTCGGGATGTGCCCCTTATCTGTGTGAGCTTCACCACCACACCTCCCTTTTGCTCATCTCAATTTTTTCACTTGTAAGCATCAAAATTAACGGAGCTAATATGAAGTTTTCACCTTAATGGTTAGTTCTGTTCTAAAATTGTAACATTAGGTTATTCTGGCTTTTATCATTTTTAACTTTAATTATCTGCTTGGAACTTCCAGGGATCTCAGCCAATTTTTGGAATATGTTGTTCTTATATACAATAGCTGCTTGTAGACTTAATCAGGGTTAGTAATTTTTTTCTTAATCTATTGATGTTTGAAATTGAAAATATCTAAATATCATACTTTTGCCAACTAATTTGGAAAAACTGTTGCACTAGCTTTTAATGGTAGATATTTTAGTTAAGATTTTACTGCTGTGAATGGACACCATGACCAAGGCAAGTCTTATAAATGACAACATTTAATTGGGGCTGGTTTACAGATTCAGAGGTTCAGTCCATTATGATCAAGGCAGGAGCATGGCAGCATCAAGGCATGAAGGTTATAAGAGGATCTAAGAGTTCTACATCTTCATTTGAAGGGTGCTAACAGAATACTGGCTTCCCAGCAGCTAGAATGAGGGTCTTACAGCCCACACCCACAGTAACACACCTATGGCAACAAGGCCGCACCTCCATATAGTGCCACTTCCTGGGCCATACATATTCAAAACATGACAGCAGATATGAAATATCCTTGATTAAGGGTAGGTCTAGTCAGAAGATAGGAAGCACTAATTGGAATCTGGGATAAACAAACAAACAAAATCCACGAACACACAAAGTTTCAAAACAAGGCTATGAAGCTGGGAAGGTGATGTTAGTGGCACTCTTGTGGGGATTTGAACTGGACCTGACCTGGAAGGTCAGACACAGAGGACTACCTCTCATAACATCAGAAAATGCTAAGTAAGCTGCCAAGAGAGAAATCAATAGTCACATCTGGATGTAAGTCTTGTGAGCCATGACAATTACCAGCCCAGCAGGATATTCTGAAGGGTACAATACCTTTATTTATCTTGGGAGAAACCAATAGATGTAAAACTGAACTGAAAGTGTACTCAGCAAGAATTCATACCTAGTAGAGTAAAACTGACCAGCTACCCACTGCCAGAGAGATCATACAGGCTGGAGGAGAACCTACTATTTGCATTGTCCTCAACCAGTAAAATTTCCCATTTGATTCCAAATACATAATCCTTATATTCACAGATAAGTGTAGTTCTTACTCCTTAAAAAGAATTAACTGTAATTAGTGTAACTGATGGATGGAAGCTATCTCAGAGGTCTAGACAAAATGCAGAGAGTAAGTGACCATGAGGGTGTCCAACCCCAACTGGTACGTCTAAAATGCAAATCCTACGCCTAAACTTGGGGAAAATGGCACAAGAGTGAATAGACATAGTGTAAGAAGAGAGAACCGGAATGTCAAATACTTCTAGACAGTTTTTTTCTAGAAAAGATGGAGAAGCTGCACTCATGAAATCTCAACAACATGATTGCCTAAACAAGACCAGCATAATGACAAGAATGAACATGCCAATGTGAGTAAAGCGAATTTCACAAGGTCCCACGCGTGACACAGCATGTGCACAATGGGTGACTGTTGAGAGAGTGACTGTCCATTTTCTCCAGGGATAAGCTCCCTGAGGGGTGTGTGTGGTATGTGGTGTGTGTGTGTGTGTGTGTGTGTGTGTGTGTGTGTGTGTGTAGAAAGAGAATGGTGGAAATTATGTAAGTATAATACTCATGTGCAAAATTCGGAAAAAAAATACAAAAATATATTCAATAAAAGATTTGAGAGAAACATTCAAAATTGGAGCATTCCTCAGTTCAAAGAAAACTGAACAACTAGCGAGCTAACATGACTATCAAACTATCTTTGTTACCATGGTATGAGAAGGTTTTAAAATGGTGTTGTGAAGGGACTATTTGGAGGAATACACGTGAGATATTGTTATAATATTTTTGTCTAACCTAGTAAAACGTGCATATAGGTTGTGATTTTGTATATTATGTAGGTTATGTAAAACATGAAATTAATTTTCTGTATACTCAGAGCAAGTCAGATTATGTTTATTTTTTGTAGACATAAATTTTTCACAACCTACTTTAGTAAGGGTCCAACCTTCCCTCTAGCCTACCATCCATCAGGTTTAGTGGAAAAGAAAGTTTGTTAGGATATGGGGGAAGTGGACCTGTTTAGACATGGTTATGGGGGGCAATTCCAGCCTTCGTTGTTCTCAGTCCAGTCCACTAGCAAAGACCAAACATGAATCAGCAGCTGCAGTCCAGTCCATTTAGCAGATACCACACGTCAATTACTTAGATCAGTAACATTCAGAAGAAACTGTGAGACTCATCAATTGGCCCTAGTCCTCAGAAGCAGCAAGAAGCCACAGTAACTCCATAAGAAGTTCTTTGGGGAGTTTCTCTCGATGAAATCATCACATGTGAAGCTCAGCAACGCAATGTAAGGTGTACCAACACATGGGTGTTGTCAGCAAGGACTAGGGAGGTAGAGCAAAGCAAATACTCAAGCTCCCACTGTCTTTGGGGTCACATTTACATTCTTTCTAAACATCATGGATCCTTTCACATTTCTGCTACAGCAAAACATACTTTCACCTGTGTTTGCTTTAGCTAAACATCATTCCACCTGTGTGCCCCAGCAAAACATCATTTGACATAACTGGCTTTCCAAAGACTCCAGAAATCTCCACTTCAATATTTTATGCATTTAGTAAGGTTTTCAAAAGAATGAATCTCTTGGCTTTTTATCAAAAATGCACTATGTAGCCAAAGCCACCTTAAAAGAGTCAAGATTCTTGAATGTTCTTTCCCCAGGTAGAAAAACACTATATTATTATTATATTATTTTATTATATTAAAATGGCTTGAGTTAACTTAAACATGTTTTGCTTTTTACCAGTTAGTATTTTCAGAAACTCAGTATTAGCTGGGTATGGTGGTGAACACCTTTAATCACAGCACTCAGGAGTCAGAGGCAGGCAGATTTCTGAGTTCGAGGCCAGCCTGATCTACAAAGTGAGTTCCAGGACAGCCAGAGCTATATAGAGAAACCCTGTCTCGAAAAACCAAAAAAAAGAGAGAGAGAGAGAGAAAAAAAGAGAGAGAGAGAGAGAAAGAGAGAGAGAGAGAGAGAGAGAGAGAGAGAGAGAGAGAGAGAAGCAGAAACTCAGTATTATTCTTAAAATAAATAAATGAATAGTAGTATTGTCTTTTTGTTTTCAGTATACCTCAATTAACTTTTAAAAATTCACACTATTGCAGTTAATTCTTTCTGTATTTTGGGGGAGCCAGATTACTTTTAGTTTACTTCTTGAGTTGCATTTTGTATTACAAATTGCATACTATGAAAAAATACTAAAATACAAAGTGTGTATTGTCTTTACTGTTGCTTTTCACTGTCTGGGTTTAGCGACAATAGTGTTTGCACATACAAAATTTAGAATACTATAGAGCAGCTTGCATGACACTCTCAATATTAATTGGAGTTGAGAGACTTTGAAATGAGCATTATGCAGTAATATGTTGCATAACTGACCCTCTTCTCACTTCTGCTGCTAAGACTCAACAAAGTGTCACATCCCTTTTAGCCAACTTTTCCTCACGCCATTGAGTATTGTGCACTGGACAGCAGATCTCATCCCCTTTCCTCTGAGCCTGTTAGCTTACAAACTATAATCCAGTGTTCAAGACTGCTTTTTGCCTATGGGCTGAGATTTCTCATCATCAATGTTACAATGATATTTAAAATTATTTTGACACAGCAGGAAAACTTGAGCTGTAGAGTACAGAGAGAAGCACAATATTTAAGCTGTTCAGATGAGGAAATATAGCTGTGTCTGTGCATGGCCACTAGAAGAACCTCTGTTAATCAGCAGCATTTTCTTGTCCTAATATCTAAATTCTTTCTACATAAGATCTAGATAACTCTATGTTTACACTCTCCTATTCAAGGCACATGGGTATATTTCTATGCTGTCTGAATTTCAGTGAACAAAATTAATAACCACAACTTCCTGTTATCTAAACAAATTTATCTTTGATCTTTAGTCCACTTAAACATACACGCACATACACACACAGACACACACACACACACACACACACACACATAAACACACGTAAGTGCTGTTCTAGAACCCATTCTGTAGACCTAGAAGGCTTCAAACTTAAACACATCTGCCTGCCTCTGCCTCCTGAATGCTAGGATTAAAATCATGTGCCACCATTGCCTTGGCAAACTAATGCTTCCTTTTAATCTTCTTTGGTGTTGAAATTTCTTTCATTCTAACAATAAATTATATTGAAATCAAATGTTTTTAAAATACTAAGTCATGAATTTTACATACTAAAAAGACTAATTTTGTCTACTGTGGTAAATTAGTGACTATATTTTGGGATCTAAACCTTCCTATAGAAAATCTCTTACCTGGAAATATATATTTATCTACAAAGCAATGGCTTGTATATAATGCTCCATTAAAGACCTTTCCTCCCATCTTTGTGTGTATCTATGTGTACATCTACAAGAAGGGGTGTGTATGTGTGTGTGTGTGTGTGTGTGTGTGTGTGTGTTTGTGTGCACAAATGTGTCCTGAATAGGACGCAGGCAAGATAATGCTATTTTAAGAAATATTTAAAAGACAATGGAAACTACACAGGGAGATTAGAAGAACCTAGTCTGTGGCCTTGCTGCTCTGAATGTGCTCAATCTTGTTTGATCTCAGAAGCTAAGCAGAATCAGGTCTGCTTAGCACTTGGAGGGGAGAAATATCTTGCTCTTCGTGCCGTTTATAACTTGGATACACATAAGAATTCATTACAAAGGATGATTTGGAGTATAAATGAAGTTAGCTTAGTTTATTAGAAAACTACCATTTGAGAAAACTTGAGCTAAGCATGTTGTAGAGGTGACATCTGAACGAGGGAATGAGAGCACTCTACTGTAGCCGAGGTGTACACTTCTGGTGAGGAGTGCCCTACTCTGTCTTGGAATGAGCTTAGCAGACTTGCTCATGTCCATACCTGTTACAACCAAGCCTATTTGGCATTTTGCAAAGCTGGAACTTTGTGTCAGACCTGTTGGTCAGAATTTTATTTCTTGAAAATAGCTCTGCCTCCCACAAACCACTCCCTTCCCTTGCACAAGTGGCTCAGCATCTCTCAATTGCCAGAAAACTTCTGTGGTACTCTCACCCTGGGAATCCCACGACACTACTATATGCATTTTATTGGATATTTTATGAAAGCAGAAAAAAATTTTCCCAGAGAACCATCTCTTTATCAACTTTTGACACCTAAGAAAACAAGAAAATGAGACTGTTTGTTGAGAGAGTTGAAGTCGAGAATTATTTCATCTCCACTCACAGATGGGAAGCTGAGTCATTGAAAGAACTGTTTTGAAATCCCTTTGCTGTATGTGGTAGAAATAGACCTCAATGGTCTTCTGTGCCATCCCAGCTACATCTCAACCAATCCCTCCTTCTGGCACTGGCCTCCAGCAACAGTGAACTGCTGGTTATCACAACATGACTTTATCTCTGCAGTCAGTTTTGGCAGAAATGTCCACTCCCCACAGCTTCAGTTCAGTTCTTCTCATGGGAAATTCCTGCTGGTAACATAATCGATGATTGGAAGGGACTCTTTCTCCTATGGGAGGGGACCCTTTCTAGTCAGCTCTGGGCCTGTTTATAGTGACTTCCACCACTACTGTACAAAGACGGGCACTCTCTGTGAACAGCTTCCTCTCCCCGAGCACGGTCTGAAAATCCCCATCTTGTTACTACCATTTACTCTTTTACATACTTAATTATTTCCAGGGCTCTACTGCTGATATCCACGTGTTAGATTTCTTGTTTCTGAATCTGATTTTCACATTGAGCCATCCAGCTAATCTGACCTTTTTTCCCCAAGATTTTATATTTCTCATTTCGTTTTCCTATTCCCTAACCAATTCTACACCTGACTAGCTCTAATTATGGACATGAAAATTATATTAATTCCCAAATATTAAATTATATCACTTCTTAATCCATAGAAATTCATGATTTATCAATGAAAGGCAGATTTTGGAGCTACATTAAATCTAATCTATGTGCTTTTCTTGGGGCAGGTGCACGTGTGCCTCATATTTACAGTAATTCCTTACAGTTGAGTGTCTAAACCTAAATTAAAAAAATAAACATCTTGTAGTCAACAAACTATGTAGCTATTTGAATTTCTAATCTTTCAATAATGTGTTTAAAAATAAAACAAACACAGCATTTAGCTTGGAAAATAGAAGGAAATAAGAGGATTTATCATTTTGCCAAGTTCAATAAACTCACTTTTGATATGCCTAAGGCACCTTAATCATTCATCAGTAAACAGAGAACAAGTTTCTGCAAATGAGACAAAGTCCACCTCCTGCCTCTCTGCCACCCATTCCCCCACAAACCAGCAGCAATTGTGCCATTTGCCTGTGAGGGCTCTAGATTTTGCAGCCTTCAGATGGATTCATATTTTATAAATATATTAGAATATTTAACTACATATATGTCAACTTGATTGCTCCTATGTTTTAAGCATTCAACTATAAGGATGAAAACAAGTACTTATTAGCTAGCAAAAGAGTGAAATATACACTATCCAGGAAGTACCATGTTTATGTTGTATAAACACCATGCCAAGAACTATAGATAGGCAAGTATAAGCATTATAGAAATTCAGAGAGGCCACACTTAATTCTGTTCTACTATTGGGAATGGAGATTTCCAGAAAGCTACTTATGACAGTACCAACAGTCCAAGCTGAATCACAACTCACCAGAAGCAAAGTGGGTAGGAGTAATTTCAGACACACATCATAGCCAAACAAAGGCACACGGAGAAAGCATTGGGAATAGGAAGAAGTTGGTAGGAGTGGAATGTAGGCACTTATAGGAATGTGGGTAGAACTGTTAGGCTGGTAGGGAAGAACTGAGGAGGGTTGGTTACCAGGCTCTAGAGCGGTTGAGTCTGCAAATCATCAAGAGATGGAATCAATGCCCTTGTGGGCCTAGGTTACCTCATTCAGAATGGTATTTTCTAGTCCCATTCATTTGCCTGCAAAATTCATGATGTACTTGTTTTTCATAGGACATGCATGGTATGCACTCACTGATAAGTGGGTATTAGCTGTAAAGTACAGAACACCCATTGTTGTGCTCATAAAAAGAGAAAGAGCTATTAAGATATGTTCTTGTGGGGTGTGGGGGGCAGGGGTGCCTTAGTGAGCCCATACCGAGGCATCCCTTCCCCTTGAGGGACCAGACACACACTGGTATACTGGTATAGTATAGAATAGAGTTTATTTAGAGCATGGGGAGGGGAGTTAAGAGGGTAGTAGAGGCAGAGAAAGGCAGAGAGGAGAGAGGAGAGAAGTAGAAGCTGAACATGACCATGTGGAGAGAGGAGGGAAGGGAATGGGGAGAGAGGGAGCACAAGGGGGAAAGAAGCAAGAGAGAGACAAGAGTGTAAGGGAGAGAGGAAGGGCCAAGCAGCCCCTTTTATAGGGCCAGGCCTACCTGGCTGCTGCCAGGTATCTGTTGGGGTGGAGTCCAGACAGAATACCAACACCCATGATATATCCCGTAGACCCAAAAAGTTAAACAAGAAGGGCCCTAGCAAGAATCCTTGAAAAATACTTAGAAAGGGTAGTCATAGGAGGCAGGGGAAGGAAGGGAAGTTTGTGGGAGAGGGAACGGGGAGGAGAATAAGTGGACAGTTGTGTGGGAGAGGAAGTCTTTAAGAAGTCTGAGAGACCTGAGATGCGGAAGGCTCCCAGGAGTCCATGTGAGTAGGGGCATAGAAACTGGAGAGGTCACCTCCTTTAGTCATGTGGAACCCCAGTGGAGGGATAAAGACACAAACCCACCTACAAAAAGTCTGACCCAAAATTTGTTCTGTCTAAAAGAAATGCAGTGACAAAGATGGGGCAGAGACTTAAAGAATGGTCAACCAATAACCAGCCCAACCAGAAATTCATCCCATGAGCAAGCACCAGTCCCTAACATTATTAATCAGGGATTAATGCTTGCAGACAGGAGCCTAGCATAATTGTCCTCTGAGGGGCTCAATCAAGCAACTGACTGAAACACAGCCACCCACACCCAAACATTGAATGGGATAGGTGACTCTTATAGAAGAGTTGGGGAAGGATTGAAAGCCCTGAAGGGGATGGGAATCCCACAGGAGGACCAACAAATTCAACTAACCAGGACCTCTAGGAGCTCTGAGACTGACCCACCACCCAAAAACCACAAAGGGATGGGAATTAGGCCCTCAACAGATATATAGCAGACATG
Source organism: Mus pahari (assembly GCF_900095145.1). Classification (NCBI taxonomy): domain Eukaryota; kingdom Metazoa; phylum Chordata; class Mammalia; order Rodentia; family Muridae; genus Mus; species Mus pahari. Next base: position 53,708,291 of record NC_034593.1, read on the forward strand.
TAGCTCAGTCTCTGTGTGGACCCCTGAACAACTGAAGCAGAAGATCTTCCTAAAGGTGTAGCCTGACTCTGATATCCACTCCCAACAAGGGCTGCCTTGTCTGGCCTCAATGGGAGAGGATGTGTCTAATCTAGCAGAAACTTGATGCACCAGGGTCAAGGGATACCTGGAGGTATCACACCCTCTAAGAGGAGAAGGGGATGGGAGAGGGTTTCTGTGAAAAGGGGACTGGGAAGGGGCAGCATTTGGAAGGTAAATAATTAAATAAATATAAATAATAAAAGAGATGGAATCAAGACTTGTATTTTTAGATACTGCTACAATAAACCTCAGTTAATAAAAATGACATTTGTCAATAATTTATCCTTACATCATCATGTTGCTTCATCCAGTTTGTAATAGTAAGGCCTGGAAACTTATAGACCCATCTGTGTTAGTTCTCTTTGTCCACGTTGCTCATAGAAAAGAACCAAGGGTCGTTTATTGCTATGGCTCTAGTCAGATACAACCTATTTCCAACAACGTTATGTGACTACATCCGCTAAAGAGTTTCTCTTGAAAAGTGGTTATTGTATTTGTGTCGAAGAAGAATAACTTTCTTAACTCAAGTTTTTTTGAAATCTCACTTTTATAAAAGTGAGGGGGAAAAACCAAAAAGTGCAGGTAACTTAAATAATGGACAAATTCTCAGTCTTTTGACACTTTGAGTGAATCAATTTTGCAATGGTTCTTCTAAGGTTCTCAGTTCTTTGAATCATCCAGTAGAAGTGGGGGATTTAAAAAGGACAGAGCCCCAATTGTTCAGTAATTCCTCTTTTAAAAAAAATGAATTTATCTGTGTCATTAATTGCTAAGTTTCTCAAACAGGTCCTGCACACTCATTCTGTAGTGCAGACCAACCTTTGAACTTGTCATCCTCCAGCATCTACCTCTTGATTAGCAGAGATTACAAGGATTACCACCAAAGCCTGGCCATTTCTTCCTCATTCATGAATAGAGCAAGGAAGTATAATTTTGATTTTACCCATGTGCCATTTGCTGCTAACACCAGAAGAAAAAAAAAAAAAAGTCATGTCTGCATTGGTCACAGGCATTATGTCTACGCCTTGTCAACAGCTATTCCAAAACCAATCTGTCATTTTGCCTTTGTGAGAATTAAAACAACTTCTTAATTCTATTTCAGCTCTGGGTTTATTTCACTGTCACTAATAGATAAATGATTCTGACACTGCAATTGTTTTCATCTTATCCCAGTTGGATAAGGATGACACTACATGCTAATTCTAACACAATGAACATTTAAATGAGCAGGAAATTACAGGATGCCAGCACTTTGTAAAGACTTCATTCCTACTAAGCTTTAAAAAACACCCCAAAGCATTGCTCTTTCATTTTCTTACAGATTCATCAATACAAAGCAGTTTTATTGGTTTTGTCCACCAGACATGGTACATATTGATTTATCCTAGTTGGTTTGGAAAGTTTAAAACTCTCCTGTAATTATTTTTGTTGCTTTAAAACAGGACATGCTTGTTTATAGCATATCATGGTAATAGTAAATGGTGCTTTATTTGGTGGTTATATTATAGAGGAAATAATGTGACCTCCATACACTAAAAATAGTCTGCTTTAACAGAGTTCCTTGTAATTTCCTGACAGGAAGATACTGCAACCACAGAATGTTGGACCTGTCAGGCAGAAAAGTACAGAAGTCAGTGTGTCTACTTAGCAGAAGCCCACCAAGTGTGTTCTCCAGTGTTGGGTATTTTACATATTTAATTTCATTTCATTTGGGGCAAACTATAAGACTGACAGCATCCCCGATTTGTAGTCAAGAATATGAAGCTTAAAGAGGATGAGAAACGTTCTTAATCGAGTAGGCAGTATGCCTGCTACTAAGGAATACTTAATCTTCAAAGAACTTGTGTTAAAATACATACATGCATACATCCACACATATGTACACATACATATGCATGCATATATATGTATGTGTGTGTGTATATATATATATACATATATATATATGAACACATATATATATGCATAGATCCTGATTTAAGGCCTGACTTCCCAGGGTAAAGCTCTGTAAGGATACAGATAAAATGACAGTATCTTGCTAAATATTTTATGAGTTGAAAAAAAGCTCAGAATTTTCCCCTTTCTTTTTTCTTTTAACCTTCATTTATTTACCTCAATACAGAGTCTCACTAAATATCCCTGACTTGTATACACAGCTTGCTGTGCAGATCAGAATGACCCGAAATTCACAGCCATCTTCCTACCTCTGCCGCACAAAGGCACGGGTTCACATCACCATGACATCAGGAAGAAAGTCAAGAGATTTTTGGAAGCCAGAACTCTGAGAAGTAGAAAGAGAGAGAAGCAAGGCTGGGGACCTAGGGTTGGTTTCCAGGCTCTGCTTAGATATGAGCTGCATGCAGGGAGCTGGGCTCAGTGATCTGTGGAACACATTCCAGAGATTCAGCACCACATCTCTAGCCACTGCGAGTGCTGCTAGTGTGGTAGCGCTACACACCTGAAGAGACCTGGGCTCTGCAGTTCTTCACACAGCTGGCTTTATTGAAGGAAAGTTTCATTGCATTTAATCACCAATATATCTAAATATTTACAAGGTCCAAAGTTTCACTGGCCTCTAATGCTTAGGGCATTTGTCCATAATTTGTGTCTAAATTATCTATGATTATTATTTTTTATTTCATCTCTCTACAAAGCTTTTATAACAGAAAACCACTTTGATTTTTGTTTATAATATGTGCTACTGTCCTCTAGTGTTTAGACTTGTGGACCAGATAATAAGAAAATAATGATGATCCTCCCATAACAAATCCCCTAACAAAAACCACATAGTAATATACTTTAGGAGCACAGGTGAATTTTAGAAATCATGGTTAATGCCACTGTTGCTGTCACTGTGTCCTTAAGGAACTTCTGAGTGTATTTAACTATCGTTTTAATCTCTAAGTTTCTTCTCCGGAAACTGACTTAGATCCTGGAAGGAAGGAAGATGCTTCTACAGGGAGGGATGAAATCACAGACTCGGCCGTTATTCTAAGTCAGAAACCACTTAAGACAAAGTGTGTGTGTCTTCCACCTTTGAACGTTCATCTAGGCTGTACATTTTAGGCTACACAGAACAGGATCGTGGGCTTTGATGTGGTCTTCGCTTAATTCTCTGCACCGGTTTTTAAATCCAATTCAATTCAGGACCTTCAGCTTGGAACGTTAATTATCAACTTGGATAGAATGTTAAAATGTGATATTTTTGTGGACTTTTTGTTTCTTTTTACTTTTTGGTTTTTGTCGTTATTGTTTGTATCTTGGCATTTTTGTCTTATTGCTCTGCTACTCATTTGTTTTGACGTTTGTGGGTTTTTGTTTTGTGTGTGTGTTTCTTAGGGTTTTTGGTTTTTTGTTGTTATTTTTGTTTGTTTTTTTTTGTTTGCTTTGGTTAGTTGGTTTTTTTGAAAGAGAGAAAATAAAAAGAAACATAAAGTTGGGTGAGTAGGGAGGTAAGGAGGATCTGGGAGGGATTGAGGGAGTAGGGGAGTATAGAAATGATCAAAATGCATTGAGGGCTTTTTTTTTTTCCAATGAAAAGATGAGTTAAATTTATCCTGCAAATTAATAATGTCCTATTTTAACATTATCAATTATACACTGGCAGCTATATAATATATACTATTAAGAATGTGCATGCCTCGGTTTTAAAAAGTGCCTAATATTGGTCTTGAATTTTTTAAATACTGCAATTCTTGGGCCCTTTTGAAATTTATCAGAATTTTTTTTTGCTAGTATCACAGCATAGAAAGATGTCTACATAATGAACTTTCCTCCCAATTAATCTCAGCACCCCAAAACCTTGTTTCTAAGATTCGAGAGCAGTTACAATGAGCTTGTTCTCTAGGATAAACATCTGCTATTGATGGAGAATTGACCACCCATGCAGATTTGTATCAGTGTTCCAACTAGTTATCACAGTAGCACATTAGTTTCAGAATTGTCCCAATTTCAGTAATAAATTTATTAGTCATCTTAATATTTAAAAATGAGCCTAATGGCTACTTATATTATACCATGTAAATATAAGGAGGAAACGTCAAATAATTTAAATGCATGCCATTTTCACATTCAAATGATATTGTTGGAAAAAAAAACCTTACTTTAATTTTTACTTTGTAAGCGAATCAATCGTATCATTTTTTAAATTCAGTGAAATTGGAAAGTTCTTTTTTATTTTTGTTTTTCAATTTTTTTATTCATTTTTGCATCCTGATCCTGGCCCCCTAGTTCTTCTTCTCCCAGTCCCAGCTCCCATGCTCTTTCACCATTCCTGGTTCCCCTTATATAAGGTAAAGGGAAGGTCCACCCCTGGGTATCAACCTGCCCTGGCACATGAAGTTGTATCAGGACTAAGTGCATCCTCTCCCACTGAGGCCAAACAAGGCAGCCCAGCTAGGGAAAAGGGATCCAAAGGCAGGCAACAGAGTCAAAGACAGCCCTTCCTCTAATTGTTTGCTAATCCACATGAAGAACAAGCTGCCTATTTGCTACATAGGTGTAGGGGGCATCATTGATAAACTTTCAGTCTAAAATTTTCTGACTACAGATTAATGAAAAATTGATACTACTTATAATCATATCTTCTATGGAAGATGGCTGGCTATTTTTGTTCATAAAGTAACTATGAGACAGAGGTGGCATTTCTTCTGTGAGGCTCCTGTCTCCTGCTGCTTTAACCCTCCATCATTACTGCTTTCAAAGTGGAAGCTTCCGCAGCTGCCTACTCTTAATGTTCCAAAGGAGATGTCTGCAGCTGTTTATGTAACCACTGTCTTAATATTGCACATTTAAGGCTTCTCCTAGCACTTTTCCTATTACATAATTAAAGTTCTCTTGTCTGGCTCATACAGAATATTAATTACATTAATTTTTGCCTAATTTTACTTTATTGCAAAATAAGACATGATACAGGGTACACTTTAAAAACCATTCAGTTTTTGTTAAAATTATTTCTGTTTCTTACACTATTCTGGCTTAAAATTTAAGAGTTATTCGCATTGCCTTGAAATTTTGCCTGGTGTGTTTGCAAATACACAGAGAATTACTGAACAGGCTCCTTTACCTTGCTGAACTGTAGAATTTCAGTCTCAAAAGCCCTGAGCTGAACTGGCTTTTCAGCAGATTCCTGGCTGTCTCCTGTGTGATCAGAAGCATGCGTTTATGTCTCACTGCCCCAGTTGGAATGCAGTCCTAACACAGTACATCCATATTTTCTTACCAAGCATCTGCCCTCCCCTCTTCTCCTTTCTCCAGACACTGGCATTACCTGCCAGAACCGCTGTAAAAGCTAACTAGTTTCCTATCACAAGTTTGAAACGTTTCTTGTTCATGGTTCTCAGAACTGACAAAATGTTCTTTCTAGAACAATTCTCATTATCAAATTATTACATTTAGAAATGTCAGTGTTCTTTCTTTTCTTTTAAAAATTTTCAAGAATTAAATTTCTTTGTTTCCTTTCCTCCTTTCAAACCATCTCATATACCCATCTCCACTCCCCTAAAAATTTATAGCCTGTTCTTGTAAATGTTATTGCATGTACACAACCTGCTTAGGTTATATAACTTTCCATATGTATATATAGATATAGATGTTTTCAGTACTGACTTTCGGCACTGAGCAACTAATTGTGCTCTCCACTGGGGAAGGCCATCTTTCCCATTCCCAGCCCTCCTTACTTGCTTATAGTTCTGTGTGTAGGCTAAGGCCTCTCGGTCTTCTCCTTTGACTTTTCTTGTTAATTGGTGTCATTGCTGTTAGGTCCACTTTTGGGCAGTCACGTTGGTGAGACTCTACGGGGGTAGCTTCTGATATTGCTAGGCAACAACTCCATAACAAACACCTGTGGCTCTTAAAAGCTTTCTACTCTTTCTTCTACGATGTTTCCTGAGCTTTAGATGCAGGGGTGTTTTGTAGATGTATCTGTTGGGACTGGGCTACACAACTCTGAAATTTGATCAGTTGTGGTTTTCTGTAATTCTTCATTGCTTCCAAAGTAAAAATCAAAATCCCGTAAAGGTGTATAAATGGGATGACAGATGGCTCAGTGCCTAGATAGGTAAGGGTGCTTGATGCCAGGTCTGAAACGCTGAGTTCAACCCCAGGACCAACACACTGCAATGAGATAACCCATGCCCACAAGTTATCCTCTGATAGCCATACATTTACTGTGGCATGCACATGCATGTGTGCACATACATTAACACACAAAATAAAATGCATAGAAATATTGAAACATGTGCGTAAGATAACTCATGGTATGTTTCTTTCTCTGGCTTCATTTATGCCTTCAGCATTTTAACTAACAACCCTCAATGTACAACTCCACAGGCACTCTAGTTTTCTGTCATTTCATCTTACCTTTTCTCTGTAGAATTATCTTCTCCTATCCTGCTAAATTCCTGCTGAGTCTCTATGTATTTGGAATCAAATAACATCTTCTCAGGAAAAATGTTGGCCTTGAATAAAATATATGTAAGCATACTCACTATACTATTTGTTATACTAAATTAATCTGTATTCCCATCTTGATGTTAGGCACCTATACCTAACAAAGTGCATAGCACATACAGATAATCAATACATAGCAGAAGGAAGAAACTTGCAGAAAAAATAAATGGATGGAACTGTAAAGTATTAGGACTAACTGAAATGATCCAGTCTTAAAATGGTGAGCAGTGTATGTGCTTTTGCAGATACAAAGCCTAGCTTCTAATTATTATGCACATGTATATACATGAGAGTATGTGTAGAGGCCTGTAGTATGTGTAGAAAGGGGCCCATGAGAAAAGGAAAAAAGAGGGTTTTTTTTGAAGGCCATTAGTAAAGATAGTAGGATTGAAGCAATGCAAAATGGGAAGGGGAATCATAATGTTGCTGACTGTGAATGGGGATCAGAGTAAGACAGAGACATGCGGAGAGCAGGTTGGAGGAGGAATGAGGATTGACCAGGACTATTTTGAAAGAGCCACAAGCAAGCATGGTACTTTGTAAGCTAATTAAAATGTCAAATTAAAAGCCGGGCGTGGTGGTGCACGCCTTTAATCCCAGCACCTGGGAGGCAGAAGAAGGTGGATTTCTGAGTTCGAGGCCAGCCTGGTCTACAGAGTGAGTTCCAGGACAGCCAGGGCTACACAGAGAAAACCTGTCTTGAAATAACACACACACACAAAAAAAATGTCAAATTAAATTTAAATTTTAAAAAAAGGAAGAAAAATTACTTAATATTTTGCATTACTTTGGATTGCACTTGGTATTTAAATTGTAGTATGTGTTTTTAATTCCTACTTCATTTAAATTTGGAGAGCTACTTTCCTTTAAAAAAGTATCTATATTGAATACATGTGGTGAAAATTAAAAATGTATTCATAACTTCAATTTTATAAAATTTTCATTTGAAAAAAGTATATTGATATAACTGCTTTTACAAATAGAGATAATTTCTAATATTTAATTGAATATTCACTAAGGTATAAATTAATTAAAATCTGATAACATGGGGCTAACAAGGTGACTTGGTTGTTAAGAACATCTTTTTCTCTTACATAGGGCATAAGTTCAGTTCCCAGTAACTATATAATGGCTCAAAACCATATGCAACTCCAGGTCCAGGGAATCTGTTGTCCATATATATATAATTGAAATAAAACATCATCTCCAACTTACAGGCAAGTCCCAAGAATGAATAAATAGTATGTTTTAATAGTCTTGCTTTTAGTTTTATCAAACGTTTTTGTATGTTCCTTATTTTGTTATGCTAACCCAATATCCAACAAGTTTAAGAGAAGAATGCTTCATTTGATTGACAATTTGCAAAGGGATACAATCTTTCAGAGAGGTGAAGTCATGGTGGCAGGAGAATGAGGCAACTGTCACACGGCATCCTCTGTCAGGGAGTGCAGAAATGAAGACTGGTCTTCAAAATGCTTTCGCCTTTGTGCTCAGTGTGAGATGTCAGCACCTGAGATGCCCACATTCAGAGTGAATCTTCCTTCTTTAGTTAATCTTTTCTGGAAATACCATCATAGACACACAGAGGAGTGTTCCTACAGTGATTTCATAAGCAATTATTGAGATGTTTGGGATGTGGCGAGGAGACCAGATAATTAAAATGCATTTACAAGCTCCTTTACAGGTCATTGTTCTTATATTTACAGATACTTACTGATAGGCAACCGATTAAGAAATTAATCACGTGTATCTCCATTGACAGAATGGCCTCATAGACATCAGCCTGAAAGTAATGAACAGATAATGTCCAACATGAATGCAAGTGTTTGTACACCTATCACTGAAATAGGAGAGGTATCTTGAAAACTTTGAGATTCATTGCTTTCCAGGAAAATTTTTAGCAAGTCCTCTGAAATTTGAGTAACCTGTGCTATGTGGTTCTTTCTTGAGTAGAAACCAAAACACTGAGAGATTGAACAAGTGCTCAGTAACTGTGCCTGGACAACAAGAGAAGAATGATAGCAGCCACCACTCCTTTCCTGCATACTTCATTTATTAATTTTTTAGTTTTTTACTAGATATTTTCTTTATTTACATTTCAAATGTTATCCCCTTTCCCCCTTTCCCCTCTATCCCCTCCATTCCATCCCCCTCCCCCTGCTTAACCCACCCACTCCTGCTTCCCTGGCCTGGCATTCCCCTACACTGGAGCATCGAGCCTTCCCAGGACCAAGGGCTACTCCTCTCACTGATGTCTGACAAAGCCATCCTCTGCTACATATGCAGCTGGAGCCATGGGTCCCTTCATGTGTACTCTTTGGTTGGTGGTTTTTTTCCTGGGATCTCTAGGGGTACTGGTTGGTTCATATTGTTGTTCCTCCTATGTGGCTGCAAACCCCTTCAGCTCCTTTGGTCCTTTCTCTAGCTCCTCCATTGGAGACCTGTGCTCAATCCATTGGTTGGCTATGAGCATCCACTTCTGTATTTGTCAGGCATTGGCAGAGCCTCTCAGGAGACAACTATATCAGGCTCCTGTCAACAAGCATTTATTGGTATCCACAATAGTGTCTGGGTTTGGTATGGGATGGATCCCCAGGTAGGGCATTCTCTAAATGGCCTTTTCTTCAGTCTCTGCTCCACATTTTGTCTTTGGCCCACATTTTGATCAAAATATCCACACTTTGGTCTTCCTTCTTCTTGAGCTTCATGTGGTCTGTGAATTGTATCTTGGGTATTGCAAGCTTCTGGGCTAATATCCACATATCACTGAGTGCATACAATGTGGGTCTTTTGTGATTGGATTAGCTCACTCAGGATGATATTTTCTTGTTCCATCCATTTGCCTAAGAACTTCATGAATTCATTGTGTTTAATAGTTGTATAGTACTCCATTGTGTAAATGTACCACATTTTCTGTATCCATTCCTCCGTTAAGGGATATCTGAGTTCTTTCCAGCTTCTGGCTATTATAAATAAGGCAGCTGGAGCATATGTCCTTATTACATGTTAGAGCATCTCCTGGGTATATGCCCAGGAGTGGTATAGCTGGGTTCTCGGGTAGTCTAATATTTCTAAGGAAATGCCAAACTGATTTTCAGAGTGGTTGTACAAGTTTGCAATTCCACCAGCAATGGAGGAGTGTTCCTCTTTCTCCACACCCTCATCAGCATCTGCTGTCACCCGAGGTATTTGATCTTAGCCATTCTGACTGGTGTGAGGTGGAATCTCAGTGTTGTTTTGATTTGCATTTCCCCTTGTGAAGACTTGCTAGGTTTTGAAAAATCTCAAAATCTGGTTCTTTAGCTAATAATAACATATCTGCATAATATTTACATGGTTTAGTGGCCATGATTTAGCCACCCAGTTCCCATAGTGATTAAGAGAAATGGATAGCTTGAGCCATAGTTGAGGTCTATTGTGAAGTGAGAGAGTGCTTCTCAGAAGTTGACAAGGGCTCTTCAAAGAGATGTGTGTTGAGACTTTCATGTGTAAACAAACAACATTTGTAACTATGATTTTTAAGTCAAACAAAATGTATGTTCTTAAGTCATTTTTTATGTTTTTTTAAGTGAGTTTAAATACATTTTAAGAATAAGATTAAATGACTATACCATATAAAACAGAGAGTGGAAAACTGTTTCTCCAAAGGGTAAGTAAGCAATTTTATCAGATTGTCTATTGCAATCAATCTCTGGTGCTTGGTCTGTGATATTTTGTCTGCTTCATCCTTGGTTAAACCCTGAAGGCCCGTATCAGGCTGGGGGCCCAGGCAGGTTTTAATCCCGGCACCAGGGAGATAGAGACTATGATAAAATAGGCAGATTTCTGAGTTCAAGGCTAGCCTGGTCTCCAACGCGAGTTCTTGGATAGCCAGGTCTAGACAGAAACTCTGTCTCAATAAAATAAAATAAAATAAAATAAAATAAAATAAATAGTAAAAATGTAATTAAAATGCCTAGCAGCCAGTCTAAGCTTTACAGTCCATAAGAACAAGCTGCATTTGCTCAATGGCTGTTCTTTACCAGGATCCAGTCTAGAAAAACATGTATTATCTATTTATTTACAAGCATCAAATCTTTGAGCATATTATTGTCCACATTCTGTCTCAATCCAGCACCTATGATTAAAGTCACAAAAATGTTCCAAAATTGCTAGTATGACAAGCACTGTTGGTTCTGTTCCTCTGGAGTACTCTGATTAACACAAACTCCACTTGTTTTTTTGTTTTTTGTTTTTTGTTTTTTTTCCCACCCAGTGTTTCAGTCAGACTTCTTTCATCATAAGGTCATAGTGCATTCTTATGACATGCTTAAAACTGCATGCAAAGTAAAAATAATAATAGATACTTGACAGATGCTGTCCATCTGTCTAAATACTTGGCTTACATTACTTATCCTTGTAATGTGTTAGAAGGGAAGCATCCTGATAACCCTCCTGTCAGTGATGAAACTAAAAAATCAAACCGTTACTTAACAAAAGCAGAGAGAAAGTTTTTTGAAATGTGATACATCCCTAATATTTCTTAAATGAATAGTTTTAATAAAACCCACAGCAGAGTATTTTCTATTCTCTCTGTGAGGAAAAAAAATCTGCCTATTTATTCCTGTTATTGTTTCACAAGCTCTTGGAGTCATGTATTATACACAGAGGACATGAGTATATGAGTTGCAGTAAACATCTTATTTCCCACATATAAAACTCTAGAATATTGCAGACCAATATCATTTCCACTTTATAAGTGAAGAAGCAGAGGTGAGGGTTGTAAAATCGGTGAGGTGCCCTATCAGTGGAAGCACACCTTGAATGTGAGTCTTATGTCCTATACATGTCCTATTAACTTCTGTATAATGCTATATCATTACACCAGCTGAGTCTTTATTTAGTAGATCTCTCAAAAATTCATTAGATTTTAAACTCATCGTTATTGACAAGTTATTTATATGGCCTGTAGAAACCTCTATATCTATATAAAGTAACAATTATGTGCTATATTTATTCTTGCATATTGTTTTTTCAAGCTTTAAATGTTATCCAGTAACTTGAAACACTCCTTGTACATGTCCCATGAAACCAAGTATCTTGAGAGTATACTATACTAGACTCCAAGTATGCTCAGAGATTTCGCATGCTGTTGGAGTTCATATTTGATTACCATTGTCATTGTGAGTTGTTTGCATGCTTATGTGCCTTACTAGTCCTTTATTCCAACCTTCATTTTTGAAGAAAAGATCATCATTAATGTGTAATACTTCAGTTTTTAAGAAGGAAAACAACACTTGAGTTAGGAAAGAATATTTTTTTAAGGATACATTTTGTTTGTGTCTTACAGTGTAAACAAACCTGCTAAATATGGCGAAATTAAATCCTTTACTTGAGCAGTGAGAATGCGAGCTCTTTAATACCTGGGTGTTTTGGAACCGAGCAATTGGTGCTTAGAGAGACATTAAAGAAAGAATAAAGCTATTTAAGGTTTTGGGTCTTTGTGTGTTGGCTTGGCTTTTTCCTGTATAGAAATGAATGAGACTCTTGGGTGAGAAACCCTACAAAGAAGAAAGTAAACTGTCTGAATTTCATCAGGCTGAAACTGTTCCGTGAGAAATCATGTGGCTAAATTAACACTCAAGACTCCCCCAGGTAAAAGACAGTTCTGCACAGAGTTATCAACTGGTGTAGACCGATGTCCTACTTGAGCTTAATGGGGGAAAATTAAGGGGGACCAATCATCACCAGAAATGTAAAGTGAAAAGGAGAGAGTGCAAAAGAATGGTTTCTCTTCCTGTATTTTGTATTGTTAAAGTGTACTCCTCAAATGTTGCTATACCCACTGTAGTTTCCTTGTACAAAAGCAGCAGGAATGGCCATGGTGGCCATGTTATATTCTTCTTAGGCTTGAAGAAAATATGGCTTGTCCATTACATTCCATCACTACTTAAAAGCTACTCAGTTCCTGAATTAGAATTAGAGCCAAAGATTAACTCAAAGCTTTAGCATTAATTGAACATTGAAGATGGGCAGGGAGTATAGATAAACATATCCATGTCTAACTATCAAACATAGCAAGCAAACAACTATCTAAATGATGAAACAACTGAGTATGTATCTACAATGTAATTAGAGAGCCACTGGCTTGGATGTGTAATGCACATTTCAATATCTCTGATGCTTTATCCACGTAGATACATCCATTCCCTCTGTACTTAATTGGTCTGTATCTTAATCAACTGTCACAAGAAGCCTTCAGCAAAGCAAGAGATTTATCCTCCTTGTATGTAGTTAGAACTAAATATATCTTGTCTGTAATATAATGTTTTCCTTATCTAGGACATAAGTATTTTTCTAGTGTCCTAAGGTATTGCAGACTTGTTACATGAAAATCAGGAGGTATACATCTGTACTTCTACTCAATTACATAAAATTTAGAATGCCCACCTGGAAATGGCACAGTAGATGGGAAGTCAGCACTGTCACTTATATGTATCCCTTACTACTGGCTCAGCTGTCATCAACAGACTGTGAAATAGCAGGATACAGTTATCATTGTTTTGGATCTTGTAAACATTCTGCCCATAATTCCTACCAAAGCTACACTATACAAACAAAATGTGTTGTTAAAAAACAATGTTAAATTCTCAATACAAGTAGTACACAAAGCACATTAAGTCAGGTGTGAGTATGTGGGGGTGGGGGGGAGAGAAAGAGAGAGAGAGAGACAGAGACAGAGATGGAGAGATGGAGACAGGGACAGAGACAGACAGACACAGACACACATGCACATACATGCACACACACACATACAGAGCGACACACAGAGAGAGACACAGAGAGAGATCATATGAAATACAGCCTTCCTATAGCATAAAAATTCTTACTACCTGAATGTTCCTATTCGTTGTAACTTTACACAAAATGGCAACTGCCATATTTATTATGGAAGCCACATCTTTGTAACAAATCCTTTAAAGCTATTAAAACTGTGATACTTCTGGCATGCAGGAAGAGATGTTAAATTGCACTATAAACACATTGGATTTTTTTCCCCAGTTCACTGTCCCCATCACTGTCTGCAAACTCCATGAGATATTAGTCTCTTCTACATACTAGCTTCTGCTCCCGGTCTATTGTGTGTATAGAAATTAATGTAGCAGTTCTAAAATATGTATAGAGATATGAATTTATAAATATCCAGGCCATCTTGGAGAAAATATAGAACTGTAGTATTAAAACTATCAGAAATCAGGGGTTATTGTACAGCTATATTTACACATTGTAATATTATAGTGCAAAAACATGTGATGAGTGACCAAGAGGAACTGAAAGCTCCAGACTCCAAAATTAGACTCTTTTATAAAGAAAGAATTTAATGGAAACATTCACTTATCTCACTGGTGGTATATTAATGCTACTTTTATGTAATCTATTTTTAAGCCCATGCCATTTCTTGTTTCTTTTTGCAATCCACTCTGGTACTCAAAGATCAGTTCAAAACGATGTAGTCAGCAGTCTCCTCCTGTGTAAGTTGACCTTAGTGTAGTTCACTCTGGAGGAGGAAGAGGACTTGATCTAGATGTTTAACATTTAGATGCACAGACACAGCAGGCAATATTTACCTGAAGTTCTGTAAAATGTGAATTACACTTCAGCTTCTGCCTTTTCCCAGCATTTATCTCTGATAAATAAATAGCTGTTGAATTACTCATGTATAAATTTGAGCAAAATAATTCAGGCATTAAAAAGGACCTATTATATAATTCATGTAATTTCTATCATGTATCAAAGTATACCAAAATATTAGACATCAGAACAGTGCTTATTTGTGAATGACTTTTGAATGTGAGTGGTCTAAGGAAGCCTTCCCATAAAGTACAAATATTTACACCATTATCTTAGTAAGAGGTACATATACATTCTCTAGTATACTTTAAATATTATCTAGATGATTTATAATGTCCAATATAGCATAAGTGTTATATATAACTAGGTGTACAGCGATACTCTATTGTTAAGGGGATAATGCTAGAGGAAAATAGTCTACACATATAACAGTGAAAGAAACTGGGAGGAGTAGAGAGGCAGAAACTATAACCAGGCTACATTAAGTAAGAAGAAAATTCTCTTTTTGATAAAACATAAATTTAAACTAAAATATTAATACAATATTTGTCCGTACTCAATTTTTGAATATTTTGAGGCTATAGCATTCATACCTACAGAAGTGTGGTTGTACATGGAAGTAGTCCTGTGTGTATATAATTTTCCATGTACATGTAACATTTGGGGCTTTTATAAAGTATATTTGATTGATTTTTAAACTTGAGATATAACTCAAGAAAATACTAAATTTCAATGAGCACTAAACTGAAGCATGGGCAACAATCGATGGGCATGTAGCCCCCAATTCCATATGCTTCTTACTTGTACAAACAAATTAAATGATTGCTTAAGCTCTGGTTCTGCTCATATTACTATGGAAAATGTCTTTTAATTTATAGAGCTGATGGAAGATTTCACTGAATTTTAAGAAGAATAACGTGGTGTGTAGAGCATGTAACATTATAGTACTTGACTTCAAAATGCACCACAAAATGATAATGTCCCAAACATTTCAACCCTGGCATGTAAACAGCCACTTAGACCAGGGACACTGAACAGAGACCAGAAGTAAATCTGTGGTTTCAAGCAGAGTGATTCCAATGAAGGAATGAGAGCACATGGGAAGAACAATCACTTCAACAAATACATCAACATCTATTTACAGAGGAATAAACACAAATTGAAACCAAAACTTACCAAACAACTGGAAGAAAATATAAGAGAGTGCTTCAACATTATAATGGGAATGAGTTTCTGTATATAAACCACAAAGGCACTGAGAAATAAAAAAATAGACAAATGTTATTATTTTGAACTAAACAATTATGTCTGACAAAGGGGACAATCAAGATTGTGAAGATGTGACTTACAAAATGCAGAAGACATGGAAAAGTGTATATGAGGTTAATATTGAGAATATAAAGGAACAAAACAAAAGAGCCAGATAACTTGATTTTAAATATGCCAAAGAACTAAAGAGACATTAAAAACAGAAAAGATAAACAATTATTAAAACAAAACAAAACAAAACCCACTCACAGCCAACTGTTATTGAGCAAATTCAAACCAAATTATGCTGACGCCTGGTATCATTTCAGAAAGACACTAGAAAACTAGCATCAAGGGGAAAGAAAACAAGGAAAATAGCCTACTAGTAGCGAGAATAAAATTTCATGCAGCTATTATGGAAACCAATATGGAGATTATTCAAAGAATCAAAAATATAACTACTCATACAATCCCAGCAATCATATTACAGAGAACATAAACAAAGAAAATGAAATCCATATAGCAAAGAGGCATCTACACCATCATATTTACAGAAACATTCGTATTGGTTGGTTTTATGTCAACTTGACACAAGGTAGAGCCATCGAGGAGAAAAGAGTCTTGAGAAAATACTTCCATTTCAATGTAAATAAAATTATTTAATCTGCCTTTATATTAGATGGTCCTAAGGCCTCTCTTGTCTTTCTCAAGAAAGAAGGCCAAATTTTGACCCTTTGTGTGTCTGTCTACAGCTGGTCATGGTAGAGAGCATGTGACTCTGGATGCCTTGCAAAGACTCACCTAATAGAACCTCATGCTGACTAGGTAGAGGACCGAAAGCAAACTTTAAATTAAGGTTGAGCATCAATGAGATGATGCAGAGGAGAATGCAGTAACTTTTTTAAAGGTCTTAGAAAAATGCCTAAATGCAACTCTCCCACTGTCCTGGCTTAGATCTGTCATGTGCAGCACTGTGAGTGGCACCCACAGAAACAATACTATTTCTACCAGGTAGCTCATGAGTTTGCTATTGCTCAAATACTAATTCAGACATAGATGGCCATTAGCAACCACTGCCATAACCTGTAACCTTAAGCCTTATTATTTTTAAGGAGAACTTTTTCTTAGATGTCTTATATTTTTACGGATTATATAATTATATCTGAAGTAGTTTCATTTAAAAAAAATCACTAAAATATGTGTGTCACTGTCCTAGTTCTCTTCTGTTGCTGCACTAAAACACTGATCAAATCCAACTGGGGGAAGAAAGAGTTTATTTGGCTTATACTTCTTTGTCATAGTCAATCCCCAAGGAAATTCAGGGCAGAAACTCAAGCATCACCTGGAGGCAGGAGCTGAATCAGAGACGAATGCTGCTACATCTCTCCCCATGCTTCGCTCAGCTAGCTTTCTTGTGGAACTTAGGACCACCTGCCCAAAGATGGTACCATCCACAGTGGGCTGGGCCCTCCTACATCAATCCCAAATGCATGCTCACAGGCCAATTTGGGAGTGGATTCTTCTCAGGTGTATATTATGATTATGTGGCTTGATCCTGTGGGACTGTTAACAGGGCCAAGCATGGGTTGTTGCTGACTCTTTTCCTTGCTTTTGGGACCCTTGTCCTCCTACTGGGTTGCCTCATCTGGCCTGAATATGAGAAGAGAGGTACCTTGTGTTATTGAAAACTGGTATGTCATGTGTGTTTAATATCCCTGGAGCCATTGCTTCCCTGAAGGGAAATGGAGGAGGGGAGGAGGTGGGTAAGAGGAACTGGGAGGAGAAGATGGAGGGGAAACTGCCATCAGGGAATAATACTTGAGAGAATAAAAGAAAAGAAAAGAAAACAACAACTATAAACCAAAACAAATTTTAAAGCATGGAGTCCACACTCTTAGAGAGTAAGAAAGACCTCAATCTATGGTTCTGTCAATATTTCTAGTTAGATAGTTTCAAAGAAGAGTTGATGTGTTTGCAAACTTTTCTGTGTTAGCTAAAAGTAGATTAAAATAAAAGAAAACCTGGAATAAAGAAAATAAACAAATAAACAAAAACTCAGTCATTCCCAAACTTGCCATTCATAAAACACATTCAAAGCGAATCTAAACCTGGAGGCCACCATGCATCCTTCCTTACAGTCAGATAGCACAGGTTGTGGGTTCAAGACCAGTTTTTAGAAAATCTGAAAAATGTCACAAATCATCCATCCTACAGGTGATAGAATTCTGTGTCAAGCCTGGTAGATCCTTAAATAACCAAGTCTTCCAGAATCTCAGAGAAACAATTTCTGTACCCCTTATACCAGAAGAGGCTACTAGAATTTTTAGACAGGTGTCCTGTGTAACCCTGTAAAACAAAGCCTGCCTGACATAAGGCTTTTGTGTGGCTAATAGAGTTGTCACTGTTTCCTTTCCCTTGGTGGGACCAAGCACCTGCTAAGGAGAAAACTTAAGGGGGAGAAGGACTTATCCAAGCTTGCAGTTGAAGAAAGGCTATAGATGTCTGCAGAGTGTTGCAGAGTTTTGCTTCCTGCCTCTTCAGCTTATTTGCTAAGTATATTAGGAAATGTTCTCTCTAGAGAAGCACAATTGGCAGTAGATAAATATTAAAAAGTGGACTCACTATGTTAGCTTATACAAGGGCTGGATAAACAAAGAACATAGCCATTGATTAGTCCATAAAGCTGAATGCCTCCACGGTCTGTATCTGATACTGAAAGCCTAGAAGATTCCTGAGGAGCCTCTGGTCTTTGGTCCATGTTAAGATGCCAAAGAAAATTGATCTTGATGTCCTAGAGGAGAGACAAAAGCAGTGGTAGTAGCCACATCAGTAGACATACTCACCAGGAAGAAGTGAAGGCAGCCATGTAAATCTTTTTCCCTCTCTGCTTCATGTCTGGAATGCCTGGTAAAGTGGTGCTATGATGGAGGATTTTTATTTCTACTCATTAGTCTGTTCTGTAAATGTTTTTACAAAATCATCCAGAGGTCTGTCTCTTAGTTGATTCTAGATACTATCAAGTTTATGATCAATATTAATCATCACAAAATGGAGTAAAATTGGCCACCTATCTGTGCCACAATAATTATGAAAGAATACTGTATACACACTCAGAACAAATATTGCAAAACAGAAGATAGCATGACCCCCAAGTATCCATAGTGGAGAAGCAAGATGAAAAAGCTGCTCAATACTTTATGAGTCATCTCTTTTTTTAAATACTTATCTTTAATCTTTTTTTAACAGTGCAGTCATCATCCCCCTCCCAGCCCACCCTCTGACATTTTTTCATTCCATTCCTCCCCCCACCCACCCCACTCCAGTCTCCAAGAAGATGTCCCACCCCACTCTGCCAGGCTTCCCCATTTTCTGGGACCTGAAGACTCTAGCGGGCTAGATGCATCTTCTCTCACTGAGGCCTGACCAGGCAGTCTACTGCTGTGTAAGAGTCATGTGTCAGGACCATGTCAGGACAGCAAGTGTATGCTGCCTGGTTGGTGGCTCAGTGTCTGAGAGATCCCAGGGGTCTGGGTTAGTTGAGACAGCTGGTCTTCCTATGGAGTAGCCCTCTTGCTCAACTTCTTCCAGGCTTTCCCTAATTCAACCACAGGCCCAAAAGGCAACTGACTGAGACAGACTCAGCTATTTACACAATGGGCTGAAGTCTGGGATCATTTCTTAAAGAACAAATGGTTAGCAAGAAAAGTGGAGTCCAAGGACTAGGGTGGTTCCAGTAATGATAGAGTTCACTCAGTAGGAATAGAACTTTCTATGTGGAGCAACATGTCTCCCTCCTAGAGCTGGAGGAAGTGGACACATTTGTAACTGGTTTTAAGGACTGAGATGCACCAGTGGCTTCTAGAAAATGTGTCAATTGAGGTTTTCCTCTCATGTTGCCCTAGATTATCAATGTGACCATTAACCAGTATAAGAACAAGGGTTAAACTCTGCCCTCCATAGACTTGTGTACACATATACACTTGTACTTCCATGTACACAAACATGTACACATATCTACACACATTCATAATCTTTCCTCATATATAAACCAAGATAGGTTTAAGTCAGTGGTTCTTAGCCTTTCTAATGCTGTGGCCCTTTAATATAGTACTTCATATAACAAGATTATTTTGTTGCTACTGTATAATTATAATTTTCCTACTGTTATGAATTATAATATATACATCTGATATGCAGGATATCAGATATGTGACCTTCAAAGGGGTTGGGGACCAGAGGTTAAGAACCACTGTTCTAAAGAGACATTAAATAAATGCTAAACTTGAGGGTGATTTTGAGCAAAAGAATTCAACGAAAATTGGTTTTTTTCTTTTTTGTTTTTTTTTGTTTTGTTTTGTTTTGTTTTAACCTTTCCAAATTCACACTGACAGGTTCCACTTTGGACGTTTTAGAACCCAGCTGCCTACCACAGTATCTTTACTGTGAATTTGTAAAATTCAATTATACTTCAGAAAACATAGATTTATTCTACTTACTAAGAACCTAAACAAAGTGAGCATTTAATTAAGAAACAAATAATAAATTAAATAAAAATATAATAAATTGTGAAATGCATCTCCCTAAAGTGCTATTTAGTCAAAATATATTAAAACTCCTTTCTAAGCATGGCTTTAAGCTATTAATTAAATCCATGTTATCTGATGCTTGTGCTATTATGGGAACCACTCTTTATTCTCCTGAGAGACTTCCTTACTTAATTAATAGCTACACTGCTTCAAAGCTTTAAATTGTTTATCCACAAGTTTACAGATTGTTTTTATTGTTCTTTGAATGTGAAACTATGGCAACCTCTCATTAAGAACTAGAGTATTAGAGTGGAGGCTGAACCATCTATATCACAATAAATGATTAGCAAAGTTAAGGTTTAAATTCCAAGTTTGTGACATTCATGTATCTTTTTCAATTTTTAATATTCCTTTGAAAAATAACTAAGAGCCCACCTAGGTTCATGTTCTTAAAGCAAAATAAGCCAGGTTTTTTATATTCTTTGACAGTCTTAATGCTAAATATGCCACATTGGGAATGTTCTAGAAGAATGGAAACTAGTTCTTCTTGACCTCTTCTCAAACAACACCCAGCAGACACAGGAGGAGTCTGGGCAATGCCTTTCAGAGAAAGTGGCTACATTAGAAATGGAAGAGGTTTTCCCCCACTTTCTCCTCTGTAAGTTTCAGTGTCTCTGGTTTAATGTGGAGTACCTTGATGGGCACAGGGGAAAAATTCCTGAATAGAACTGTAAAGACTTGTGCTGTAAGATCAAGAATTGACAAATGGGACCTCATAAAATTGCAAAGCTTCTGTAAGGCAAAAGATACTGTCAACAAGACAGAAAAGACAAAAACAGGTTGGAAAAGGATCTTTACCAATCCTAAATCAGATAGGAGACTAATATCCATTATATATAAAGAACTCAAGAAGACAGACTCCAGAAAACCAAATAAATCCAATAAAAAATGGGGCACAGAACTAAACAAAGAATTCTCAACTGAGGAATAGTTAATGGCTGAGAAACACCTCAAAAAACATTCAACATCCTTAATCATCAGGGAAATGCAAATCAAAACAACCTTGAGATTCCACCTCACACCAGTCAGAATGGCTAAGATCAAAAATTCAGGGGACAGCAGATGCTGTCAAGGATGTGGAGAAAAAAGAACACTCCTCCATTGTTGGTGGGATTGCAAGCTTGTAAAACCACTCTGGAAATCAGTCTGGCGGTTCCTCAGAAAATTGGATATACTACTACCGGAGGATCCAGCAATACCTCTCCTGGGCATATATCCAGAAGATGTTCCAACTGGTAATAAGAACACATGCTCCACTATGTTCATAGCAGCCTTATTTATAATAGCCATTAGCTGGAAAGAACCACGATGTCTCTCAACAGAGGAATGGATACAGAAAATGTGGTACATTTACACAATGGAGTACTACTCAGCTATTTAAAACAATGAATTTATGAAATTCCTTGGCAAATGGATGGATCTGGAGGGTATCATCCTGAGTGAGGTAATCCAATTACAAAAGAACTCACATAATATGCACTCACTGATAAGTGGATATTAGCCCTGAAACCTAGAATACCCAAGATACAACTTGTAAAACACATGAAACTCAAGAAAAAGGAAGACCAAAATGTGGGGACTTTGCCCCTTCTTAGAATTGGGAACAAAACTCCCATGGAAGGGGTTACAGAGACAAAGTTTGGAGCTGAGATGAAAGGATGGACATCCACCCAGGGGTCAATCCCATAATCAGCCACCAAACGCAGACACTATTGCACACACCAGCAAGATTTTGCTGAAAGGACCCTGATATAGTGGCCTCTTGTGAGGCTATGCCAGTGCCTGGCAAACACAGAAGTGGATGCTCACAGTCAGCTATCAGATGGACCACAGGGCCCCCAATAGAGGAACCAAATAATGGACCCACTGCTTGTGGACGTTGTACATCGTGGTGCGGAGCCTAGTGCGCACCACGATGTACAACGTCCACAAGCAGGTCACAAGCATCACCTGACACTATGCTGCAAGCCTCTATTTCCAGAATGACAGAGAGTTGGCTTCAAAAGGTGGGACAAACTTCCAAAACACTAATGGAGCGGAAGCCAAAAGAAACAAAATCTGAGCCTAATGCAAAAAGTAATTAATGGTGCCAAACTCACAGGTCAAGACCCCTTCTACCAACTTGTAAGCACCTGGCCAAGCGGTGAGTATGCTTTGCTCCTTCAGCACCTCATCCCTTCACTCTGGGCAAGTTATCCTCCAATATCCCTCCGACCTTGGGTGTTCTGAGGTCAAAGTCCTGGTTTCTGTTATTGCTTCAACTTCAAAATGGCAGAGAGTTTCAAGGCTTAAAACTTGGTCCTGCATCTTCTCTATTCCTGAATTTCTGTGGTCTCATCCCATTAGATCACTCTAACACTTTCTGATAATCCAAACTTTCTAAGTGTAACCTCTACAGAGATATGCTACCAGAACTGCAGGCTCCTGCAGCATCCTACTGCTTGACATCGTTTATGGGGTGTCCTATAAGCGCCTTACCTAGACATCACCAAATTGATGACTTGGACTTTATTTTGCAAAAATGTCATCTCCATTTAAATAGATTATAACTGTATCCTTCCAGGGTCTCAGGTCAAATGCATTGGCAATTTTTTATTGTTGTTCCTATGTGTGTGTGTGTGTGTGTGTGTGTGTGTGTTATGCAAGTAGGTCTCCTTCATCTCTATTCAAGTTGTCCCTAAAATCTGAATTTAACGGTTATAAACCAGGTACATTTCTCTCCTTCAGTACTGCATAGACTTTTTCATTAGTCATTTTTCTCCTTTGCCCCTATACAGTCTATTTTCAATACAACGGATTGATAAAACCCCATGCCAGAGCTTATCGTTTCTGCTTCAATGGACACAATGGCTCTCCATTTCACTCACAGTACAAGTCTTGCAATGATCTTCAAGGCACAGTGTGGTCTAGGACATCTCTTCAAGAACCTTCTACCACTTAGATTGAGCCCACTTTACCCACACATCTTGATGAACTGTCGGGTATCCTCTTCCCTTGCTTCTTCATGCTTGCTATGTCCTGCCATTGAATACCTATCTCATTCTAGGGCTACCTAGAATATTCTCTTTGAAATCCTTTCTCAACTCCACCTTCATCCCATGTCTGTCCCTACAGTACTGCTCATCACTAAAGTCTACACTACTCCTTACACTTTTACTGTCATAATGTTCTCTCTGTGGTTGTGAACCATAGTCTAGCATCCCATGTAATTTGTCTGTAAGATACCTGGTTTATATATTTGAACACTAATGCATCACACCTTTCAACAGATGTTCTGTAATATTTGCTAAGTGAATCTATATATGAGAAACTTACAGCCAACATCTTCCTAGATGGAGAAGATTGAAGCAAAATCACTGAAGTCAGGGAAAAGACAAGGAAGTCCAGTGTCCCCATTCATTTTCAACATTGTGCTGAATTTTAGCTGGGGGAATAAAGCAAGAGAAGGAAATTAAATAGATACAAATTGTGGTATGTCCTGCACATGCAGATGACATGATATTATATGTTAGAGATAACAATGGTTTTCCTAGAAAATTTCTAGAAACAAACAAACAAACAAACAAACAAAAAACCCAAGTTTAGCAGTGCAACAGGATACAAAATCAACTCATGTAAATCAATAGCTTTCTATTCATCAACAACAAATGGAAAGAAAAAGATGATCATCATAATCATGTTTACAATAGTCTTCAAGGAAATAAAATATTTAAGAATAAGCCTAACTAAGGAGGTGAAGATTTTATAATGAAAACCAAAAAACCTCTAAAAATGGTGAAAGGGGTGACGTTAGAAAAAGGGAAAGTACCCCATGCTTGTGAATTAGCAGACTTTGCTTTATTAAAAATTGTCATTTTAGAGTGGTTATGCCAGTTTTCCATCACACCAGCAATGAAAGAGTGTTCTTCCTATTACTCTGCAACCTCACCAGCATGTGCTCTTGTTTGAATTTTTGATCTTTGCCATTGCCATTTTGACTGGTGTGAGGTTGAATCTCAGGGTCATTTAAATTTGCATTTCTCTGATGATTAAGGACATTGAACACTTCCTTAAGTGCTTCTCAGCCATTCAAGATTCCTCCGCTGAGAGTTCTGTTTAGCTCCTTACCCCATTTTTTAATTAGGTTATTTGGATTTCTGGAGTCAAACTTACTGAGTTTTTTCTATATTTTGGGTAATAGCCCTCTATTAGTGAATATCTTTTCCCAATCTGTAGGTAAACAGTTTGTCTTATTGATGTGTTACTTTTGCCTCACAGAACCTTTTCAGTTTCATTGGGTCCCATTTGTTCATTGTTGACCTTAGAGCATGAGCCGTTGGTGATTTGTTCAGGAGAATTTCCCATGCCAATGCATTCAAGGCTATTTCCCAGTTTCTCTTGTATTAGATTCAGTGTATCTGGTTTTATGTGGAGGTACTTGATCCACTTAGACTTTATCTTTGTACAAGGTTATAAATATGGATCAATTTTCCCTCTCATACAGACTACCAGTTAGGCAAGCACCATTGTTAAAGATTCTTTCTTTTATCCACTGTATGTTTTTGGCTTCTTTGTCAAAGATCAAATGTACATAGTTGTGTGGGTTTATTTCTTTGTCTTCAGGTCTATTGCATTGATCTATCTGTCTGTCTCTGTACCAATACCATTTGGTCCTTATCACTATTGCTTTGTAGTATATCTTGAGGTCAGAGATGATAATTCCTCAAGAAGTTCTTTTATTGTTGAGAATTGTTTTTGCTATGCTGGGTTCTTTATTATTCCATATGAATTGCTCTTTCCATGTCTGTGAAGAACTGAGTTGGAATTTTGATGGAGATCTTGAAATCAATCTGGCAGTTTCTCAGAAAACTGGAAATAGTTCTACCTGAAGTCCCAGCTATAACACTCGGGTATATACCCAAAAGATGCTCCACTTTATCACAATGGCACATATTCTGCTTTGTTCATAGCAGCCTTATTTGTAGTAGCCAGAAGCTGGAAACAACCCAGATGTCCCGCAATCAAAGAATAGATACAGAATGTGGTTCATTTACACAATAGAACAGTGCTCAGATATTAAAACAAGGACATTATGAATTTTCAGGCAAATGGATAGAACTGAAAATTATCATCCTGAATGAGGTAACATAGACCAAAAAGGAAATACATGTTATATACTCACTAATAAATGGATATTAGCCAAGGAATTCAAACTACCCACAATATAACTCACGGACTATATGAAGCTTAACAAGAAGGAAGCTCCAAGTATGGACACTTCAGTACTACTTAGAAAAGAAGCAAAGTAATCATGAAAGACAGAGGGAGAGAGGGACCTGAGTGGGAGAGGGGAGGAGGTGGGAAAAGAGGGGGCAGGATCTGGTTTGGGGGAGACAAGAGAGAAACCTAGAGGGCCAGGAAGAAGAATAGAACATGTAGCAGACTTCTAGAAAGTCCCAGACACCAGGAATGTGAGAGGCTCCCAGGACCCAATGTGGATGACCTTAGCCAAAATGCCCAACAGTGGGAGGATGGAACCTAAAGAGACTACCTCCAGTAAACAGACATGGTCTCCATTTGACACACGGGGCCACCAACCCATTTTCAAAATTCTTGGCCCAGAATTGTTCCTGTCTAAAGGAAATATAGGAATAAAAATGGAGCAGAGACTGAAGGAAAGACCATCCAGAGACCTGTCCAACATGGAATCCATACCATCCTCATGTACCAAACCTGATGCCACATTGTAAGTGCAGACAGGAGCCTAGCGTGGCTGTCCTCTGAGGGGCTCTACCAGGAGCTGACTGAGAAAGATGCAGTTATTTACAGCCAACCATTGGACTGAGGTCAGGAACTCCTATGGAAGAGTTGGGGAAGGGCTGAAGGAGCTGAAAGGGATTGCAGTCTCATAGGAAGAACAACAGTATCAACTAACCCAGACACCTCAGAGCTCTCATAGGCTAAGCTGCCAACCAAAGAGCGTATATAGGCTCGTAATGAGTCCTGTAATCTATGTAGCAGAAGACTGTCTTGTCTGGTCTCAGCAGGAAAGGATGTGCTTAATCCTGATGCCCCAGGTACAGGGGATGCTAGTTGCTAATGGGGTGAGGTGGGAGTGGGTAGGTGAGCACCCTCTCAGAAGCAAAGGGGAGATGGAGTGAAGAAGTCGTGGAGGGGGACCAGGATGGAGGGGGCAACACTTAGAATATAAATAAATAAAATAATTAATAAAAATTTTATCATTTTAACAAAAGCTATATACAGATTTGATACAATCCCAGTGAAAATACCCATATTACTATTTTTAAAAATCTGTTCTATATTTCATGTGGATCTACAAAACAACAACAACAACAAAACAGCAACAAACAAGCAAAAGAACAATCCTAAGCAAAAAGACCAATGCTAGAGGGATTGCCATTCTAGGTATCAAGACATAAGGCAAAGTCATAGTAACAAAAACAAGAAGATACTGGCACAAAAAAAGGCTTATAGACAATGTGATAGAAATCAAACACCCCAAAATGGCTACATAAAACTTCACCCATTTAATATTTGACAAAGACACCAAAGACATTTGCTGGAGCAGAGAAAGCTGGGAAAACTGGTTGCCCATTAGCCAAAGAATGAAATTAGAGCCATAGCTCTCACCATATTAAAAAAAAAAAAAAAACAGCTCCAAATGAGGCAAGAACTAAACGTGAAATCTGAAACACTGAACCTGCTAGAAGAAAACTTAGGCAGTGCCCTTCATGACATAGGTTTTAGAAAGGATTTTCTGAACAGGGCACCCTTTGCCCAAGAGTCAAGGCCAACGATTGACAAGTGGGACTTCATAAAACTAAAAGAGACAGTCAGGTGAAGACAAACTACACAGAATTGAAGAGAATCTTTGCCAGTTATTCATATGACAGATGATTAATATGCAAAATATATAAAGAACTCAAAAGCAAAACAGTCAAGAAAACAAAACCTAACAACACATTAAAAAAAAAAAAATGGGCCTGAGACATCAACAAACACTTACCGAAGAAGAAAAAAAAAGTGGGTAAATAAATGTCTCCAAAAATGTTGATACTCTCTAGCAATTAGAGAAGTAAATATTTTGGAGATTTCCTCTTACCCCAGTAAAACTGGTGAGGATTGACAAAGAGACTAACAGCAAGTTCTGGAGAGGATGCAGGGGAAAGGGAAGCTAATTCACTGTTAGTGGAACTACAAACTTGTGCAGCCACTATAAGTGTGGAGGATTCTCAGAAAGCTAAAAATAAACTGACCATATGGTCCAGCTGTCTCATTTCTTGGCATATGCCCAAGAAAATTGACATACCCACAGACACCTGTTTGGCCATGTTCCCTGCTGTTGGATTCCCAATAGATAGTAAATGTAAACGGTCTCACTGTCCTTCAACAGATAAATGGATAATGAAAATGCAGTGTGTATATATACTCTGTGGAAAATTATTCAGCTGTAAAGAAAGATAAAAGAATGACCTGGCAGGTAAATTGATGTTTGAAAAATGTAATATTGAGTAAGGTAACTCAAACCTTTAAAGACAAATGTCACTTGTTCTGTCTCATCTGAGACTTCTTTCTCTGAATCTGCAGACGTGAGAACATATCCTGGAATCCCTGCAGAAACCAGGAGAGTACAAAGAGACCATTACCAGAATGAAAGAGTTAAGGAAGCAATAATGAGGAGACAAACAGACTGCAGAGTGATCCATTGGGGGAAATGCAAAAGTGGGGCGCTATATTTAGACATGCAGAAGGAGATAAATAGAGAAGAAGTAATAGAAACAGGACAAATTGACAGTATGAAGTCTGGAAAAGTAAAAGGAACCATACTATTAAGTACCTAAAATATCTATAAATCATGTAAATTGGAGTTTAAATAAACATTTCCCGTCTGGGCAGACAACGTTTTCCTCAAGAGCGAAGGGAGACCTAATGAAGCTCCGACACCAGACATGAGAAGTCCTCTTTTGCATTGTCAATCAGGGTTGCCCAAGAGACTCCAAAAATATCTGGAAGAATATTGCATTTGCCCTTAGTTGACCCCCACAGATTGAAGATAAGTCCTTATTGCTGAAGATACCATGCCCTTCAGATAAAGGGGCCCGAGACCCCTGAGCTGTGACTGACTTGAGTGTCTCCTCCCTAAAGACTAGGTTTTTATGGTACCAGAAGATACTAAGCAACCAATAGTCCTACCCAGCTATGGCACCTATGAACCACAGCAACCACCAGTATGGCCTGACAACACTAAAGTATAGTAGTGGTACTCATACCTCAGTGATAATGAACACCGCTCTTATTGGCCTCATGACATGTCCATTAAGAGGGAAACTAATAAGAGACTATAGTGGAAACCCAAATACCCTGGGCTCATGAAGCCATGGATCTTGGAAGAAAAACTTTTCTTTATTCTGCTTTGTTAAACCAACATAATACTTAACTACTTTTAAAATATGTTTCCTTATATCCACATATAAGTTTTCTCCTCTCCCTACAAAAAGGAAACTTCTCATTGTAACAGATGAATATAACTAGAGAAAAACCACAATCAAATGCAGAGTTGTGGAGTCTAGTCTTAATGAATAAATCTAAAATACAATTCCTGTACCTAAAGCTCAGGGAAAATTATAGTTGAGGGAGCAGAAAGATTGTAAGAGTCAGAGGAGCATCGAATTCACTGTGACATTGGATTTCCTAGTAAAGTCAGAAACTGCAATCATAAAGCCTCATCACAATGAAAGCCTAAACATAATATGAAAAGGGATAGCAATAATAGACATGCCAAAGGGCATGGTAGAAAGACGAGGAAGATTCACCCATACACAACCAAGGAAATCCGAGAGTGGGAGAAACAGCGTAGTGCACATCCTCTGGTGTGTGTGTGTGTGTGTGTGTGTGTGTGTGATAGCAATAAAATGACTTCTAATTACATTTTGCTTGCCCATAGATCAGTGCTTTCTCAACCCACATTAGAGAAGCTTCTTGCGACAGATGGGATTAAAACAGACTCACAGCTGGACAATGTGCAAGATAAGAGACTTTAAAGACCTCATTTCTAAAGGGGGTTATGTTTACATCTAATTCCTCTCCTCAAAGCTTACAGATCTATGCAGAAAAAGAGGTGCCCAAGAGACTGACAAAACAGTCAACAGTGCAGTCCAATTGCAACATCTATGAACCACAGCAACAACTAGCATGCATTAGAACACTATAACCAGAAAGGTCCCACCACCTTCCAAAATGGCATCATGAACTGATAGTGTTTTACACTCAAATAATGATATTGTTCAAGAAAAAGTGGAACACAATGTGTGTCATAATGGATAAAGTTTGAAGAAAAAGTAACACATGCCCAAACAACCCAAACACAGTGGATAATATAAGTTGTAGCATTCTCCAAAATAATCAAGTGACTATAATCTATGGTAGCATATATGCTATATTATTCCCCATGTGAGATGACCTTCAATGATCTAAACATTAACTTATTTGATTTGATCAGTATATATTTTATTCCTACATTGAAATATCACACTCTTGTACCTCACAAATGTGTACAGTTTAACTTTGGAAAATATTAAGGAAAATAGAAATGTTAATTATCTTGATCTGGTTGCATAGGTTATACATGAATTACCATACACTCTAACTAAATTTACACAATTCAAATATTTGGGAAAGTGGAGATGAGTGGTTTCTTTTTTATTATTTATTTATTATTTTCTTTATTTACTCCCCTACCCACCCACTCCCACTACTTGGCCCTGGCCTTCCCCTGTGCTGGGGCATATAAAGTTTACAAGACCAAGGGGCCTCTCTTCCCAATGATGGCCGATTAGGCCATCTTCTGCTACATATGCAGCTAGAGACTTGAGCTCAGGGGGTACTGGCTAGTTCATATTGTTCTTGCACCTACAGGGTTGCAGCCCCCTACAACACCTTGGGTACTTTCTCTAGCTCCTCCATTGGGAGCCCTGTGTTTAGATGAGTGGTTTCTAATTGGAAACAAGGTGTGGTTCTATGGTCTCTGTTCTTTCTCAGAACCACGTTCTACTCCAACCCATTCCTCCAGCTTCCAATGGTCACCCTTCCAGCAGTTTGCTGCATATAGGAAATGCACATCAGTGATAAAGACAGACACTACCTCAGAGTAAAAGGCTAGTAATTTTTTTCCAAGCAAATGGTCCCAAGAAACAAGCTGGAGTAGCCATTCTAATATCAAGTAAAAATGACTTTCAACCAAAGTTATCAAAAAAGATAAGGAAAGACACTTAACACTCATCAAAGGGACAATCTACCAAAATGAACTCTCAATTCTGAACATCTATGCTCCAAATACAAGGGCACCCACATTCATAAAAGAAACTTTACTTAAGTTCAAAGCATACATCCCACCCTACACAGTAATAGTGGAAGACTTCAACACTTCACTCTCAGCAATGGGCAGAACATGGAAACAGAAACTAAACAAAGACAGATTGAAACTAACAGAAGTTATGGACCAAATGGACTTAACAGATATGTATAGATCATTTCATCCTAAAACAAAAAAAATATACCTTCTTCTCAGCGCCTCACGGTACCAATGATCACCCCCAATGATTTGTGCTTTCTGAGCTTAGGTGGCAGTGGTCAAGAGCTTCTGTGGGACTATGTGGAGATCTTCAATAAGAAAGACCTCTGATTGTAGATTATCCTGCCCTCCAAATTATCCTCTTTGCAGTGTCATCATATTAAAGTTTGATCTATCTTTGCAAGACTCACTGCATAGCATTGGCTTAATGTATCCTATAATTCAAACAAAAACATTTTAATGGGGACTATCTGGAAATTCTACTGCCCCACCTTGAAGGAAAGTCTGTACCACAAAAAGATCAGGGATTAAAGAGGACTTTGTTACAGACAAAAGGTTATGGGAGATTTTGGGACGATTTGGGCCCTATTTTCTGTGAATTCCATGGTCTTGGGGAAGCAAAGCAAATTCTTCTAGAAGCTTTGTTTGCTACAATAGACATGAACCAAAGAGGATAATGTATGCAAATTTACAAAGTTCTCCACAAACCTAGACTCTAAGGATGGGTTTGGCAACCACAGACTTTGGTGACTTTAAAGTTCAGTCTGTGTGCTGTCTTCACCGCTTGCATTTGGAGCTGAGACTATGTATAAGTATCAAAAATAGATTTTAAATAACATGAGTGATTGCCATGATCACAGAGGAACTATTATTAAAAATATTACTTTGATTAAAAATGTCAGGTTCAAGAAGCTTTTAATATCTCTTACAAGCACTGAACTGACATTAGTGACATTTCAATATTACTTTATAAAAGTTAGTTTTTCATTTGTATCTACATTTACCTGAGCTTTTGTATCCCTCAAATTTCTAAGAAGGGTAACTTTCATAACGTTTTAGTTTACAATGAAATTAATTGGAAAATCTATAATTAACACTAAATACTTTGAACAAAAGTAAATATATTCCCAGTATTTGATCAGTCATTTTTTTCTAGAATTCAGAGTCTAGGAACATCACAACCTATTTACATGGAAAGAATATTACTAAATGTTAATGTTTTTCTCATTTTAAATCAAACTGCCCATTTATTTTTCAACATTCCTCAAAATAGTTACAACTTTAAATTACCCTTTCCTTCAGGTATCTTGAAAACTTGAATATTTTACATTTTAAATTATTATTTTATGTGGATGGCTGTTTTGTCAGCAAGCATGTCTGTGAATGATGTGCAGAAATATCATCTGCAGCTGTCTTTTTGGGGTTTGTGGCTTTTTTGGCTACCTTCAGGGCAAAGATAACAAATGACCCAGTAAACACCATTTATACTGTAAATAACTCTTGTAAATCTTACTGACAGTGAGAAAATAACATTGTCAGAGGGAAGTTGGAATCTCCAAAAGCAAATATTTGTAAGGCACTTCTCTTCTTTTTCATTATTTTACAGTATCTTCTTAGAACCCAGCCTCTTATCAATGTTAATTAATTTGAAGTCATAAAGTACTTCATGACCTTTAAGACACGTTTCATAAATTACTTCATAAAATTAGAGATTTTTGTCAATTATTTGAATTGCTACATGTGTTTTGTATGCTTTGCTTGTGTGCCTTGCTTTAGACCTCATACCTGAGTGGTGGGTTTAGAAAGCACACGCGGACTTGTAATGTGCAAGTACGCCATTAGATCATAGACAAGGTCTTGGTAAGTACTTAGGTCTGTATTATCTCAAACAAAATGGTTCAAAAGTCCAGTCCTTTCACCAGATAAATGCTATGCTTCACTGTATATCCTGCCTCCTGGTCAAGGCAACTGATCAAGACTATAGATGAAGATATTGGGACTTCCAGCTTTAGTGTTTTCCTCTAAACTGCTTCCAAACTGCTTCCAAACATTCTTTCTGCTCAGACACAGTCTTCCAAGTATTAAGTGAAGTAACACCCATGGTCCAGCTGCTCTGAAGATGAAATGAAGTGATTGATGTTAAACACTCATTGAAAGCTAAGAGCTTTTGACACTATTGACACATTAGCTAGCAGTGTCTCTTTATAGACTTTATAGACTTCCTAACAAACTAAACACATGTGTACATGCATCTCTAGGTAAAAGCAGGGTGATTCATCCATCACAGGTATTTCATCCATCACAGGGTGAAACTCTTGGAGGACACTGATATATTAATCAATATTAAATAACCTGTAAGATAAAAGCCAATATACGTGCAAGTTGACTTCAAATTTTCAGATAATAATATTTAAAATTAATTTGCCCTTAAGAAAGAAATTATATTTGAAAATTTCATAATCTTAAAGCAAATGAATAGCATGAACCTGGTAAGAACTCATGTAATTTTTTTCAAATCTTCCTATAAATTTCAATCTAACCATATTAATATTCAAATAGTATGTCTGTGAAGAAATCTTGGGTTCATCAGAACTATACTGCCAGGGCCCTGTACTTCATCATAACTGTGTTAGGCAGTTATTCAGGATAGAGATGGGGATTTTATACTGCCAATGTGACATTTATTTCCTCTTAAAGCTGCAGAAGAACCTCACAATTTTATGAAAATGTTTTGTCTTTGACAATGAAATCTAAAACTATCCTTACTTTAATCCTTACTTTAAGATGCCTTCATGATTAGGAGAATTCATCTTCTGACCAAGAACTAGAATTCTATAGTTTTGTTATTAAGCATAAGTTGATTTTTATTTTATTTTATTTCTTTCTCTTCTTCTTCTTCTTCTTCTTCTTCTTCTTCTTCTTCTTCTTCTTCTTCTTCTTCTTCTTCTTCTTCTTCTTCTTCTTCTTCTTCTTCTTCTCT